>NC_140634.1:13836794-14201794 GCF_057382275.1 Copadichromis virginalis | reverse complement strand
CTCACCCCTGCACCCAAATCAGTCGATCTCTCTGCACACATGCTGTCAAGACACACATTCACTCTTGCTCCGCTGCTGTCAACTGCAATTAAGGTCATTTAGCTGCTCGGTGTGACAGATCACTTGGCACACGGGACACGTCTAGTGGTGGTTTTTAGAACTGCATGTCTGTTTATAAAGTTGTATAATCTCATGTCACCTCATCACCCCTGCAATCTTCCTCTCTGTGATGATGGTTTTACATAAAACACTGCTGTGAAATTATGTATTGTCATTGGGTTCTCTAATTCATAAACCATCCTCCACACTTTACTTTCTGCTTGTATGTACTAAGCACTGTGAACATTTGTCAGGTTCACATGGTATACACGCACATGTCTGTCTCTTCCCAGATGCCGGTGTGTTCCTACTTCCTGAAGGGCATCTGTAACAACAGTGACTGTCCCTACAGTCATGTCTACGTGTCCCGCAAAGCTGAAGTGTGCCAAGACTTTGTAAAAGGTTACTGTCCTGAGGGAGAGAAGGTAAAAACTCAAACAAATGCACAAAAACATTTTTAATTTGTTAAAGGGCATTAGATTTTACAGACTCTATGCCACAGTTTGTTTATGATCGCAGCAGGTTCTATCATGATGGTGTGTTGGTAATCTATAGATTTTACACAGAGCTTTTTAAACCCATGTCCACATGGTGTAGGTCTCTGCTGCACACTGCACATGGAGCAGCATCACAAATGTGTAAAACAACATAATTTGCACTTGTGCTGTTCATTCGTCCCTGCAGTCGAAATGACAGAAGTCAAAATAGACAAAAAGCTTCTTTCGGAGTGAAAATGAGTGTTTAAAAACTCCTCACTCCAGCCACCATGTATGCTTTTGGGATCTCTGATGTTTTTTGTTAATGTGTCACTCTCTTCATGGTGAACTTGGCTGTTTCTCTTTTCTGTTTAAGCTAATTTTTGAATTAAGTAATCAGAATTGAGTCTGGATTTGGCGTTACTGCCATCATTCTGCTTTTTGCATTCAGACTACACTGATAGAATTTGCTCAGTGGGTAAGCATGGATTCATGCTGAGTTAACTTCTCAAATTTAGATGTGAAGGTGACGTCTGTTTTAAAGCCATGACTGCCTGACCAGATTTAGCTAGGAAAACAACATCCATGAATGTCCGGTGCTTGGGGATTATTTCCTGTCACTTTTGTACTTTCTCTCTCTTCATTGGTTGAGCTGGATGTTGTAGGGACACCTTTTGGCCGGTTATCAGTGCAGGTGAGATTAGAGACACGTGCAATGATCAGTTGAAACTCACAGGTTTAACGTGGATCACGGTTAAACCTGTGAGTTTGGCTCTAAATTTGGTTTCAGTCCTGCACTGACGCTGTGATCTGATTTCAGAGTTCTTTCTTTAAGCTGTGCTCCTCAATTTGAGCATACGGATTATATAACATGTATAAAGTTTCCCTGAACTTAAGGCTTAGGTAAACAAGTGGTTCCACCCCCACCCCCGAACACACACACAGAAACGCACATGTACACACTGACACACAGGCAGGAACAGCTGCAGGGGGTGGTGGTCCATAATGGCATAACTGTAGTGTCTGAGTGACACATTGAGGGTCTGATGGGTAAGAAAACCACTTCCACTGAACTCACGATCCTTAAGTCACCACACGCACTTGCTGCCCACGTGTCAACCTCAAACACACCCTCCACTCCTGCCCCCACCCCACCACCTCCCACCCCACCCTTGTGTTTTTGCATCCATCTCTGGCTCCCTTCTCTTCGTTGTGCTTATTTTTGAGTGTGAAACAGATGCTTTTTCACACTGTCAGACCTCATTTAAATATTGCATGGGGAAATGAGGATATAGAAAACAAAAGGGATATTAATATTTATTCTATTAGCTGAAGTGCTTAGGTCTGTGATTTTCCCCTGTGTGTGTTTGTGCCTGAGTGCGTGTGTGTGTTTATAGAGCGGTGCGCTGCGATGCTCTGGCGGCTCTATGATGGATAGCAGGCAGTAATTATAGATGGGAAAACTGCTGAGGATGGCACTATGGGCCAGGCAGGCAGACACTTCAGCATCTCAGGGGTTAAGTCTGCTCCTGTCCTCCATCCTCCATCCTCCTCCCCCTTCCTCATCCTTCTCCTCATAGACCCACTACCATCCTGTATCATCCCAGTGTTGTCTCATGTGCACCCCCTTTGCAGCTCTTTCTCTGCTTTCCTAAATTTCTCCACTGCATCTTACTCCCCGAATTTAATTTTTAGTTGGCTGTAGCTCCTTCATGAGGTCTATCTTCTTCCAGGTTTCTTAACACATGAAACTCACAGTCACCTGTGATTGTTGGCCGTGGCCAGTCATCCATAGTTTTTGGAAGATTGGCTAAATAGTTGGCTTTCATAGGCTCTTCTCTGCTTCAGGTGGTTGAAACAGCATCTGAGCCAGTGTGCAGCAGAGAGCTGTCTGAGCTGCTGTTTGGCCTCATGATAACGAAAGCGAATTGAGCCTTTTTATATGCACCTTCTTCCCACCAGCGGGGGAAAAACTGTATATACGCTATTGGTTTGCTCTCACCTTCAGTCTTTCCTTGTCTGTTCAAGTGAAAATAAAAATAAATATAGGAAATAAAGAGGAAAACAGAGAAAAAGTAGATATAAAATGTAGAAAATGATGAAAAAGTTAAGGGAACAAGCCCATAAAGATGAACGAACATAACTGATTTGACTTTGGTTACCAGTCAGGATCATGTTCTGTCTGTCCTCTCTGAATTCATCATTCAGGGTGAGATTGTTGATACAGAGTTCCTCTGTTCAATGATAAAACATCTTGAAGTTTGCTGTGTGTCAGCACACCTGGGTATGGGCCAGGACAGAGCCCAGTGAAAATACTAATCTCTAACATTATTTGGCTACTGGAAAACAGACTTTGCTCAAAAACTGCTCGAGGTTCAGTTTTCTTTTGTAGTTTGCTGCAAGACTTCATATGGTTTGTTACTAATCTGCTACACCGAACCTGACTGAGTCCATCTTAATAACTCAATAACTCAAAATGTTAGAAATATTCCAGTGTTAGAAAATCAGCACTGCTCAGGGTTAGCCATTGTTAATCTTCAAAACTGACTAGGTTACTTTTAAACATATAACACTGTCAACAGTGTTAATTTAACACTCAACAGTGTTGTATTTAACACTCAGAGGAGTGGACCCATATAGACACTCTCTAGTGTTAATTTAACACTGGAGATTTTGCTGTGTAGAGGTATATCCAGGGTCAACACTTCGGTTTGAGCTCCTTGATGCACGGCCTGAGAGAAAGTTGGTTTAGTGTGTGTATTTGGGCCCTATGCAGCTGCTTTAGAGAGCACAGCCTCTCTCACTGTGCGTTGTCTGTCTTGGGCTTCTAGTGGCGATGTTGTGTTGGTCTTTGAAGTTGGGCCACGCTCCAAACTTTAACAACCCATTTTTCTTGTACTGTGATATCCTGATTTTTGTTTTTCGTTAGTAAAAACTCAAAGGTTTGTCTTGATGCAGTTGTGCTGTTTATATATTTTATACGGAGATAAGTTCTGGTCTTGGAGGACTCGCTTGAATTTCACATCCTTGCCAAATCCTGACACCAAGTGACCAGATATTCCTAAAGATGTCGGAGCAGCTTTTATTTCCTCCTATCTAAATGATCATTTTGTAAATTAGTGAGCATCAAGAATGTTTGCTGTACATAAACGATAAACTAATCACAGGCAAAAAGATCTTAGAATTGTGCCCAACAAGTGAAGCCAGGTTCCCTTTTTTTTGCTAAAATTCGATGCAACAGGAGCGCTTTGCTCGTTCGTAAACCTAAGAATTCTGCATCGGCACTCGCACTGCATTATTGAAATAAATTAGGAGGATAGTAATGTCGATCTGATCACAGCCTGAAGTGTAGCGACATGGTAAATTCCTCCTTTTTCTCCCTTTTTCAGTTTGTAATCTTAGTAATATGTCAACCTGTGCTCAATTATTGTTCTCTTCCATTCACTGTAAGTTGCTCTCAACGATTGTTGGCTTAATGCCCAAGTTGTAAATGCATATGATATCCTCTTTTTTCATTTTACTGTCTTTTCCATCTCCCACCCTCCCTCCCTTCTTCTCTTTCTTGCTTCTTTTGCGCCTTCTTTCAGTCTCTTGGTAAATGTGCTGACTCTTCCTGGTTTTGGCCCAGCAGAGAGCTCTCTAATAGGCCCCAGAGACATCCCAGCATTCCTTAAATCAAGTGGAAACTTGGTGTGGGATAAAGATGTTCTGTCCACTTTAGCTCTTTTCTCCCATTTCGTCTCTTACTCTCTCTCTCTCTTTCTTTCTCGCTCTTTCTGTCTTTTTATGAAAATGAGGATGTATGGAGCTTCAGGAAAGACGAGTGAGCTTTTACAGTCCATTTCTCTGACACTTTGTTTCAATACAACTACCTCCCTGTTTTAACTCTTCAGTTTTAACACAGCCTAGTCCTGAGGACTCTGTCCTCTTTCTTAATTGATAGATACGTGGCAGTTTTAAGAACTTTGATAATAGGGTTGCGAGCACATGCTGGGAGAAGTTGATGTATGTGACAGAGACATGATCCTTTTATTACATACATTGTGTATTTAGATGTGCAGAGTGTGCAGAGTTTCCCGTCTCTGCATAGCTGTCTGTCAGTTGTCAGGACTGATCCTAGCTTTCTTCCAAATTGTTTTATATAAGCAATATGAAAGAAAGTTAGAAGGCAATGTAAAATGTAAAACACAACACAATGCTATAATCCAAAAATCATTAAAGTCCTGTTTTTCATTCTAACTGATGAAAAAAACAATACATCAATTTGATAAAAAAATTGAATTATTTTTGAAAAAATAATATATTTCAAATATGAGACCAGCAACACATTTTTAAAAAAAACATGCGAGCAAAGGGAAAACTAAAGAAAACCAGTTATCCCTTTGCACAACTGGTTATTGTATAATTATTTTCTGTCCATCCGTCTATTTTCTCCCTCTTATTCACTGCAGTCGCAGTGGTGCTGGAGCCATCCCAGCTGTTACAGGGCAAGAAGCAGGGTACATCCTTGAGAGGTCACTAGTCTGTGGCAGGCCTAGAGTATTGAGACAGACAAGCATTCACACTCACACCTAGAGCCAATTTAGAATCACCATTCAACCTAACATGCATGTCTTCAAACTATTGGAGGAAACCGGAGTACTTGGAGAGAATCCACGCTGGCACAGGGAGACCCTTGTCCTGCCCAGGACCCTTTGATTGTAAGGCAACAGTGCTAGCCGCTGTGCCACCCTGTGTAATTATTAAAAGGAAAATATCAAATGTAATTCAGATTAGTGGGTGACAGTTCAAAGCTTTGAACTGTCACCCCTTGAAAACATTTAGTAACTTGCCAAATTAAAAACATCATGAAGCAAGCTCTGAAATGTTGAGACACTGTAGTCTTTAAAAGAGGAGATGCAGCGCAGTAGTAAATATGTCCATGTTTCAACTTTTTTTTCAAACCTCTTTTTGGCATCTAAAACAAATGGAGCGCATTGATTTTTTTTTTTTTTTAAATACAATTTATAGTTTTGACATTAGACATTAGATTTGTTCTTTCTGTAAATGCAAATCATTTCATTTTGTTTTTATTTACATTTTAAATAGTGTTAGAACAGCACTGAGCACTTTATCCGCTACCAAACTTTCTGAAAAATATTTGCTCAAATTTGATATCACAAGAGTCATCCAATATCAATGTTGAACTGAAAACATGACCTTTATTTGTGTTAGGTAACTTTTGTCTCTTATAAACCAACTGTTTGCCAAATAGTGACAATTATATTTGTTTTGGGACTAATAAAGTCTTTTAAAAACACAAATAGTATGCTTAAAAAAGTGCATAACAATGTGCTTTTTGCAGCTACCATCTGCTTTAAGTTTTTATAAAGCAGAGACTTGTTAAATTTGGAGAGCATTAAAGCAAGTCTGTGATTAGTCAGGCAGTTTACCTGCTCGGTGCATGCTCAGCTTAATGCACAGCATCGCTACAAACAAAGCTGTGGAAGTGTAAGAGAAGTTTGTGGTTTTGCAAGGCTTGTGAAGACTTGCCAGTGTTTCTGTCCATTTTGGTAATGTACGTCAAGTGAAAATGCAAAACAAAATCTGTCAAAGTCTGAAAATCTAGTGATTTGTATTTTATAGTAGTATAACTTGAATCTCTTTATGATTGCAGAATTGTTTCAGTACCAGTAAAAATGAGCTGAATCTATTAAAATGATGCCTTGTGGTACATCATAACAGGAGACCTGTTAGGTTTCATGGTGGCGTCATGCACCAAATGGGAATCGTCATTATGGGCCCCAGTAGAGGACCTGATTAGTTTAGAGAAGTGTGACAAAACCGCAGCCCTATAAGATGATCCAGGGAAACATTTGACAGCAAGCTGATCCTGGGCCGTCCTGGCACCAAGGGGTGCAGGAACATCAGTGTGAGGATGGTGAGAGGAGCTCTGATGGCAGCAAGTCAGGGCCACTGGGCTCCAGAGAGAGTTGACCAAGAGTCCACAGTGTTCTTGGAAAATCGATCCTGAGATCCCTCACCCCTACACACACACAGACACACCAACCCTTGGTACACGCTATTTCTGGTGTGCTTCCCAGTCCTGCACTCGTCATCCCTCCACAGATGCGCACAAACACACATGCGCGCGCTCCCTGCAGCCTGTACCCCAGAGTGAATATAATTAGCTTTTCTGACAGGTGGGAGGGATCGGATCTCGTGGAGAATGAAGCTACCAATTTACACCCGTATTACACTGTCATACACACTCACTTGCAAACATGCATCGCTCTCTCTTGCACACTACTCCCCAGAATGACCCACTTCCTCAGCTTGCATGTAAAAAGAGACGGGTGGCACAGACATAGTCTCTTTAAAAGAGGTAACTTACAAAGGAGGGTCATATAAAGCACCTAATCAGGAGGTGGGCCTCACTTTTACCACTTAAAATCCTGTCATAGGCCTGTTCAGTATATGTGAAATCAGCTGACTACTCAGAAATGGATTTCTGTCTTTTACAGTTTCCTTTCAGATCTTAAGATTGAGCCATTAAAATGACTAAAATGCTGTGCAGGTCTTCATGAAGCAGTCTTTAATTACATCTCAAATAAAGTGTCATCTCTTACTGTGTTTTTATACTGGTGCTGATAGTAACTTCAATACCACTACACATACAGAACAGTGTTGTTTAATATTCCAAGCTGCCAAAACCGAGTTTCATAATGTTCTAGATTAGTAAAATTTTGTATCACATCAGGAAGAAAAATAAACTATGGTCAGAAATTCATTACCATCCTCCAATAAGTGAAAGTCTTTGATACTTAAACTATACCAGTCTGCCCCTTTATTTATGCCACCTGCCTGAAATTGTGCAAGTCCCTCGCATGCTGCAAACTGACTTGTTGGGCATTGACCCCTGAAATCTTTGAGGGGTCCTGTGGTTTCTGGCACCAGTAACATAGGAGCAGATCTCTGGGAGGACTGCGTGGTGTGTGTGGTTCCTGGATTTGAGATGTTTTGGGTGTAGAGTGTTTCTCTAAGAGACTTGAACCTGAGGAGTTAGAACGTGTGGCCCATCCCAGACAAACTCAAAACAAAAACACCCCCTTAAATAAGTGGTTGCATTATGCAGTACAATCTCAAGATTGATGACTGTAGTGACAAGCATGACAGTAGTCAGCGTAATATGAATATTTAACATGTCTCTTATGTGGACAGACACACTTAAACAAATAAAGGTACACTAGGTCACATGTTTTATAGATGTTAGACATTAATCCACTCATATTGACCATATTTGTGATGACACAAGTTGTCACTTTCTTCATGTCTGCAGTGAAACTACAAACCTGATTGTGTGTGTGTTTTATTATCACCAGTGTAAGAAGAAACACACTCTAGTGTGTCCAGACTTCTCTAAGACGGGCTCCTGCCCACATGGCTCACGCTGTAAGTTGCAGCACCGCCAACGAGTCAAACGCCGCGCCAGCAACAGTGTGACCCCTCCAGCTAAGAAAGCACGCACCAAGGATCCTCTGAAGAGGTCTAAAATTTAAATCGATCTTTATCATGACTTGTAAAACTTTGGTCATGTGACTAATTATGTTATGTTTTGTTTTGTTGGCTTTTTTCCCCCCCTTCTGTCAGACCCCATCTGTCTGTTGTGATGCCACAGGATTCTCAAGCATCACTGGGGATGCCCTCCACAGGTTCGTTGGTGCTGCCCTCATTTATCTCCCTCTCCAGCTCTCCAGAGGAGGCAGATGCACCAGACACGCTTCTTACTGATGCAGTGCAAGTCAAAGGTATAAGCATCAACAACAAAACCCAGAGAGCAATGGTCACATAAGTTAACATAGTGCACTGTATGGACAAAAAATACCAGGTCACCTTCATATTACAACTACAGGAGCTGCTCAGCCAAAGAAACAGATGTCACGAATCCCTCAGTTCAGTTTTTGTCGTTTGTAGTTATTAAATCAGCAGAGAGTCAGTGACTTTTACAACTCAGCACTCTGAAACCCCGCTCTGTAACTTTACGTAGTGTTAGACTTCCTGTGGTTCATTAACACTTCACAATTAAACTGCTTACAGCTGATCGTGAGATATCTTGGAGAGAAGACATGTCATGACCTGACTTGTTGCAATGGTGGCATCCTATTACAGTATCAGAACAACCTGTTCTTTCACAAATGTTTGTAAGGGCAGACTGCGTGGCTAGGTGCTTGATTTTATACACCTGTGGCAATGGGACTCAATTCAATGAACACCTGAATTCAAACATTAAGAGGTTTAGTAGAGAAACACATACAGTCTGACTGATGATTATTGAGAAGCCAGAAGGGACAAGAATAACCTTCTGGCTCTAATAATGCAGTCATTGCTGCATTATTTTTGCTTATTTGCTTTTTATACAGTAGCAAAGATTTTGCACTATAAATTAATGAGTAAAGGTGCATAGGTCTCAGTAAGCACTTAAGTCTTTTTTTTTTTAGACAGTTGGACGCAGTTTTTGGAATTTTGTCTCTGTATACCACCTTGATTGTTTTTCGTCAAATAATTAAGATGCAGTTGAATTGCAGTCCCTAGTTCCAGAGGTTCAATTGTAACTGAATAACTGATGGACAAACAGTTTCATGGAGTCCTATTCTGTCATTATCTCGTGGCAAACTGAGCAGATTAAATATCTGGAATTTATGGAGGTGCTTATTGTCTTTCCCCTCACTTAGCGTTAAACTGCTGCAGTGCAAGCTGGAGGTCACCACCTCATGAAGCTAATCAGAATCAGCATATTTTATTAATCCCTAAGAAAATTATTTGGGTTACAAAGAACCATATCAACTATAAAAAGCAAAGGCCATCAGAGATAAAGTCTACCACCTGCCTATGCAGGGCTCTAGACTAACCTTTTGCCACGTTTGCACTGGCGCACCAGTACAAAAGTTAGGCGCACCCAAATTTTTAACCCGCATCACTTAACACCGCAGTTTTACATGTGCACTTTTTAAGGGGGGAAACTGCTGTCCATACAGACAATATTGATTTGTAAAGGATTAACTAACAATCTTGCCAACACAAAGTTCTTTATTTGGAGCACAGTTCTACAAGAAAGATAAGTTACTGAAAAAGTGCTTGTGCTTAAAGTGTTTTGGCATTCTTTGACAATATTGTAGGCAATGTTAAACTTAATCATCACATCAGCCTCCTGTTACGACCTGTTAGGTGATTCGATTCAATTTTGCCTCAGACAGTCATAAGTATTATATTTCTGATTAGAGCAGGGCAATATGGCCAAAAATATTTATCACGATATATATTTGAAAATTTGCGATAACGATATAACCAACGATATCATTGATGCGAGACAAAATACAACTCCACAACATTACTAGCGCAAAAAGACAACCTATCATTTATTTTCACTTAAACAAGAAGCTGGTTTTTATGTACATTAAAGCTTTATAAAAATGTAACAGTGCAAATGCAAATTCCTTGCTGAAAGTTTAACCAAAAGGCATTTCCAGTAGAAATGGGCTGACATATCCTGAGCATAACCATGTATAATATCCACTGAAGTTAAAAAGAGGTGCTTTGCAACATTAAACTGCAGTGTGCAGTACGCATTTTTCGGACCATAAGGTGCACGGGATTATAAGGCACATTAAGCGAAACAAAGCAGTCAGATAAATCAAACTTTATTAAACTCATTCTTCTTGCTTCCTCCACTTCTGTACCATTGATTCATTAATGTTGAATTCTCTGGCAGCTGCTCTATTCCCATGTTGTTGCAGTATATTAATGACTAACCTCGTATTGTGGATGGATTATCTCAGTTGTTCTCCTGACTGAAGTTTGGTCCGTTTACAGCATCCTGCCATGCGATTGCATTTGTTTCTAACCATGAAGAACCTTCACGTTAACTTTTATAAGTGGAAAAGTGTTAGTGTTCGTCCTCCAGCTTCACTGTTTATGTTATGCTAACATAGCTGTGTCGCTAGCGATCACGTAGCACATCATTATATACCAGCTAGTCAAACTTCAGTAACCCTACAAACGTCACTGCTGTTTAGTTTCCTGTCTTCATTTATGTTGGAAGTGATAGCAGAGCTGTACGTTTGAATTTTTTCAGAAATCTCTCAGTCAGAACATGCAATATCATGCTTAGGTAACTAGCGAAACTAGCGAGCTAACTTCCGCTAGCTTCCTGCTAACTTCTAACTCCGTTAAATGTAATAACTTTTGTTTTCATGGATGCCTGGAAGTTAAACTTTATAGTTACACCTGGTAAAGCAGCAATGCTGATCGTTTTATTAAAGATGAAAGAATTTAGACAGTTTTTAACTCTAAGTGATGCTGCAGTGTTGTTTGACCTGAAGCATACGGAGTTTAGGACCCAGATTACTCCCAGATTTAAGAGCATCTTAGAACGGCCGCTTGCATGTTCTGCAAAAAAATGTGCTTTGTTGTGTATCTGACGGACAAACACCAAACCAGTTCCACATCACGGAAGTTGCACCATTTTTACAAACCAATTCTGGTTCATCTGTTTCACTCAACAATCGGCCATGTGCGTATGAAAACAAAGGCACTGCGCATGCGCGTTTTACTCCCATTCTATCGCGATATTTCATTTTCCTATCGTTGCCTAACATTATACCGGTATTACCGTGAACGGTATAATATGGCCCAGCCCTATTTCTGATCATCTATCAGTACTGACACTGTGAGACTTCATCAGAGGTGTGAGCATCACAGCAGATGCCTTTGTGTCAAAGTAACTGAGGATAAAACAGAAAAACATGAATCAGATTTTCCTGGCCTGGCTTTTTATAGCAGATAACCTTAAAAATATTCTGCAATTTTACATAATTTTAAAAAGTATACATTTCTTCAGTATTGAACAGCAGAAATTAGGCTCTCTTGCACGAGGTTATTTGAGTTCTAAAAATATATATATAGACGGCGGCCGACAGCGCTGTAAACAACGGTAGACTGGTGTGTAATAAGCGAATGAATAATGCTGTTTTGCTTCATGGTGGAAGCAAAACAGCAGAAGTCAGAGGGAATTAATGACGACATTTATCAAATGTGAAGCACAGTTCGGATCTTCTTTTGCTGCTGGTTCAGTGAATTTTGGTTGGAGAGAGACAAAACCTGCAGCTCAGAATCTAGCGCAAAAAAGATGTAAACGCAAAGCGCGGACACGCCGACACATCAGAATCAGTGAGCTGTCGGCTTCCAGCCCCAAGGGTGTGTATACGTACGTGCCATCGGGTGAGAAAACCGAGAAAGAGAAAGCTGATTCTGATGCGTCGGGTCCGCGCTCTGTGTTTACGTCTTTGTGCAGAATCTGCTTACCTGTTCTCATTTGCTGTTTGGTGGTTGTTGAAATAGTTTTGTGAGCGTTTCTGGCAAAATACATTAATAAAAGTCGATTCAGGATTTAATGAATTGATATCGCTTTATTCAAGCTACTCACCTCCCTCTATCCACCTGCACTTTTGAACGTACACACAAAGGACTACAGAAATATCTGGACCACGGCCAATCAGAGAGGTCCCGCCGCTGACTATCTCTGATTGGTTTAGACCACGATAGAGGCATAATGTGTGTATGTTGTTGACCACACGGAGACTCGAACAGCTGTTGGTTGCACCGGTGCAACCTAGAATTTTTGTTAGTCGCACCATTGAAAAATTTGGTTGAATTTGCGATCAAATTGGTCGCACTCTAGAGCCCTGCTATTCCTAGATATTCTGCCAGTTAAAAATTCTGAACAGATTCAATGAAAAGGGGCAGCCTTAATGGAGTCCAAAACCCACTGGCAAGGAGTCCGCCTCACTGCGGCTGTACAGGGGCCAAATGGTGCTTTATAGCAAGCCAGATACACCATACTGCCGAAGTGCCTCCACCGGATACTGCGATGTCCAAGTCAGTAAGATATATGTAGACTGTGCAAAGTCTCCTCAAAAGGATAAAGAGCTTGTCCAATGTCCAAAAACCCCTTATTGTTCCTCCTAAATCTGAGGTTCAACTAAAGGATGGACTGTCCTGTTGAACAGGGAAGCCATCATTCAAATCTGCTAATCTAGAGGCACCTCCCTAGATTTGTATGCAACATTGCAGAGACATGTCATACAAGACAGCCTCACAACATCCAGAGTCTTAGGGAATTGAGGGCGAATCTCATATACCTTCAGTTGAAGTCAGCAGCATCCCAAGTGCTGCTTTTCACTCCTGACTCGTCTGACAGTTTGCCAGAATCACTTTGAGGTCAATCGAAAGCCTTGTTCCATTGAAGTTTTTGCTTAAGGTACTTCCAGAGCAGCGGCCCCCTTATCCTACCAGTACCTATTAGTTGCTTCTGGAGTCCCGCAGGCAAACAAAGTTCAATCACATATCGTTTGAAAAGCAAGGTGGTGTACAGAGGCAAAACTGCAAAATGTGCCATCGTCCAAATACTTCTGATCCCATCTTTATGAACTATCTGAACTCAAAGCTTCTACACACTGGTGTCCTGAATTGTCTTTTATTAATAGTTGTCCAGTCATGTTCTGCTACAGTGATGTGCACACAATAATGTTTCATTCAATGTTGTGGGGATCAACGTTTTTCCACTTGTAGATAATCTGGTAGATTTTTTTACAACCATAGATTCTGAGAGTCATTGTTACTTCATATCTCCAAATGTGGTAGAATGTTTAAATTAGCAGTCATGGCAAAAGGTAAGCTGTCATAGAATATTCCTTAAGAGGACTAACTGCGATTCATTTGGTGTAAAAGTGCTGACACAGAGGTGTATTGTCCACAGATGCTTTGTAGGAGGTTCTTTTTTGTCATGAATACATCATTGCTTAATTCGTGGGACTGGGGAGTGGTGGTCTGTCTGAGCTGTAGACAGATAATAATGATCAGGAGGTGAGCTTTAGAGTGTGTCTGGTGACGCTCAGTGGAGGAGTAATAATGCTCAGAGGACAGAGGTAATAATATTTCAGTTTATGGCTGGATGGCACAGCTGAGCTCTCTGTTGACAGACTTGAAAGATAGTGGATTAGGACAGAGGCCATCCCATCCCCCTCCCTTGCTTTCACCAGGCTTCACCCATCCACCTGCCCCTGCCTGCTAAACATACACATACTCACCAACTGGTTGTCACTTCCAGTGCAGCATTTGTTTGCATCTAACATCTGTGTTCAACCTGTTTGACCACACATTCCACAAATCTATCTTTTCACACAGTTTGTGTTATGATTTCACTAATTTTGTCTGATGATTTAAACAAGTAAAAGGCAATGGATAATTAAGAGTGACGGCAAAAATGACTGAAATTAGAATTGGACAGTTGGATAGTCTCCTTGCTCTAAGTATCCATTTAAAAATGACATTTTCTCCTTGATAAAGTCATTATGCTAAAGAGTAGTTCAAGTCATACAGAACCAGTCACGACTCTTAATATCAATAAGGCAGTTTTCTACTAAACAGTAGAAAACCACCATTTTTCTACTGTATATAATCTTAATATCACTCACTGCAATTCTAACTCAGCTATTCTCACTGAAGGCATGAAAAACTTTTTTGTCACTTTCACGGTGCGAGAAAACTGCTAAAAAGTTAGCTAAGCACACTGTGGAAAAAATATGTAAAGTCTGTGTGCCACATGAAGACTTTACTTAGTCCAGTATGTTTAGAAATGTATGTCTTGATTTTTTTAACTCTTACTTTTTGAATGTATGATGACAAAATGATGTTTCCATCAGTAAGTCATTCAAGAAAGCCTAAGAAAGGTACTGCATACTCCTTTTATCAAATATAATCAAGCAACCCAGTTCCTGCATAATGTGGAGACCATTTTCAGCCTTGGCACAGGTACGCCATCTCAGACTGCTCTTGCTGCCAGTTTTGATTAGCTGTTCATCATTTCATTGACTAAAGGGCCAATAAAAGGAGAAGAATCCTGCTTTTTGGGATTCTAATGACATGTCAACTTATGTCAGTAACTTTCACAGCAGCTTGTTCCTATTCCTGCTGCATATTCATAAAGCTGGTGTTTTTCACCTGAGAGAGTCTGTTTCTCATAACCATCCATCCATTTTTTTTAAATAATATAGGATTACAGAGGGGAGGGGGTTGTCATAGTGCAAGATGCAGGGTGTATACCTTGGACTAACAAAGTCAGAGTACACTAACATGTCTGTGTACTCTTTCTCCCACAGTCCACGGACATGCATCTTAGGTTACCTGGCAGTTCTAATTTCACCCCAGATTTGAGCCCCTCAAATAACATACAGTTGCCACACAGAAAGGCCCCAGCCTCATCTTACTTGGAATCAAGCAGCACCTTTGACTGACCTGGGTCATCTTGACCTCTCACCGTATCCAGTAATACACAGTCCCAGTCCAAATATTTTTTAATAATAATCTTGCAGTAGACACTGACAGGTTTCAGCACGGCTGCAATTTTAAGATCTCAAAATAAGTAAAGTCACAACGACAAAGTTCTCAGGCAGTTGACTTTGAACTGAAGATTATAAGTTATGTAAAGGTTTTGTTTTTAAAGGGACTTTTGAAAACTTTTTGATTACTGCCTTCATATACAAGCGGTTTATATTTCTCGGTGATTAGTTACAATAAAGTTAGTTTAGGTGAATGAAAATGGTGGTGTAAGATGTTTTAAGATGGCTGTCAAGACATGATTTTCGAAGGACTTCGGTGAGTATGGAAAGAAGTGTTATCAGCTGGAAGTTTCTCCTTGCAGAGTTCCCTCACACTGTAAGAAACATGTAGAATTGTAGATTGAAGCGACTCAGAAACACCTGGAAACTAGAAATCAAAGGTGTTGTTTTGTTTTGCGCTATGAAGAACATTTTAGACTAGAGCTTTGTCCTGTGGGTGCCAGGAAAACACACACACACAGACCATCACTGGCTCATCCGTCCACCCCCTCTGTCCAGTTGGTTTGTGCTCTTAAGTAATACTAATGACACACTGGTCTCTCACTAACACACTGCACCGCCCAGAGCCTCATTAAAGGTGGAACTGAGCCAAACAAGTTCCTCTTCACTTTGCATAAATTAGCTCAGATGCAATGTATCACTGCCAGGCTACACACACACACACACACACACATTCCCACCTACCTTCATTCATCGCTGTTGTACTGTTTCTATCTTCTTCCTCATTTGCTCATCAACTGAGATGTCATCACTCAATGTTTGAGCAGGATTCAACAGAGTCAGTTGCACATGAGCAAACACACAATTTGTCATTTTCTAACTGGACCTCTTTGTCATTTAATTTTTGCAAATACTCTTTTTTTTCCTCCTAATCTTCAGGGTGTTTTTTTTTCTTCCACAGAGAAAAAACTGCAGATCAAGCCTCGTCTGTAAGATCACAGAAACCAGTGGGACTGGACACGAAAGGATTTTATCAGGTTTAGTGTTATGTGAGTTCTGAGCTCAGGCTTGTCCTGGCACATGTATCCATCTTGAATGAGTTCACTCAGGGCCTGAAAGTTTTATGCTTTTTGTCTATGAACATGTTTTGCATATCAGTTAGATGTTTACAATGCCAGTTTTGTAAAGAAATAAAGTATTAACTCTGAATGTGTGTTGTCAGTTGTTTTTTTTTTGGTTATTTTTTTAATCTGAATCTGGATCTTTATCTTACAATCTAAAGCACTTTGGGATGACTGTTGTTGTGAATTGACAAGACAGAAATAAAACTGAATTGATTTGGAGTTGTGGTGTTGTGAAATGACCCTAGAGGGTTTGTGGGAGCTTGGCAGGTGGTGGCAACAAAAACGGTTTAAATTCTGGAGATGAGAAACATAAGCACACCTTCGCCACATTGTGTGCGCCTGTGTTTGGCTCCTAGCCACTACAGCTTTAACACATAAAGCAGAAAAGACACTTTCTCAAAGAGGCTGAGCATCCATACACAGTAAATAAAGTCATGCTCAGCTCCTACAGTGGCTGCACATCTGCAAGACACTTTGCAGCTCATCTCCACCCCAGCTCCTCCTTTCATGTAGTGCCTGACTTATCAAGGTTCAAGGTTCTTTATTCGTCCCATGCATAGTTATACAAGTAAAACACACAGTGAAATGTAACCTGACACGCTCCTCGACTTGTGCAAAAGCAGAGGGGGGGATTATATATAATATATACATTAGGTAAACGTGCAGTAGTAGCATGTATGCAGCAAGCAGGTGAATTCTGTACATTTCACAATCTATTTTACAGAATAGACAATATAAACATATTTAAAATGAAAGGAATTTGAAATGTACATTGTGCCAGTGGGTTTAGTGTCTAGAAGAGGGTCCTATGTCAGTCAGTTATGGATGATGTGAGAGGGCGTGTGTGTGTGTGTGTAATGGGGGGGGGAGCTCCATGATGCGGGACCTTCTACCGGATTGCAGAAGTTGGAACAGTTTGTGCCAGGATGGGACGAGTCCTTCAGTATCTGCGCTGCTCTAGTCCGGCATCTCCTGGTGTAGGTGTCCTGAAGCGGGGGGAGAGCAATCCTGCAGCAGCGTTCTGCTGTACGGATCACTCTCTGAAGAGCTGTTTGGTCCTTAACACAGCTGTTCCCAAACCACGATGTCATGTTCTGTGTGAGGATGCTCTCCACAGAGATGTCATATCTGATGTCACTGACAGCTCCTCTGTTCTGTGCTGGGATCACGCTGCTCCTTTTCCTACATTTAAATTCAATGTATGCGCTGAGCTGCCAAATATATAATGTTTCCATTTCAAATGATCTTTTGACTACAGTGGTCTTGACTGAAGTATACATGCACACTCTTATAGACTACTTTGTTAGATAAACCTATTCTACCTCATCTCTAATCAGCCAATCACATGGCTGTGACTCAGTGCATTTAGGCTTGTAGGAATGGACCTGTTTAAGTTCAAATGAAGCATCAGAAAGGGGAAGAAAGTAGAACATCTTGTTGCAGTATTACTGCTTCACATCTGTCATGAAACACTGTGTGGAGGAAAAGCTTTATGGACCCTAATGCAGGACTCTTGAGACAGGAATACACTTCAAACAAGCTTTAATGCTTCTTGCTCCAGAAAATCCCAAAGTCCAAAATCCAGATGATAACCGGGCACCACATCAAGGAGTCCAAACATCCAGAAAATGCATTGGAAACTCAGGGAAAGCAGAGCAAGGGAGACACACAGCAATGTGGACAACGCAAAGAAGGACAGGGGCAGACTTGGACAATATATACACAAGAAGTAAAACTAATTACAAAGCACCAAAGATGCATGCCTTTCAAAATAAAACAGTAAGCAACTAAAAAGGAAACGCAAAGATGCATAAAAGAAAATACAATGGAACAGTAGAGAAGATGGATTAAACTCAAAGAAGTAAATACAAATGAATACTTAAAATTTAAACAGCAGCCAGAATACAAATGGAACCAGAACTAAAGATTAAAAATAAATAAATGAATAGGATACAAATGTTAAAACACTGGATGAAAGACTCAGGACTATGTCAGCATCGTAGATGTGCAGCCAACAAATCTGCAGGAACTGTGTAATGCTATCATGTCAATATGGCCCAAACTTCTAGTTCACCCTCCGTACAACACACAATCTCTCACACACTGTATAGAGCTAAGATATTACACTTGTCCAGTATCTTATCTTGCACCTCTGTTTTGTTACACATATGTTCCTCTTGCCATTTTTATTTTATGTATGTATTTATTTGGTTTTTAAAGGTACACCATCATCTCAGTTACTTTAAAAAGGTAACACAGTTAATCTCCATGTTGACCATACTCAGAATATTCCTGTAATGTTGAAATCACCCCACCTACAGTCCGAAGCCTCAACACTGACATTGTGTAACACAAGCACTACTCTAATGTAGTATAGGATGCCCCCTAACACACAGTTAGGCACACTCTAAAGTATAATTATATAAGTATAATAATTATATTAAACCTGACTAAACCTATTTAGTCAGGTTTACTAAATATGGCAAAAAATTATTAACTCGAGGTCCACGTGTGTTTTCATGTTTAAGTGTTAATAGTTCCCTCTGACATTGAAACAACCTTCAGCACTTACCTTCCAGCCGTCTCCATTTTTGTAATAACACTCAGTTGCATTGAATCTATAATACACACATTTTTTTGTGTGTGAGTGTGACAAGTGTGGCACCTTATCCTGTGGTTTATGAGGCAAACCTGCAATTTAACCAAAGCATTGTGATGGCAACAGTCAGTGTGACACATGTACTACTTCAGCGGTCCCCAACCCCCGGGCCACGGACCGGTACCGATCCGTGAGTTGTTTGATACCGGGCCATGAGAGTTGAGGCTCGGGTGTGAAATTTATGGTTTTCTGGGTTTTTATCGGTTTTTAGTGTTATTTGTTTAACACTAAAATGTTTATCACTAACTTGATTTCCCTGGGTCTTTTCCCGTGTGTATGAATAAATCTTCTTTTTTTTGGTACCAGTATTGGTTTTATTTTGTTGTATTTATCCGTGACACCTTAAAGGTCTGTGAAAATATTGTTGGACATAAACCGGTCTGTGGCGCAAAACAGGTTGGGGACCGCTGTACTACTTCATACAGTGGGGCAAAAAAGTATTTAGTCAGCCACCGATTGTGCAAGTTCCCCCACTTAAAATGATGACAGAGGTCAGTAATTTGCACCAGAGGTACACTTCAACTGTGAGAGACAGAATGTGAAAAAAAAAATATCCATGAATCCACATGGTAGGATTTGTAAAGAATTTATTCGTAAATTAGGGTGGAAAATAAGTATTTGGTCACCTCAAACAAGGAAAATCTCTGGCTCTCACAGACCTGTAACGTCTTCTGTAAGAAGCTTTTCTGTCCCCCACCGCCCGGGCAACAAAGGAGTGGCTCCGTAAGAAGCATTTGAAAGTCCTGGAGTGGCCTAGCCAGTCTCCAGACCTCAACCCCATAGAAAATCTGTGGCGGGAGTTGAAAGTCCGTGTTGCTCGGCGACAGCCCCAAAACATCACTGCTCTCGAGAAGATCTGCATGGAGGAATGGGCCAAAACACCAGCTACTGTGTGTGCAAACCTGGTAAAGACCTATAGTAAACGTTTGACCTCTGTTATTGCCAACAAAGGTTATGTTACAAAGTATTGAGTTGTATTTTTGTTATTGACCAAATACTTATTTTCCACCCTGATTTACGAATAAATTCTTTACAAATCCTACCATGTGGATTCATGGATTTTTTTTTCACATTCTGTCTCTCACAGTTGAAGTGTACCTCTGGTGCAAATTACTGACCTCTGTCATCATTTTAGGTGGGGGAACTTGCACAATCGGTGGCTGACTAAATACTTTTTTGCCCCACTGTATATTTTGAAGCCTTTTAAAATAAAAGTTGAAACTTGTGCACCTAATACTTGTTTTTAAGGTCATTGAAGCTCATTCGGCCATGGAAAAGGTTCAAGGGAATCATTATAAGCCCCAAATTACCATGACATTCATGCCCATCATAAATGTGCGTAAACTTCTTACCACGACTCTAAATGTGAAAGCATGTCATTCTTGAGCCAACAGTATTATAATTCTGACAATCTAATTTAAAGTCTTACTGTAATTGAATCAAAAAAAGACCATGTACCTCTTGAGCCAGTTCAAATTCTCTAACACAAAATGCAGAAATATCTCATATTTAAAAAAGCATATTGTGAGTTGCTGACTTTTGCTTTACTGCCTACCATACTGTTACACTCTGGTTGACTGTGTGTGTGTGTGTGTGTGTGTGTGTGTGTGTGTGTGTGTGTGTGTGTGTGTGTGTGTGTGTGTGGACGGGTATTAACATCTTCATGGGGACCAAAAATTGTGTGTGTGCGTTTTACAACATAAACGTGCTATTTAACCTTGCAGTTGTGATGGCAACAAAAAAGTAGTTTGACACTTAATACAACTTTGATACACAGCTAGATCGTGACTATACAATCACATATTTATACATGTCTTGTGCCCTAACAGCCTCCATCCAGCACATGAAAAGAATCACATAGAGGCATTGAAGAGTGTTTTATTGTATGTCTGAGCACTTCTTCTTTTTCAGATCAGATATTGATATTGTGAGATGTGTTTGGCAAAACACAGCTAGGTGTCTTTTCACATGATCCTATTATAACTGTGTTACTTTTAACTTTTTTATTCTCAACAGCAGCTCCTCTGAAAGTCAGCTTTTCCTTTTAACAAGTGTTTATGCGCAGGTACTCACTGCTCTCCCCGGTTATGATCAACACAATGGAGTTTATTATGAAACAAGCCTCTAACTGAATATCTATCCTGGGAGAGTATCTGCATGACAGAATGTCACTGGACTTGATGACGCACGTCTATGTTTACACTGCTTTGCTAATTTGAGAAACTAAATAACGGATTAAGCCCCTCTGGCTGTGTTGATGGCAGCAAGGGAGCATGTCACCTAAGTGGTTGGGGGCGATCGTGGCTCAAGAGTTGGCAGTTCATCTTGTAATCGGAAGGTTTCCGGTTCGAGTCTCGGTCATTGTGTCCTTGGGCAAGACACTTCGCCTACTGGTGTTGGCCAGAGGGGTCGATGGAATGATATGGCAGCCTCGCTTCTGTCAGTCTGCCCCAGGGCAGCTGTGGCTACAACTGTAGCTTGCCTCCACCAGTGTGTGAGAGTGAATGAATGAATAGTGGAATTGTAAAGTGCTTTGAGGGTCTTGAAAAGCGCTATATAAATGCAATCCATTATTAAGTGTGACAGTGTGGCTCATTTCTGAGTTTTTCAGTGGAGAGCTGGAGTTGTGTATTTTGTGATGTGACAACAACTTTGGAAATTAGTAGGCTATATTGTATAATAGGGTGTGACAATATACTGAAACTAAATGAATAATTCATTAAAACTATGCGTATGTGTAGTTAGGGTTATGGACACCTTCCAGTTTAGCTTGGATCTCTTTCAGTCACTACTTTCCTATAGCCTCACCGTATGTTTCTGTTGCTGTGGCAACTTGTCTAACTTCCCACAACAAACTAAGTCACTCACAGGGATGCAGCCAGGTTGCTGCTTGAGTCAAGCTCCTCCCTCCACCTTGACTCACAGATGGCTCTACAGTTGGTGCTCTGCTGTACTGTCATCATTTTTATGTGCAATTTAAGTACAGCACATATTGTTGACAGTTGTTCATACTAGTAAAAAAAACAACAACTTTTTATTGATACCATTATTTCACATTTTCTATAGACTTTGAGATCTATATCTTTTATAAAAATAAAAAATAAAAGAATCACTCAGTAACTCTTGTTGTCAGGAGTGTCGTGTGTGGAGGCGAGGAAGTGACCCAAATGCAGGACTGGTGGATAGTGAAGAACTGAAGATGGTTTATTATGAATCGTGGATGAACAGGCCAGGAACGAAGGACTGACTGGCTGGCTGGCTGGCTGGCTGAAAGACTGGATGAATGGCTGGCTGACTAACTGAATATACATACGGAGAGACGACATTAACATCAATGACACTACAGTGAACGAGTGGAAAAAGAGGACTTAAATACACAGACTGATGAGGATGATAATGAGAGACCGGTGAGTACACAGCTGAACATAATCTGGCTAATAACACAAGAGACGAGCTGACACAGGAAAAGCAGGAAGTGAGAACATTGATGTGGCAACATAACCTAAATGTGACAAAACTAAAAACACTGGGTCACCGACCCAGGAACCCTGACATTTGTATTAAAAATCTGATATTGTGAGATGTGTTTGGCAGAACAAGGTATTGGAAAACTCTGTGTATCAAAGCTAGTTTTGCTTCGTACCCATCACTTAGATTAAATAATGTCAGTACCTTACAATAACCATTTGTAACTGTACAAAAAATAGGTTGAAAAAAAAAACTGTAACAATGTTTTTTTAATGATTTTTTTAATGATTACACAACAGTATTAAGTCAATGCTATTTTACCCAGTCAAGGTGTAATTTGGTGTTCACTATACACTGTATACATTCTCTCTTCGTACTTCATGCTGCATAACCAACTATAGAAAGTAGACAGTGCTAAAATCCTCTTCCCACCAATAGAGATTGACAGACCACGTGACTTTCACGAGGAAAAAAATCAAAGGAGTGAAAGGGTCAGACCCTTACGAGCACACAGAGTGGACAAAAGACATTAGCGTGCTGCACAACTTCACCACGCTCATTTATAATTATACGGTTCTTGGAGTGAGTGCACACACTCATGAAGTTTAGTAACTTCAGGTCACTGCAACAAGCCCAGGTACAGTTTACCGACGGATGGGTACAGGACCTTGAAATGCACCGTGTAGAACGAAAGACCATCGTACGAACAAAGGTAAGTTTACCAGTCTCACAAATCATCTTCATAAATACACATTCGTTAACCGTTTATTAATATAACCTTTGAGCTCAATGGTAATTAATTAGTAGTGGAAATAATTTCTGGTACGCGTTACAGAAATGTAGCAGTGACAATAATACTGTATGCTGTAATCGTACTGGGCAATTAGTGATACAAAACAACTGTTTTATCCTGTGAATAAAAGTATATGTTTTTGTCAGTGTACCATGGTAATAACAGAAGCGAAACACAATATTGTGTCAGGACAATTCACTATTTATGCACAATAAATAAAGGAGCATAGCGCGACAATTTCTGTTCAGCGCCAGACTTGCTTGTAACCTATATCACTAATTATGTTATGAAAAATGACGTATTAACTACTACAAAACTCTGACCTTTGTGGAAATGCTTGGAGCAGACTAACCTGTGAGCTGGAGTGTTCTGGGACGTTATATTTGGTCTTTGAATGGCTGCAATCCAGGCCATCCGTTGGCTCTTTATTACTTCGGAAACATGGCTTGAACAATTTCTCTTCAATGACGTAATCCGATAACAACCGATCTCTTTACCCGTCGGCTTCCCGTGGCTGTCATGTGACCGGCTATTGCAGTTAATAATACAACAGCTTCTTGCCATTTTTTTGTGTTTCTTTTTATCGCTGTGTGACTGATTTCAATTGAAAGCCTGCGTGCGCTAGTACCTCTTGCCACGAGTTCCCAGAATCCTTTGCGGTTTTACCCCTGAATGACGTCACATTTTCAATCTCTATGGCAGTAGCCAACAGGTCTAGTTTGGTTTTCTTGATTTATTTCTTTATTTTTGTTTGGGGGGTTGTTTGCTTGTTTGTTTTTTATTCCTCCAAATAATTCTTCATAATAAAATTGGACCATCAGGTTCTGCTCACCAAAAGGATCATAAAAGCAGGAAGCTTACAACACAAGAAACAGATCTTTCAGATAGCATGTGCTTACAATAAAAACCTCCCCCAGCACCAGAGTGGCTGGAGAGGTGGTCAGAGACAAAGGAATGTCTTTGATCACACAGTTTGAAACAATAAGCATAAAAATGACAACATTTAACAATTCACTTTAACAAGGTTGTGTCCAGATTACAGTGCAGATGGCATTCTTAAGCTACCAAGCAGTATCCATTATACGAGGGTATCGCACAAACAGAAATAACGGCTAACTTTTGCCAAGCAACGGACCAATAAATGCATTAAAAGCTGCAAGCAGAGAGGTCTAATTCAGTTATTCAAATTAGCGGAGGTGAGGCCTAATGCAGTACATCTATCAATCAAAGTGTCCATGCCAGCCTGAAGTGGTCGGTAGTGAAACTGTAAATTTTAAAATACAACATTTTTATTCCAGTTGTTTTCATTTTGTGCATTTTGCTACTTGCCATCCAACTTACCTCACCTGCAGTGTCTCTAAGCCCATCAGTTTAAGAACCACTTATTCTGATCCACACGATAACGTGAGTCTGTTGTTTACTACTCTGGAAAGGTCCTCACTTTCAAATTTACAG
Source organism: Copadichromis virginalis (assembly GCF_057382275.1). NCBI lineage: Eukaryota > Metazoa > Chordata > Actinopteri > Cichliformes > Cichlidae > Copadichromis > Copadichromis virginalis. Next base: position 14,177,345 of record NC_140634.1, on the reverse strand, counting down.
CACTAATGGATACTGAGAGTGAATGTTGAGCCCAGTTAAAAGTATTTCTATTCAAATAGACAAGAGAACTGCTTTCTTTAGGATACTGTTTGTTTCATCAAGGACGTACTTGGGGTTGAGATCCTTCAGATGATGAATGTGACCAAGTTAAAAACTTTTGCTCATGTACAGATTGCCACAAAACTGCCAGTCAGACTGTGATGAATACATTTTGCTAGGATAGGTATTTGAGTTGTGTGTGTGCATGTCACTTTTCACTTGACTTCTCTCTCAGTGGTATTGACAGCAGCGAGCGGAGATGGAGAGCTTAACATGTTTCTCAGAAAAAGCAGAAGAGAGGGAGCCATCACTCTTCTCTTCTCACCACACATCCCCTCCCTCCCTCCCCTTCCTCCCCCCTCCTCACCCACGCTGCTCTCTTACGCTGAAGATGTAAGTGCCTTAGACAGATGTCTGCTGCTTCTTGTCTAAAACCCTCAACATGAGCTGCTGAGCTCGGCAAACTCTAATTAAGATCAATATTTCAATTTTTAGTAAAAGCGCACGAGATGGAGAGAAGACAGGGAGAGAAATCATCTGTCCATGGAGACTCGAAGAGACAAAAAGAAAGGTCAACTGTGATCCTTCATCGGGTGTGTGTTTGTGTGAGAGTGTGTGTTGGAGATTTGACAGAACTGGCTTGTGAGAAAGTGCTCAAGGGTTCTAAAAATCCTATTTATTTTTCTTCTGGGGTTTTGCTGTTTAGTTTAAGTTTCTATGCCCTGTTACTATAACAACATCATCACTGGATGGACCGACAGGTTGAGCTGTCAAAAAGGAAAGCTGCGTGGCTGTTCTTGTACGATTACAGGAACAAGCCAGATAGATCATGAGACATGGACAGATATATGAATACACAAAATATTAAAATATATTGCAATTGTATACATGTGTTTAGACAGACATGGAATCCTGAGCTACAGTAACACATGCACTGCAGCCTGAACAGTACACTAACAGTACGCTAAAGGTGTGCCTAATCCAGTCAAACTGGCCATTAAAAGTGAAATGTCACATACACACTGATATGACAACTGAGTGGTAAGCAAAAGTAATTGTACTTGTTTGTCATTTGTTGGGTTTAAACAAGTGCTATATAAGAATCAGTCCATTTACTATATCCATAACATGAATTAGATTGGTGTTAGCTCTGGTGGGATGAGCAGAGATGTTGCTTGTTTCAACGCCATAAACTGTATAAAAGATGGAATCATGTAATCATTGTGACATCACACAATTTTTTGGCCTCTCCTGTGGTTGTTTTCTTGGAGACAGAATTAAGCATATTTAGATAAGAGGGTGGAGCTCTAATTACTAGCTAATGGTAGCAAACTTCAACCTCAAACTGGCAGATGGAGTGACTAGCAGAGAGCAACTGGCACGCCTGTAAATTAAAGTAGCTTCGCTTTTTATTGCAAATCCAAAATCAACTATTGTACATTTTTTATGAAGGGAGTAGCTATGTATAGAGTCCAAAAATGTTTTTGTATCTTTTGTAACAAAGCTTCCATTTCCTTACATCAAAGTTAGTGAGATTTATCACTGTCATTTATCCTCATCCATCTGTACTGCTTATTCTTTTGGGGAAACCTGCAGTCAGATTAGACTGAAGACATCATTTGGAAGAGTGATGAACATTCATTCCACTCAAAATTCTGCATCCAGATGAACAGAATCAACTTTCTGGGATTTCTTTACCTGGATTATTGAGCATGCATGAACATGGCACAGCCATTAACATGGTTCTGCTAGAGGTTTCTTCCTGTTAAAAGGCAGTTTTTCCTTCCTACTGTTGCCAAGCACTTGCTCATAGGGCATCATCTGAATGTTGGGATTTTCTCTGTATTATTGTAGGGTTTTTACCTTACAATAAAGCACATTCAGGCAACTGTTGTTGTGATTTGGGGCTATATAAAGATAACTTAATTGAATTGCATGCAGACAACATCTTGCTACAATCATTTGCTGGGATGCTGGGATGTCCATTCTTCCTAGGAGCTCTTGTTTGGAAAAGCTGCCAGGATAAAAAGGTCATGGCAGCACAGCTTTACATTGCAAAGTTGCACCTGAACAAAATGCAAAAATCAAACCATAGCACAGCTCATCCGCAAAAACACTTCATACCAGCACCGTATCATACAGCAAACACGGTGGAGGAGGCTTGATGATTTAGGCTTGTTTTGCAGCCACCGTATTTGGGCAACTTACAGTGATTTAATCGACTATGAACGCTTCTGCATACCAAAATACTCTAGAGTCAATTGTGAGGACATCTGTTCAGCAGCCAAAGCCAAACCGCAATGAACTGAAGCAATGTTATAAGGAAGATTGGGCCAAAATTCCTGCACTGCCATTCTGTTTGACACAATGATGTGAGAGACTCATAAAGTCAAACAGAAAAAAATTACTTCAAGTTATTGTTGCTGAAGGTTTTCACAGTCACCTGTCTCCGCCACCCAAAAAATGTCACTATAGAATTTAAGAAGTCGACTCACCAAAACAAAAGAAAACCAGACAAGATATGGTATGCTTGTTCTCTGCCACACAACTCTAATGAGTGTTTGGATTTGCCACAAGAGAAATGTTTGTTTTTGTTTTTTTTACTTTAAATATTAAAGTAGAAATTATAAATGAAGCAAGAGCAGAATTTTACTGTGTTTAGACAAAAGTAAACATAACTCAATATAAGAAAACTATATAAAGTATAAATATATAAAGTAAATTTCAACATCTTTTACCCCTTTAACTCTCAATTAATTTTACATTTTCTTAGGTATAATAATTAAACTTTAACAACAAAAAGCCAAAACTGATAAAAACAAATTACTTAAATAAATGCAGTTTGCTGGTACTGAACTCCCTCTGAAGTTGACACTCTGTCACCTTCATCTCTCCATCCAGCACCTCATCCTAATTTAGCTTTCCTTTCCTTGGTGTCTTTCCATTTTTCACACAATGCATTTAGCAAACTGAATGTTTCTGAATTTCTTCCACAGGAAAACTAGAGTTTCTCTTTTCCCAAAGTTTCTGTGATCATCGCTAATGGATTTCTTAGTGTGCTGAGTTCACTCGCTTGTTCGGACAGCAGCCATAAGAATGTGCATGCTGGTGGGAACAGTTGTGTTGTGTGATTTGGTCTTTCTACGAGTGTCTGTGGACTCAGTGATGGCACGGTGTCAAGTCTCGCACTGAGCTGAAATTCAGAGCAAAACAGATGTGTGTGTTGTTTGAATTGCTGTTCTGCTTCTTTGAGTCCTTTTCATCGCCGTGGAGAACAAACATGATTTCTATACATGCCAGGCCTTGGAAATGTGGCAAAACTTGCTGTCTAAAGTAAGCCCCCTATCAACTTCACTCTTAATGCTCATGCATGTGTGCGTGTGTGTCATATCCTTTCCTTGCACAATTAAATCTGATTCCTCTGCAGCGGCATTAGTGACAAAACCCCCAAAGGCCTCAGATAACCCTCAGCCACCTCCCGGAGCTGGTCTGGATGCTTGGCTACCTTGGCTCAAAGTGATCCTCATAGATCCACCACCTTGCTGATGTCCATTTTGCTTAAATCGGTAGAACTGCACTTGCAGCGAAGTCCCAGTATGCAAAGACACAATGAAAACCCTGACTTCAAAAATTTATGTCTCAAGCCCTCGGCCGCAGACACTCCCCTTCCCCTGACAATGAATGGACACAGCAGATCTTCTTAAATGCGCTATTTCTATGCAGACTGCTTAGCTTGGCGTTTGAGGGCCAGCTCCTGCTTATTAGATTTTTTTTAAACCCTCTAATAATGACTTAGCACACCTAAACTTGAAATACCTTGATATGATTTCCGTCCCTTCATCTCACACTCTTCTTTTCATCGTTGCCAGCAGATTTGAGGCAGAGGGGGCGCGTATTTCATGGCCGCTTCGGACTGGAAGTTAAGCTCAGCAGCTGTGCAAGGTTTTGCTTTTCACATCTGACCAAGTTAAACTTACTGCCACCTGTTTTTCCCGCAGATCGGCACTTTCTCCCGCACATGTATCACTCAAGTGTCGGTGAGATGGTCCTCTGGGATGCGGCCACTGCTGAGGAGGCTAAGCGGGTCAGGTGCAGCGATGCTCCGTTTAAGTCCTATTCCCATGATGCTTATCGACATCTCATCCTGCTCAGCCTTGCTGTTATACCCCCGCCGAATTAATAATACAAAAAAAGACTTATGCGTCCCAGATGGAGACGCGCGCAGGGTTTAATTATGCGTGGATCTGCGGAGATGAGCTGAGATGATGCAATTTGTGCTTAATTGCGAATGAAAATAGAGCCTGTCCAATCTTACTTAACCCCGCGCGCAGATACTCCGCGGCCTCCTCGTGGACCTGCGGAAACGCGGATTGATTTTCCTTTTTGGCAAAGGGGCGCGCGGCCTTAAATCGATCGGTGATTGATAGATTTGGATGTGTGTGGTGTGTCCGGGATCTGGAAATGGAAAGTGGGTCTAATACATTCTTCTCATTGTTTTATGCGTTTGATGTGCGCTCCCACACTTAAACCTGGACTTTTTTTCTTAAATTATTATTATTATTCCAGTAGCAGTTTGAAATTCTCTCTTTGCTTTATTTTTTTTAATTTCTTTTATTACTTGTACTACTACTTAATCCGTAGTTTAGCTGGATTTCTCCGCTTGTCCTTTCTTTTACTACCTTTTTTAAGAACTATGTTGTTCCACGTGGCCTATATATATATATATATATATATATATATATATATATATATATATATATATATATATATATATATATATATATATATATATTTTTTTTTTTACCGGGTATATTCCCGGTCTTAAGGCAGTTCGTGAAATAGTCACGAATTGTAATCGATTCGTACTGGATTTATGAACTCCGTAAAAGTACTGGCTGTCAAATTCTATAAATGATTATATAGTGATCCCGGGGAAACAGTAACACACACACCTTCTTACATTCATGAAGCTCAAATGTAAAAAGTGTAAAACGGGTATCATTACAGGAGCTCCCCGCCTATAAGGGGGTGAAACAGACCTCCATACAGTTGCTGCATGTTTGCAGGATGTAGATATCAGAAATGAAAGAGGTGGAGGTCGTTCTCCTTGCTGGGACTCTCAGCAGCCTCTTTACATCACAGACCGCTTCGCTCACAAGTCTTTCTCCTTTCTGAGTAAACATGTTTCCCTCCGAGAAACTCCGGTAGTTCTCCTCTTACTCCGTGCGCTCTTCCGTGCAGTAGCGTTTGCTCGGTCACTAGAGGGGGGGATCTGCTGCACCTGTTCTCCCCTTCGTGTCCCCCCCCCACCCCACCCACCGCCCTTCGGCTGCATTCGGCTATCCTCGGCCGGCCGCTGCTAGACAATTGGGAGGCTCTTCCCTTATAGGAGAATGCAAATGCGCGGCTGCCAGCTCCTCCTCATTGGCCCGTCGCACCTCCGTGTGGGAGGGTCGTGGGGGCCACGCTGTCTTTATAAGTGCAGAGTGCCTTCCAGCGACTCAGTTACACTGCGTTGTTGCTGTGAGGAGCTCTGTGAGGGCCGTCAGACACAAAACAGCTGGAATTTATCACCTCTTGTATAAAATTCCACACGAAAGGTCAAAAGTGCGACCCAGCGAGAGAGAGAGAGGAGGGGGGGCAGCACCGAGGGGACCGAGCCTGTAAGTAGGCTGTTTAAATTCATAAATGGACTGACCACAAGAACCAGGGACAAGCCTCCTCCTGTCCCTGCAAGTAAGAGAACTGTTTGCAACTTCATCTGAATCCCACGGGCTCTGTAACCATCCGCACGCGTGCCATACCGGCTTGTGGATTCCTGGGACTTTTTGGTAAATCTTTATTTTTTATTTTTTTATTTTTACTCGCAACCCCGAGCAGCTCCCAGCGCCACACTGCTAGATGTGACTGTATGAGAAAAAACTTTAAGTCCGGGCCATGCTGCAGTGACTCGAGCCAGCAGCCTACAGGAGCTCGCGATCAACTTGTAAACAGCGGAGGAGGGATGCTTGGAAAATATTTCTAATACGGCCGGAGAGCGGAGGAGAAGAGATCTGTTCCTGTCACTCGATCGAGCAGAACCGAGGACTGTAAATCACAGGGAGGCAAGTGGGCTGCAGAGGTGAAGCGAGGACAGGACAGGTTGGTGGTTCCAAATTCACTGGGCTCGAGTTTCAAGCACCCCGGGGGGGCTCCTGGTATTAAAGCGTGCATTTGATCTGGGATAAGTTGTCAACAAGAGCAGGGAGCGGAGGCGAACTGGCAGGTGTACAAGTTCATTTACATGCAGAGGTATATTCACGCCACTATAAATAGAAGTTACTTAGGGACAAACAACCTTAATAAGTTTTCTACCCGCTTGCTGGCCCTGCAGTAGCCCCACGCACCGGGCGTGTGCGTGCGTGTGTCTATTTATACACCATACAACCTTTTATCCCTCTCCACAATCTGTATCCGAGAGGACTGCCCGCCGTCGGTTTGGCTGTGAGGGCAGGAGTCGTCGCATGGACTGACATGGCCACCGACCTCGCCATGAGCGCAGAGCTGCCCAACAGCCCTCTGGCCATCGAGTATGTCAACGACTTTGACCTGATGAAGTTCGAGGTCAAGAAGGAGCCGCCGGAGGCCGACCGCTACTGCCACCGCCTCCCGTCGGGCTCCCTCTCCTCCACCCCGATTAGCACCCCTTGTTCCTCCGTGCCTTCTTCGCCCAGCTTCTGCGCCCCGAGCCCGGGCGCGCAGCCGAACCAGGGCCTCGCCAGCGGCGTCAGCAGCAACGGCAGCAGCAACAACAGCGGCGGCAACAACAATCACAGCACCGGGGGGAAGCCCCAGCTGGAGGACCTGTACTGGATCCCCAGCTACCAGCACCACATCAATCCGGAGGCGCTCAACCTGACGCCGGAGGACGCGGTGGAGGCCCTCATCGGCAACGCGCACCACCACCACCACCACCAGACCTACGAGGGTTTCCGCGGGCAGCAGTACGTTGGCGAGGACCTCTCCGCGGCCTCGGCGGCCCACCATCACCAAGCGCATCACCACCACCACCACCACCACCACGGCCACCACGCCCGCCTCGAAGATCGCTTCTCGGACGAGCAGTTGGTCAGCATGACAGTGCGGGAGCTGAACCGGCAGCTCCGAGGCTTCAGCAAAGAGGAGGTGATCCGCCTGAAGCAGAAGAGGCGCACGCTCAAGAACCGCGGCTACGCGCAGTCCTGCCGCTTCAAGCGCGTGCAGCAGAGGCACATGCTGGAGACCGAAAAGTGCACCCTGCAGAACCAGGTGGAACAGCTGAAGCAGGACGTGGCGCGCCTGGTCAAGGAGAGGGATCTATACAAGGAGAAGTACGAGAAGCTGGCCAGCCGGACCTACAATGCCGGCGGACCCGCGAACACGAGAGATCCGTCCGGGAAACAAGCTAACGCCGAGTTCTTCATGTGAGAGGGGCTGCTGACCTGTAGCGCCTCACGCAGACATTCATTCACGTTTGTTCTTCTTTTCTATTTTGTTTACACTTTTTTCCTCCACTCACAAGACTTAAGCAGTAGCCGTGCACGGACGCGATTTTCAGTCTTAAACATGTTTAGGCGAAACTTCTGTAAGAATGCCGCAGCCTGTCAGGTGGGCACTTGGGATCACTGTTAGCCTGTAGACTTTTATTTGTGTATCCTCCGGTGCAGCAGAAGCTAATCACGAGTCTTACTGAACTAATATGACACGTGACTGTCTTAACTCAGAGAGAGCAGCGGGGTTGGTCTTAAAAACGAGGCAAATGTGTTCTGTTTAAAGGGGGAAAAGTCTGAATGAACTGAAAAGAAGAAGCAATACACCACCGGCGAAGAAAGACTGTTTATAAGCCTGTAATGCAGAGACTTTTCAATAATGCAAGTCTAATAATCCCCCCATCCCAACTCCCCCATCCCCATTTGCAACCCTGCATGCAGGACATGTATGGTAACCTCTCCCCGAATCTTCCACGTGTATGGAAAGCATGGCCCACGGTTCGCATCTCCTCTTCCTCCTCTTTCTCTGCCATCAGTAAGGCCTGGGTATGCGGAAAAATAAAAAGCCAATGACCCCCTCTTCCATCCTACACCCCGAGAGGTACAAGGAGAGAAAAAAATGGAGAACAATCTGCTGTAGTGCGTAAAAACTGGATGCGTCTTTAACTGCTATTTTCAATCAATTTTTCTATTGTTTTAAAAAAGAAAAAGAAAAAAAAACATGACAAAAAGAGATTAACTGAGCCAGATTTTAGACTGTATTTATTTCCACCTGTACATACTGTGTAGAGAACAGCAGTAACCTGTGTTATTTTACCCTCTCCCTCTTTCTCTCTTTTTAAAACAACAACTTGCTTTTTGTTGCTTGGATTCTTCGAAATGTCTTAAATACAAATGTTTGTATGTAACAGCATGCAAATCGTCTATGATATCCTCGTCCTCCTTCTACTGAACATGTGTAATGTTAAACTGCACTAAGAAGAGATCAAACTGGACATTTTGTTTTCTACTCATAGGACCTTTTGATCTGTTTAAAAAAAAAACAACCCTGGATGTAAATTCTGTGAGAGGGAAACCCTCGGTTATTACATGGACTGCATTCGCTGCTAAAATTCTATGCACCAACCCGACGATTAAAAAAGACTTAGGGTTTCTTTTATGTTTCTTTTCTTTCCTTTTTTACGTTTAATATTGTAATCAAACGTCTTGCAGGGGCTGTGGGTTTAAACTGCAGTCTTAATGAGCGCTAATAGAAAAGTCTGATGGTAGAGCTTCCTGTTCTTGGAGTAACTCCATGCATTATTCTGTCAACAAGAAACCCCTGGTTCCTGCTACATAGATATATGTGCAATATTGTGCAGAAGTGCCCGATGCACAGACTACCTGTTGGAGGGCGAACCGTGCAGGGAGAGAGACTGGAAGTGTTTGATCAGGATGTCAGGGCAAAACAACAACAAGCTGAAGAGAAAACTGAGAAAAATGTGATTCTTCCAATTTTGTATCTTTTTATGGGAACCAAAAAAGGGGAGATATACAATACAAGTCGATTCTTGCGAATTATTAACAAATTAAGCATTTCCAGTATGTAGACAAACATCAGATTCTATCCACCTATCTTTCTTATTTTAATTAGATTTTTTTTGTCTTTTGTGTAAATCTCAATTTTTCTCATATTTACCGAAAGCAACAAGAGCTTCAAAAAATGTGAAGTTAAAGAACGCGGGGAATAAATGCAAAACAACTTCTGCACAGTGCTGTAAATTTATATCTGTACATATGATTTCTATATTTATTCAATGAACGTGTCCTGACTGTCAACAAGTGAAAACCATACAAAGTGGAACGTTGTTGAGAATCTTGTTTTCATAATGTTTAATAAAAAGTTCTGTCCCAAATCCGTGCCAGTGACTGCCGCTGCCATCATTCTCTAACAACAGCTTTTATGTCCTATAAGAAAAAAAGAGATTTATGAATTATTTATAAAACGGTCAGAAGTCTAGCAAGGTTTTATTTTTCTCAGGTCACAATGTCCGTGTTTGTAAAATAATAATGTTCGATTGCGGGTTATTAAATGTGACCAAAGTCTCTAATTAGCGAAAGAGCAGCAAAAGAGCTGAACGATTTAATAACAATGTCGAAATATTTATAGCCGCTTAAACTATAATAGAAAAATGTTAGATAATTAAATATTGAACAATTAAATATTAAAAAATTTAATGGAAATTAAGAAAGAAAAAATAAATACAATAAATGATTTTTTAAATAAAAAAAATAAATAAAGAGGAAAAACTCATAATATAAAAGCAAAGTTGGCGCTATATTCGTGCTGGAACTATTATTATTATTATTATTATTATTATTATTATTATTATTATTATTATTATTACCTACTTATATTTTCAAGGGTAAAGTCGGAAACGTTTTACACAATTTCAGTCGTGTAACTTTTATGAATCGTTCCATAATTGCACTTCGGTGTTTTTCAGGAGCGCCGCTCTGCTCTGGTTTGTCCGATCACGCAGAGCCTTGTGGACGCAGAAAGCTGCTCTTATCTCCTGCATCAGGGTCCAGACTTCCAGATTCTTTGTGTGTGTGCGTGAGAGAGAGGGAGAGAGAGAGAGAGAGAGAGAGAGAGCGAGAGAGTGGCTGGCTGAGAGAGGCCACCCTCTTCCTTTCCTCCGCTCTGCTGCACCGGCTCTGGTCGCCTGTCAGCGGGCCTCCGCGCTCCTGCTCAGCCGGTGACGGATGGATGAAGCCGGGGTCTCTGATCCTCGCCAACGACTCTTTCTCACTCACTGTGTTTTGAGCGCGTCCACAGGGCAGCTTTCCCAGATACCCGGGATGTCCACGACGTTTGTGTACGTTTATGTGTCTGCGCGTGCGTACGTTTGCGCGCGCACTAAGCAGCATTAAGTGGTCTTTTCTCCTCTCAGGGTGGAATCACCATGGGTTTAGACACATGCCAGCCCGCGTTGGTGCTGATGCGACACGGCCGTCAGGCCCGCTGGGTATCGGCTCACTTCAAAGACATATCATAACTCTCTCTCTCTCTCTCTCTCTCTCTCTCTCTCTCTCTCTCTCTCTCTCTCTCGTGTGTGTGTGTGTGTGTGTGTGTGTGTGTGTGTGTGGGGGGGGGGGGGGGGGATCCACACAGTAAAGACCTGTAGAATGCTGGAGGCATGAAAATCGCCCATCTGGATCTGCAGCTTCATCTTTAAACATTCGGTTGTACCTGTTCGCATGGACGCACACTTTATGATTTATTGAATTTTAAAAGTTTTTTTCCCTGCACTGTCAAGATCACACCAAGCTTTAGGTGTGACACTTTGTCATTTTTGGATTTCAAACACCTAAAACAGTAAAAATCTAATAGCTTCACATTTCACTGTAGCTCATAACAGCACCTGAAAGCAATCGTTACCCAGTCGTTGTGTGTTTTTGTGCGTGAGTCAAACGACTGAACAGGGACATGGAGCGCTTCTTAGTTTTTCTTTCTGAAGAGTCTTACTGCTTAAAATCTATTTTCACTTGTTCCGTTCTTTGCAGCGCAGGACTTTAACCTTCCGTCATGAATAGAATTACGAGCATTCAACCTTCTTGCTCGCATTTTGTCGCACGCTCATACACTAACTTGTCAGTTCATTAGTTATTCTTAACAGTCATTTCTGCAAATTCCACCTGAACACGTGCTCTCACTGCTGTCATATACTGTGTACCTCATGTCAGAGTCCATCATTTCTCCGCTTCCCCAATTCAGAAACGAATTCATTTACAGTCTTTTTTTCAACTCTCACCGATCAGTTCAAACCCAGCGTTTCTCTTAATATCTTTCCTTTTTCGCTCCCTATCCTCTGCCACCTTTCAGCCTCTCCATCACTCTCCTCCTCCTTCCTGTTTTTGCTGAGTCAGGGAAAACTGGGAGCAGCGTGACAGCCGTCACTTCACCGAGAGTCAGAGTGTATTTTCTGCTTATAACACGCACACGCACACACACGTAGTGGGATTGTGGGGTGTGTGCAGAGGAATGAAGGCGTGCTCTCTCTCTCTGTGTGTGTGTATGAGGAAGAGAGAGATATCACCATGACTACTCAGTGGGCTTTTCTTCCCATACATCAAGGCAGAGTCCATCTGAGCTGCATCTGAGAAACAAAGCGAGTGAATTGAGAGAGAGAGGGAGAGAGAGGTGCAGCGTGTCTCTGGCGTCTGGAGCTGCTCTGCTGCCGAGATTCAACACAGTCAGCGTCTCTTTGGCTCAGCTTACCTACAGTATACCCACACACACACACACACACACACACACACACACACACACACACACACACACACACACACACCATAAACAGAAAGTCCAGACAAACACACTGAAAGCTGCAGCCTCCACCACCTTTACCTCATGGTGTTGTGGCCTGTGACACATCGTTTTCTTTTTCATTCTTTTATTAAACCTGGAAGAGACCTTGGACCTCAGTGCATCATCGCAGACAGGCATTCCTGCTGTTCTTAATGGACATTAAGTCTACCTTCTTATTACACACTCAAAGTGGCCCAAATCTGATTTGCTGCATGCATTGGCTGCATGTTTGGAGCATCGCTGCTTGCATGTCCATGAAAACTCCAGGTTAGATTTTCATAACTCCTTAATGTGTCTTCTTCCTCGATTTAAAAAGTCTTAAAATGTTAGAATATGTAGGATTTATTTCTCTTGTTTTTGTTGTCCTAATTAAAGAGTTTGGAGAAACCCACAAAGCTATTTGGTTATTTGTCAAATTACCAAACTATGTAATAAAAATTTAAATGTGCATTTCTTCTGCTCAAGAAAGGTTGTTAGAGTTTCTTTGTTGAAATCTTCAAAGTGTTGCCTTCACTTTCCAGGCATGAGGAGATGCTGAGATTAATGTTCTTTGGAGCTGCAGAATTTGTTCCATATTGTTTACAGGAGCATGTTATTGTTATAAGATAGATTTTGATCAAATTGTACACACTGATGGCTCACAGATTTGATAACTGACACACAGAAAACCTGCAGCCAGGTTGTGCTAAAGCATAAAGAATACACATAATGAAGCTGCAATGTGGTTTCTGCTGTTTCCACTGTACTTGCTGGCAGTTATGGGAAGAAAACAAGTCCACAGTTAGTGGATTTTTCATTGAGAATGAAAGGATGAGGATATACCATATTCTAATTTTTCTTGTTAAATCCTCACAGATAATACTGAATTCACAATGTAAGAGATGCTGTGTATAGCATAAAAGAGACTGGAATAATTCTCCAGTTATAGGCCCAGACAGTCCAAAGACAACTTACCAAATGTTGAAACTGAGAAAATGAAGCATTATTGGAAGCATATAATTACAAATTTGATCCCAGGAGCATGTTTCAAAGAAGTAGAGCGAGGGTCAGCAAAAGGATGCTGTGTAAAACACTGTGTGGAGTGTGCTGCGGCTAATAAGATGATTTGGTAACAGGTCAGTAGCATGATAGCAACAAACAGGAACATCCCAAAGAGGCTGAGTATTCCACCCATTCATTTTCTTCTACTTAGGCAATAGGGGCGAGAGCCTGCCCCAGCAGGCATGCAGCTTGAAATACCCACACAGACATGGGGAAGGCATGTAAAGGCCTTGATGTACGACAACAGTGCTACCACCAGACCATCGAGTCACCACTGTGAAGCTTGCCACTCTGTGTGTCTGTGTGTGTACAGTTCAGTGATTTAAGAGTAGAATTTGTGTTTCATTAAAAGAAAACAAAAAAAACACCCTCTTTACACAAAGAAAATGGTTCTCAGGAAACACTGTTTAGCATCCTGTAGTGAAAACCATCTATCCATTTGATGAATCGTTTATCCGATTCAGACACGAGTACCCTGCCCCCTGCCTCTGTCTCAGTTGTCACTGGGTGAGGGGTGGAGGAAAAACCCTGGACAGGTCGCCAGTCTGTCGCAGGGCTTTTCTGAAAAACCACAGTCAGTGAATACGGGTTGTCTCTGTGTCCACAAGTGCAAATTAAAACTTCACCCTGTGAAGAAATAAAGGAAGCAGAATAAACCAAATGCTGCCTCTCTGCATTTGCTGTCATCTCACAGCAAGTAGGTTCCTGGTTCGAGTCCCAGCTTGGGACTCTTCTGTGTAGAGTTTCCAGGTTCTCCCTGTGTGGTTTTCCTCCAGTTACTTCAGCTTCTTCCCACAGTCTAAAGATGTGTTAGCTTAACTTCTGAGTCTAAATTAGTTGTAAATGTGGGGCAATAACCTATAGAGAGCACAATGTATGGTTGAAATGTGGCTCGTAGCCCTTTGAGTTTGTAGGAGTACAAAAAGCGTTACCATGTCATTACAATTCATTAACCATTCATATTTGTGGAGGCCCCATTAATGCTGAAAGATATTCCCACAATTTAACCTCTTAGTTCTAACAAAAAATTATTTCAATGCCCTTATCTAACTGAACAGAGTCATAGCTTTTAATGTTCACGGGACATGAAAACTGCACGTGTACAGTCCCAGCGATTTTACAGTGATTTTAAAATAAGGTTCAAAATGTGGATTCCCTCTGAAAGTACTGCTGGTACTACCAGTTTCACAAATGGTCATCTCTACTGAGCACATGCATCAACACAATACCATGACTGGTCAACACTTTTCCATTTCGACTGTTAACTGGTTTGCTTTTCAGTCATTGTGTCTTATATAACATTTCTGACTATACCTGACCTTGCCAGGTCTCTCTTGGAAATGCGATTTTAAATTTCAATGAGATTTTTTACCTGGATAAATAAAGGACTAATTTACAAAAAAAAACATCTATCTATCTATCTATCTATCTATCTATCTATCTATCTATCTATCTATCTATCTATCTATCTATCTATCTATCTATCTATCTATCTATCTATCTATCTATCTATCTATCTATCTATCTATCTATCTATCTATCTATCTATCTATCTATCTATCTATCTATCTATCTTGAAACTGTTAAAACAAACTGCTTAAATACTACATGAAGCAAGATAAACTTTTACTGTCATTTTATTCACATTTCACAAAGTTAATTTTATTAGGCCAACTCAATTAAGTGTTTCCAAAAATGTAAAAATCACCAACAGATAACACCTAACAGGTAAAACATAATTTCTTTGGATAAATGTGATGTTATTTACAGCTCTTACATATTTAATAAATGCTGATTCTGCCAACCTTAAGGCTACATGTGCTCTTTGTTGTTTGGTGTGGGGTCCTAACAGCATTTTCTTGGTGCAGAGATCAGTAACTTTAACCAAACCATGACTGCTGATATGTTCTTGTCTGTATAACAATAGCATCTAAACTAATGACAAATTAAAACAGTCTAAAAATGAGTTGTCTTGTATTAAAAATTTCTGCCTCTGTGTCTTTCTTTTCATTTAGCAGACACAACCTCCATCAAGCTCACGCTCCAGTTGGACGTGCTCCCGAGGGAGGTGTTCAGCTTTAAAAAGTTGTCACCCTGCACAAAATGTAATCGACATTTTTGATAAATCACCTGCACACTGTTAACACTCATGGGGTATTAATAATTATTACTCCTGATCTGGTGATGGAGTTAGTGACCTGGGGCCAGGAGCGCCTACAGAGCATGGGTGAATGAGGGGTGGAGGTGGTGGTGGTCTCCACCCAACACAGCCAGGAAAAGCAATTTGGCGCTGTTGGCGCTGTGCTTCTGCTGCGACCCCTGACTGAGCGTGTGCCCTGCCTCCACCAGCTCCACGCTGTCACACAAACACACACACTGAGACACACACACACACACACTGACATGCTGCATGCTGAGTAGACAAATTCAAACATGCTATCACAGGAGAAAATATGCCCAAACAGCAAATCTAACCTTGTCCTAGGCTTTGAAATACAGTAATAAACTAACTGGCAAACAAACAAACAAATAAATGAGAGGGCTGCGATGATGTGCTGATGTCTAACAGGGTAGCGGTGGGGGTAGCGTGTCAGTAGCAGAAAATAAGCTCCTTTTTTACCTGAAAGGGGAAAATACAGACTTTAAAATGTGCCACAAAGGCAAAATTACCTCTTGATACTCTCACAGAATAACTGTTATCAAAGTCATTTGCACTATCACAAATAAGCTCAAATTCTATGTTTATGTATTGTTTCTGTGCCTTTTATTTCATACATTTATGGCCAGCAAAAATTTGATGCCAGGAATTTACTTAAGGAGAATTTCCTTCACACTATTTTATTTCCTGTTGACGCTGGTCACGAGGCGATTTACTGAGTCAACCTTTTAACGAGGGGTTGAGTTCCTGCTGAATCCCTCAAACCACCACTATCACTTCCCTTCATGCCTCACTTCCTCACCTCTGTGTGTGTCTGTGTGGGTGTGTGATTCAGCATTTTTTTGTTCTCTCTCTCTCTCTCTCTCTCTCTCTCTCTCTCTCAGACTTCATTTTTCATATGTCACAGGTCACTCAGGCCTTTTTAGCTTTGATAGTAGCCGCTGGTTTGTACTGTGGTTTGCGGCCAGAGGGATTACACACATGCTGTGTCATATGCATACACACACGCACAACACTCTAAAGATGCACACATGCTGTTGACCAGATGAGTCTGTGCAGTAATGCGGTGGAGAGGACTGTCCTCAGCGGCAGTGGAGGGTCAATCGGCAATCAATTATTCCACTCAGACTGGACTGCAGCCACACCACAGATTCACTTCCTACACTGAAAGTGTGCATGCACACACACACACACACACACACACACACACACACACACACACACACACACACACACACACACACACACACACACAGACAATGTACTTAGATTCCTTTGATCCTGACTTTGAAACTGCTGGTCAGAGTTATTTAAATGACATTACCTACTTGTCAACATAATGCCATTACCTCATTTAGCACGCAATTAAAATAACGAGATAAAAAAGAAGCATGCAATTTTTTTTAGCAAATTGATGCTTTGCTATCCTTGTGTAGCCAAAATCAGTGTTAACATTTGACCAGCCACCATGAATGAAACTCCTGTTGATTATCGTAGCTTTGGTATATGTAAAAGTATGTATAATAGATATAATTTGTTCCAGAACAACCATAAAGTTACTGTTTAGACAAAACAACAGTTATAAAGATACATCCAGTGACTACATATGTGTGTTTGTGTGTGTGAGACTGTGTCTGGATGCAACATGAGAAACTATAAGCAAGTCAAATGAAAGAATGAAGAATGAAGTTAAATGATGTTAAAAAAGTTAAAATTCCCATTTCCAGATACCTTTGTGAGACCCAGACTCAGTTTTAGACCATCTAGTCTGTTGATAGTGTTGATAGTTAACACTTGGTTTTAGGAGTTAGAATGTCAGCAAATGTCTTCAGAAATAATGTGCCTGCCCGTACGCACAGAGTGGAGCTGGCAGCCGTCAGTGCAGGAGTAGCACGGGAAATAGTGAACAACTGAAGCAAAACTGCATTGTATTTAGAAATAAAAGCACTATATTTATGAACCTACGTGGATGACAAGTACCCTCTATTTCACTACTGCCACTGTCCCATCTGTGGTTTAGACAACCAAACATATTAAACGTTTGAATATTGTTTTTAGATTTTTATTCAAAATTATCATTTAATATCCATTTCTCTCTCACTGTGAAGAAGTGGGCTGTGTCTTATAGTTTGCTTTAGTTAGAAACACTGACATCAGCTAATTATTTGGCTTTCTGCTTTATCATGTTTGATCAGCGTTATTTTGTGAATACATTTTGCTGTTTCAGTTCTGACTTTTGAACTCTCACTTTGTCTCTACAGATTGTAATAGCTCTGCGCGTTTTTTTTATAGCACACTGACTGATGCCTGAGGAATCTGAATCTCCATGATAAAACTGTTTCTTTGCATGATCTGACAGACGCTTCTGTCTGAAATGACTAAAAATAAGTGCAATTAAAACTGGCTGTAGAGAAGAGCTGTAAACACATCTCATTTACATGAGATGAGATTGAGAGGAGCAGTTTGAGAAAGTGGGTTTTTCTAATGACTCAGCTGGGCTTGACCATGTGTTGAGGGTAGGAAGTTTCACTTCCCATCATTGCCTTCTGGGCCAGCTCCTCATTTCTGGAAATTGAAAGGAACAAAACAGCCTAACATTGCACAACAGAAACTGACCCCCCCCCCCCCCCCCAACCTATAATAGTTATAGTAATAGTTATTATTTTTATTTATAGAGCCCTTCAAAAATGCAAAGTGCTTGACAAGAGCAATAAAATGACACAAGCCAAAAGTCTTGAGATTAAAAGGAGTGGTTCTTAAAGACCCAGACAATGAATTACAGAAATTCACTGTCTCTGTGTTTATGTTATGTGTTTAGAAAATCACACCTCACTTAACTGATAACTTTACTTATCTTTTTAAATCCATTAAATATCTTTTTAGAGACACAGAATTTCCTGTTGGACAAATATGAAGAAAATTAACTGTGGCAGATGTCACCACCCAGAGGTACAGTCATCTGACAGAATGCTGTATAATGTCAAAGGATGTGCTACGGTCCAGGAGCATATGCACTGAACATGTGTTTTTAGCAGCATCTATTAAGAAGTTGTTAGTGACCTTGAAAAGTAGATTCATGCATGTTCTTAGAACTCAAATGGGCTTCTCCAGGTTCTATAGAGCTCATTTTAAAAAAAATGTTCCAATATATATCTGTCTCCGGTTTCTTTGGACAAACACACAGTAGTAGATCACCACAGAGATTTGTATTTGAGACTTTATGTTTTACCTTTTTACAAAAAAAGGAGCTCTTTCAGTCCCTCTGTCTCTCAGCAGCCTGTGCTGTCTCTAACCAGGACTGTGATGTCACGCCACCCAAACCAGACTTTAAGCATACTCTCATCTCATGTGGCAGTGGAGTACTTTCCATCTCTAAATGAGATTTGTCTTCACTCCTAAGGTTGGATCTCATGCTTGCTTTGTGCTAAGCAAACTCTCATAGTTGACAAGGCAGTGTGAGGTCCACGCCATCCTTGTCACACACCCTGTCGCCCTGTCTACCCGCAAAATGCTACGCAGGCACTCATGTTGGGGAACATGGTGCAGCTGCATAGTCAAAGTGACTGTGGTGTCACTGAGCCTGACACGCACACTGAGGACCTGGACCCAGAGGCAGACATACACTGTCCCAACTGATGCATGTCTAAAATGTGGTTCCTCCCCAGACAGACTATATCATTGTGTGTCAGTGTGATGTTTGTTAAAGTGGTTTTGTCATGTTTGTCGTGAAAGAGGACACACAGTATACTCAACTCACCAACAATGTCTCATGTTGACTACACTGGTGTCAAAGATCAAACATTACATCATTTGCAGGCTACTGCCCAATAGTTTTGGTTAGGCAATAAAGTTGCTCTTCAGATGTTTGAAGTAAGTGAAGTTGTGTCAGAAACCTCTAATCTGTTTCCACAGTCACTACACTGAACTTTATTTTATATCGAAGTCACACAAAGAAATAATTGAGTTACAATAGGTTTTGTGAAAGTTACAACTTTCATTTTGGACGCCTGGAAGGGCAAAATTAGTTAGGCTTAGGTTATAGGGTAATAGGTTGGCATGCTCACTGTTGCCAAGTATGCTATGGTAGTGTTTAAGTGCGTGCATGCATCCATACATGTCATTGTTTCTGTTTGTAAATATGATAGGTCAAAAAGCCTTTAAGGAATTCTGATAAAAGTTTGTAGGGGTGCAGCACCGGGTCATGTTAACATTCACTAAAATCTGGCTGACACCCACCAAGCTCTCAGAAGTCAACTTAATTATTTATTGGTGCAAAATTAACAAAAAGCCTTATAATGCAGAAACTATGATTCTTACAAGTGTGGTGTGTATTGCAAGCATATAGAAAGTACTGTATAAAGATTTTAAATATCATCTCAAATTTGACCTCTGACCTCTCAGTCTAGGTCAACAGGCTGATCTGAAGGGCAAAGTGATAATAATATTACAAAGTCCTCCTTTGCCAAAACCTGGTTATCCACAGTGTATTTTAGTCCCTGACAGCTTTGCCAGACATCTGTGTTTGGTACATAATTGCTTAAGACACCTTGTTCTCTACTATGAGTCTTGTCTGAAACAGAAATCTCAAATAACACTGGCTTTGCTGTCTTTTGTTCATGTGTGAGAGGCTGAAGCTACTGTACATCAGAAAGAATGCTCTGCCGACTAAATGTGTATGTAAGTGTAAGTGCACTGAATTGTTAATAAACATTCCAGTCACTACAACTTCTAATGTCTCATTCTGACTCAGTTTAGGTCCATAGAAATGGTTACGTCACCCCTTCTTTCCTCCAGTATCACCAGTTACACCTCAACATCTAGAATGTTTTCATTTTCTTTTTCTGCCTTTTTAAATGTCTGATTAAAGAATTCAACCTTGCTCTGGTCTTATATCAAAACAACACAAGTCCTAGAACTTGTAGTATTTGACCAGAAAAGGCCAGACCAGGATGACACACAAACACATATGCCATTTAAAGTATTTGAACCAATGACCGGTGCATGGTGACAGCTTCAGTACACTGCAGTTCTCTCTCCGGTGGTAAAAGTTTGAGGTGTGTCGCTGAAAGTTTTTCTCAATTAAATTTAGAATATGATTTAGAACACAAAAGAAGAGGAAAAGGGAAAAAAATTTAATCGCACCATGTGACAGAGAGTGCCAGAAAGCGACGGTACAACAGCATCTTCTTTCTTCTACAATGTAACTTAAACTGGGGTACACTCAAAGCTCCTGCCTTATGAAAGCATGTCCTCATTTAGCCTGTTTAATATGGAGCAGAGCAACCGTTCTGTGGGATGAGACGCACCGGGAGAAAGAAACGGAATGTAGAAGTGATTGCGGTAAAGGAGTGCAGACTCAGCGCTGCTGGCGGCAGGCGGAGGAGATGGAGACAGAGTGCTCAAACTGTCATAGCAGCCCTCGCTTGGTGACAGAGCGGTATGAGGCAAAGGCGGTGGAAACAGAGAAACTAAAGGGAGTTATCGAAATAGAGGAGCTACTTGTCTGACATGGTGCCTTTTCATTTAGAGGTAGTTTTTTGTGGTGAGTGATGTTGGCAGTTTGGGGCCAGTTGTATTCTTTGCATCGCGTTGTTATTTCTGCAAAAGAAAACATTCTCTACCTTCATCGCCATTGTTGTGGTCGTTGTTGCTGTTGTTATTGTTCCGTTCTTCAGTTCATTGCTTTGCTGCACTGTCCACGTTGATTCAGATTTCGTCCATTCTTTGTCAGTGTGTGCTCAAAGTAATAGTATAAATGTTTAACCATCTTCCTTTTCATATTCCCCTTCAAATCCAAGCCTAGAGCCAATAACTTTCCTTCCCTCTGTATGAGAAATGTATTAAGCTGCTGTTGTTGGCACCAAAATTCTGATGTGTATATAAAGACAATAACTTTATACAGGTTTTGATGATATTTGGAAGGAAATACATATGTCCAGAAAATAGAACAGAACCTGAGTCATTAACATTTATCCCAGGTGATAAGACTGTCTTTAATATTACAACTTATGTTTGAGTGTCTTTTACAGCAGTTAAAAAATACTCACAACTTACCATATTTTGATTCTCATTTCCTAACATGGTTTTCCTCCTTTCTTTTCATTCAGATGAACATGATTTTCATCAGACTGGGCCTTGAAGAGCCCCCCACACAATTAAATTTTTGCTTTTTTCATTATTCCAAAATGGATTCGAATCATTTGTCACCTCAAAGGTCTACACATAATGACATAATGACAAAGGAAAAAAAGATTGCTTAAAATATATAGACAGGTGTGTGACTTTCCAAATTATGTCCAATCAGCAAAATTTACCACAGGTAACACCTTCCACCTAATCTGTTAGATTAGAAAAATCTGACAGATAACCAGTGGAAACGTGTTTTATTTTTTTATTTTTAATATATTTGTTTGAATTTTTGAATTTCAAGCAAAGTTTTTTCAATTTATGATTATGGGATATTGTAAGTAGAATTTTGAGGTTAAAATGAATTTAATAAGGCTGTAACATAACAAAATGTGGAATTAAGTCGTGCTCCAAATCCTTTCTATATCCACTGTATGATCTTGGCCTTGTGCACAATTTGGGTGAAGCTCCATTAGGTAATCACTGTTTATGAGTTTCACTAAAATCTTAAGTAGTAATTCTTTTGAACTATAAAAGAATGAAGGTCTCATCATTGCATAAGCTCCTTGGTCCTTTGGCTGAATGAGCTGAAAATAACACTCATTATTGTATTAAGCAGCCGTATCTCTAGGTTCTAAGTACCTTATTTGGTGCCTGTCTCACAGAAAGTCATCATCTCTCCCTCCTGTTGTGTGTCATATTTACTGTACTAAAGTATGACCTACAGTACAGCTTTGCTTTGACACCACAGTCTGTAATCCTCAGAGGGGTAGATTAGCAATTAAGCATGATTACATTCATACATGATGAGCAGCTGGACATAGGTTACCCCTTGCTCTGCTGCAGAAGAGCAGCTCTAGGTCAGATTGGCCTCCATAAATAATTTATCCTCCATAGTCCACTCACCACAGCGTGTTTACATCGATTAAATTTGCATGGCCTTGATTAAGATTTAAGGATTGACTTCACATTGGACCTCTGATCTACTCCTTTTAATGCTCTTTCTTTAAATTTTGCTACTTTCTACATTGTAGATACATACTGAAGACATCAAATATATGAAGCAAGATATTTGGAATTTGTGATGTAGTCACCTGAAATGGTTTTTCACTTCAGTACACACGTACTGTAAATATTAACATTCTTAAAAAAGTGTTAGAAGGCTCTGATCAGGCAGAAGTACAAACATAGGATTTCTGTGATTGCGCTGAACAATTGTTCAAGAAAAAGAAGAAAGTTCCATCTACTTTCATACTTTCACTTCTTGGATTCTGTTAGAAGGGGAAGTAATTAAACATATTTGCTCAAATAGAAAAAGCAGTTCCTCTGCAGTTTTTACTGACACTCAAAAATACAGTTTCATACAGAGTCCAACCCTGCGAAGTTTCCAAACCTGCCAGCTTGTCTTTGTTGTGACGTCAGATGATCATCCAACTTCATTTGATAATACATTGTTGATTCTGGTACTTATCTGTAACCCTTTTTTACCAGAAGGAAGGAGAAGGAAGTCAGACACAGGAATTGCAAACACAATCTGGACAAATTTCAAAGTAAAACACCCTGTGCAGATTGAAGCTCA
Source organism: Copadichromis virginalis (assembly GCF_057382275.1). Taxonomy (NCBI): domain Eukaryota; kingdom Metazoa; phylum Chordata; class Actinopteri; order Cichliformes; family Cichlidae; genus Copadichromis; species Copadichromis virginalis. Next base: position 14,154,543 of record NC_140634.1, on the reverse strand, counting down.
CGCACACAGATTTTCCGACTGGCTGCTAGGCCCCTCTAGCCTAGCTTGTCCTGTCATAGGGTATACCATGGGCATGTTGCCAGTCCATCACAGAACTAACAGAAAGACAGACAACCACACACTCTCACATATACATTTAAATCAGAATCACACACAAACCTAATAAAGTTAACCATGTGTTGGCCAAACTTTACACTGATGTGGTGCAGTAAACGAAAAAACAGCTACCATCCCCATATTAACTGTTTCCTTCTTTCCTTTTCCCCTCTCAACTATTCAGAAAACATGAGCTCAGTTTCTAAATTGCAAAATATTCTGCTTTACTTAAAGCACAACAGATTGTTTACCATTCTTCATTTTAGTTAATTGTACTTTGAACATATAAGTACATTTTTTCATTTACTGCTATTTTATATTATTTATGTGTAGAGCTAAGAGTATGTAACATGCATATATGCACAGTGAACCTCTCCACCTCTGGATTCTGTTGACTTTGAGTACAAGGACAAGCCACAACTGCAGCCTGTCAGGTCAAGCTGCACCAGTGTTAAGGTTGAAATGTCACAGCTTTCATTAGTGAAATTTCCCACAGTGCATCTCTAACCTGACAAAGCAGTGGCGTGTTTGGGTAAAATCTCAGGATTTGCGTCTGGAGAACATGACAAGTGGAGATTCATCAAACCTGTCAAGGGGGGAGTGGATGGGATCCCCTCCGGAGAGGGAGCAGACCCTGCTCCTGATGAGACAGATTCATCTTCCACATCCTGCCAGACCACCAGCCATCCATGGTTACGTAAGACGACCATCGAATGAGTGACAGCTTAGGGAAATCCAGAGTGAAAATAAATGGAAGGACAGAGGAGTGGAGCTTGCAGGAGAGTGGTCAAAAACGGCAGAGTACGGAGTACAGACAGACAGAGCTGTAAAATCAGGACAGTTTAACTGAGCAACTGCTGTTCTTGAGGTATTCTCATACTAAACCTCTAAAACAAACTTGTGAATAAAATTGGCCGGTGGTTCAAGTATCGGTGTGATTTCTGAACATATATAAAGTGCAATAGATTTCTGCAAAATTGGTGTATTCATGTTGGAGTTTCATCTGTGACATGGAGGAGCTTGTTTTCATGAAGCCTGCTGAAAGACTTCAATAAGAAAAAACCCTTCTTTTAGCGAGCCAAACAGTACATGACTAGACTATGATACTTACAGTTTAAACCTTTTCTTAAATGCCCCTTCTCTGTCATCTACAGATTCACATACAGTATTTCTTGAAGAAAGAGGGTGTTAAAGTGGTGGAAATTGAGTCATTAAAATAAAAATCTTGAGACTGGGAATTTACAACTGATGACTCAGAAATAAATCCCCATAATTACAATTTGGAATTACAAAAAAAAAGATAAAATCAAAAATGTCACAGGTTGTTGGGAACTTTCTCACCAAAGCAAACCCAGCTGTGTATATATTTGTGGTTGAGTGTTGGTGTGTCCCTGTAGCAGTCTGGAGAGTTAATCATCAACGTCTGTGTGGCTCAGATGGGATGTTTCTCAGTGGTCTGATTACTGCATGTCATAAGACCAGATCTGATTAAATATTCATAAGCCATGCAGCAACTAGGTGTGTGTGTGTGTGTGTGTGTGTGTGTGCATGCGTGCGTGCATTATTGTGGGACAGGAAGTGATGGGGTGTTAGTACATTCAGTGGGAGGTCAACTTCAGCAGAGAGAGAGTGGGGGAAAAGGTGCTGAGTTACCAAGGAGATAGTTCTCACTCCAGCCAAGCAGAGTGACACCCCACTCACACCGATGCAAACGCTGCATGCATAGTCATAATTAGAACTTGTATCTAGATTAAAAAAAATTAATAACATCTTTCAAGGAGTATTAGAATGCAAACAACATGTAAGTCAACATGTTCGCATATGTTCAAAGCTCTGCTGCCTTTTAGACATCCAGCTGATAAAAGTTGGATCATTGGACACCGGAAGGCTTCTCCTCAGCCTTGGAGTGAAATCATTGTACTGCTGTGATTCTGTTTCCCTCCCAAAGACTAAAAGAATGTTTTGGGTTTGTCCGGTTTCTATCACGTTATAAAAAGTCATACAAAGAGTTCCAAATCCCCATGTTTACCACTAGAAAAGTGTATTAAAAATATATATATACTTGCTAAAAGTTCATTTTACTGCTGCACTCAGGCTCACATGCATCTTTTTATTATCCATTAAGCTTTGAAAGACTAGTCCAGACCCAGATATTCAATTGTAAAATTTAATGTCTGGTTGGAAAATGAAAAAATATCTGTAAAAGATTAAACCTTAAAATTCCTTAATTTTAAAACAGCACCATTTTTGTTTTGTTTTGTGTTTATTCTTTAATTTCTTTTTTCCTTGCCTGCTTATAGCCTTTACAGGTCGTACCGGAAACCCCTAGAGTACCTGAATGTAACAGTTAAAAAAAGAACTATAAAAAATGGTTTATATAAAATGGTCTGCTACTGCACCCCTATTCCTCAGAGTATACTTTTTATTTTGTGGCCTTTATACAGAGAGGATTCCAGCTGCACCAGATCAACTACACGTAAAAAGGGTTTCTACTTTTCTCCAATTAGGAGTTTATTTCCCCTGATGCCCAGTGTGCTGTGAGTCATTGTGTACATTGTCCATGGAGACTAAACACCTATGATTTCTACATGTGTTTGAGCGTCATGTGTGTGTAACATGAGTATAGACCCTGAAGAAATCAGCAGGCATTCAATACACAGGAGAAAGTTAAAATAAGAGTACAAGAAGCAGAATGAGTGAAAAAGGGTTTCTCATTATTGCTCATGCACACATCATAATAATGATGCTCTCAGTCTCTTTTCTCATAACTAGCCTTAACTATTAAATTTTTTTTTACCTAGCTAATGCTGAGTGATATACTGTAACAAACCAGGTGTAAGTATCCAGTAAAATATATTTTGCTTTGGTGAATAATGGAACACTGGCTTCTTGGTTAAGTAGTGTTTATATTGTATTATGACCTGTCTGATTAAAGTTTTAAAGTTTATTTTCTATACAATGAAAGCGCATTTTCAGCAGTTACTTTAACTAATCAGAGAGCTACTGACTTATACATACAGTCTGTGGATTTAAACACGATGCAGTGTGAATGTGAGGGAATTATCATCCAGCTGTGACAGATTGTTGATAGACAGGTGACTCTAGACAGTCCATTTCTACATTCCATTTTCCTGAATTATTGAAGGCGGGGCTAAATCCAGGTGCTGTGGCAGAGGGACTGCTATACTCCCACCTGAATGTGATGGATCTACTTAGAGATTATTAATGCATTTTTGACCTTCAAGCACATTCACTTATTTCTAAATTTTCTAAAAAGGGGACCAAAAGTGAAGCTACTTTTGACTAAAGGCTTCCTTTGTCTTTCCCTATCTGGCTTTTAAACTGATTTTAAAGTGCCAAACTGGTTTTCCCTGGTTTTGAGTTCCACTGATACTTCAAGGTTGACCAGTCTCTTATTTCACTGTTAATGCCTAGTCAATCTTTTTCATTTGCAAAATGCAATATATTATGAAAATTTAGATTACGTAATGTTTTCGACTACTAAGATTTTCACTGTGTGTGCAACTCCTAGATTGATCCTTTACCACCAAAGATGAGTAGTAACACGTTACTGTAATGACTTTTTTCAAATAACAAGTAAAGTAAGGGATTACTATTGCAAAAAAGTAATTAGATTACTGTTACTTTCCTGTAAACACGCTGCGTTACTGAATCGTGATTTTGTTTGTGAGAGTGTCTCATGACAATGACGTATGAGCATGCGACGTCAGTGGCAACAACAGATGTGTGTAGATCAACAATGGATAATATGGAGTGAGGGAGAGACTATGACCAGCCAGCATTTAAAGCTTGGAAGTACTGACATTACTTTGAGCGTCCGCTGTAGGAAGAAAACTTCTCTCTACAGCAAAAAAATTAAACTTCAAATCTGAGCTAGCACCAGCACACTGCCACGGGAATGTGAAATTCACAGAGAAAGCCCCGGATCCCCCCACTGACATGACCGCTGCGGCACCGGGCAAAACTCCACCGGCTCCAGTCCTGCTAAACAGGTGAAAATAGACATAAGAGCAACAGGACTCAGTGCTGCTGAATCTTTGATTTTATTTATTGCTGTGTTTTACTTGCATTTATTTAAAAGAGTGAGTGTAAACACAAAAACTTATTTTATTTTATGTGCTGGAACATGCAGAAAATAGGCTTAAATGTTAAACAGATTTCTTCAAGTCAAAGACTGTTGCATATAATTTAATTTTTGCTTGATGCAATGTGCATAAAATTAAAAAATAAGATAATAATAACACTAAGTAATAAATTACTTAGTAATAAATTACTCAAAAATAATTACTTTTTGAAAATAAGTAATCACTAGTGTAACGGGATTACTTTCTTGGAGAAGTAATCAATAATTAGAACTAATTATTATTTTCAAGTAACTTGACCAACACTGTTTGCCACTCAGTCACCCGTGACTAAATCTATTATCAGTAGCTAATTCATCCTAAAAAACTAGTCCATGCATTTGTTGTAATTCCTTACCATCAGGCTGCTCTTAAAGAATCCAGTAAATCCAAAATGAGTGAGACTACTGTCAGGGCCAATTCAGACCAATTCAGTTTTAGTTACAAAGCACTGAATTACAACAATTGCCCAAGGCCCTTTACAAGGTAAAGAAGGTGAGACCATACTTCTTAATTGTTCATTTTCTGGAAGGGATTTTAAAGTCCTTCAGCCCACACCCAAAGTCCTGAATGATCAGATTTCCTAAACTTTCTACAGTACAACAGGAACCAGAGCAAACATTCCTTTTTACTAAAACTTATAGCTGTGGCTGCATTGGTAGACTGAATCATTCCTTTTTAAAGATGCTATAGGCTCAGCCTGCTGGGGCAGACCTCCCATTACACAATAGCCACGTACTCTCTTCTCTTTCACTCCTGTTCATCTATATACTACCATTGCATTCCATTATGTGAGGTCTTCTACCTCCTTCACCCTGAATAACTTTCGCTATAGTTTTGTATAAATAAAAGCAAACTGAATTAACAATGCACCTTCAAATACAAAAGGCCAATCATCAACATCATAGCCTCTTATTTTAAGACTGATGATTAGGATTCAAAAGTATTCAGACTCAGCAAGTAGATAAAATTAATCTGTAACAATTCTGTTTTGTTTAAAAGCTGCAGAGTAAAGTTTGTCTTGGTGTGTTGGGGTCCAGTCATCTTAGACATTTTCATTAGATTCTCTGTTGTTACACTTCAGATGAAAAGCACCATTTGACTGCCACCATCTTCATGCCAACTCGTGTGTTAACATGCTCGGGTCATAATCAAGTCCCTCTGGAAAAGGTGCATGTCAGCATTTCTGGGATCTCATCAATATAAATCAGCTAGTCAGAGAATGCATAAGCATTCATTAGGCCTCATAAAAGCTAATCATGGGCAGCACCTAAGGTCACAGGACATACGGACCTGCAAGAGAACATGCAGGACAGGACACTCAGCAGCTTCTGTAACCAGAGTTCATACAGAGCTCAGAGTTACTCTCACCATGTGCATTAATGCCTCCGTGCTGGACAGAACAACAACGCTATTTTGAAGCCTAACCAGTGATTTCTGTTTTCAGGGATTGGGATCTCTTACCATGTTAGGGGAAAAAATCTTTCTAAACTGGCTCAAAACTGGGACAACAATGACAGATTTCACTCACACGCCTTTCCCTCCCTGTATTTATTTGCTGAAATCAGTTAAGCCTGCAGCTAGAACGCACACATAGACAAACAGTGCATGCAGCAGCTGAATGAGAGTGTAAATGTGAGCACTTATGTCAGTGTAAACCTTGAAGACATAGAAATGAGTTTCAAGTTCAGCAATGCCCTCAGTGCTTGGTATCTAAACTGGACAGACCTTGTGTCAGCAGGTTGATTTAACAGAACACACACACCTATGCACCAACGACATGAACACCCACACACACACCCGCAGCTAGTGGCTGAGCAAACAACATCAGCAGTACATAAACAGGTGTAATCAAACGAACAAAGTGCTGAAGAGGGAGGAATGGGTGACGTGCATGATAAAAGGACTCTTTGAGCAACTAAAAAGCCGACGTTGAAGACCACAGAAGAAGAAGAAGAAAGAAGAAGAAGAAGAAGCCCTGGCCTTAGGCTTGTTAGTTTGTGTCTCTAACAGCAGTTTGTTTGAACCTCTGCATGGCCTATTTTCTTATTGACAGCTTCTCCTTCATTGCCCTGATTTAGTGCCACAGGGAGGTGTGGATGTGTGTGTGATGGTGGGGTGGGGCAGAGAGCTGGGGGCAGAAGGGGGAAAAGTTTGAACCCCCCCCCCCATCAGAACGGAACGCTTCTGCTAAAGCGCTGATGGTTAGCTAGCACAGCTCCCTTTGTGCTGAAGCACAAGCTTTAAATTGCTGCGTCTGCCTCCGACACACACGTACGTCCGCACATGCTCAGCAAAAACACACATTCGGTCTGTCGACACACACTCGTCACCTGGCGCAGAGTAACCAGCAAGTAATGTGTGCATAAGACACATGAGAGTCAGCTAACACACATGCAGCCAGTGACAGCACTCTGTGACATCACCTAGGCCCAGAGGAGCCTCCCTCAGCTCTTCCAGGTGCACTGTCCTGATCACACACACACACACACACACACACACACACACACACACACACACACACACACACACACACACACACACACACACACACACACACACAGTCTTGATATACATTCTCACAGGACACCACCTGCCCCAGCAGCTCTGATGTGGTCATCAGAAGGGTCATTAATTGTGGCGTCCCTCAGGGGACAAAAAACTGAGGAAGGACAGAAGATGTTGTTTTTGTAGGTCTGTGTTTTTTATATGTCTGTTTTGTGAGGACCAGTTTTACACCTTGAGAAAAGGGTACAATGGGGAAATAGAGGACATTATAGGTAGTTAAGATATGTTTTGAAAGTTAGGATTTTGCAAAGTTAGGCGTTGTATGGACCAATTTTTTTAAGGGCCATTTTTAAAAACATGAGTACATTTTTAAAATAAGTTTTTATTATTATGTACTTTTTTTAATCTCCAAGACATTTTTTTCAAAAATGGATGTTTTCAACTTCACAAATGTTTTCAAGACACTGGGTGTTTTCTATATTGTATAGATACACCTATTCAGAAATCGAAAATGTTTATATTTTTGGGGGTTTTTAACCTTCATTTGATATGGAATCGAATTCTTCTGACTGGAAATTAAAACATGATGCTTTATGATTCATTTCCTTATCAAGAGTCCATGTTGGTCATGCCCTCCAGAATTTGAGACAACACTATTGCCCAGTTCCAAACAGTCTATGTTCACGTAGGCTGCCCTTTATTAAGTCCTGTTTCAAAGCAATTAACTGTAAGTTGAAGTGGATTATAAAAGCCATCCATCACAGAGTCTGCATGTTCCTGCTTTCTAACCAGAGTCAGTGAAGGGGCAGCATCCATTTTCTGTTTGTTTATAGTGAAAGGTTTAATCACTCATAGGTAAAAACAGACCAAAAAAAGGGTACTGAACAGAAGAGTTAAAAAAGGATAACAGCTCAGGGATCAAGAACAATTCTCTAGGTTGACCCAGAGGTGGATATGAGTAGAGGCTGGGAGATGGAGTAAAGACAAAGGACATCAAAGTCTGGAGTACATGTGGCTCCCACCTTACCTGCAACCAAGCCTAAACCTATGGCTCTCATGTCACCTGTGCCCCTGTACAGGCAGCTGGAGTTGGAGTTGTGCATGTGTTGGTGGCTCCTCAGGCTTTGGGTCGAGCTGCACAGGATAAACTGGACTTGCTTGCTGGGTCATCTTGGGCTCAGAATACTCTGGATTAGCAGACGCAAAACACACAGTCTCAGTCTCTACTGAGACTTAGGACTGGCCAGCACAGAATGGAGGAAGCAATTTCAAGGTTAACAATCCAAATATCAGAAAACATAGCTTCAGGGTCAAGAAGTGCAATCACTAGGATAGCAGGTTCTGGGGAGGGCTTGGGGTTGAATGGTAGAACGGGGCTTAGTGTTATCATACTTATCAGAGTGATGGCTGGTGTCATCGTACCCAAGTAGGAAAAAAAAAGGCACTGTCAGATAGTTGACACAGGTGGTGAACAGCGAGACATATTATGGGTCACACAAAGGCTCCAACAAGACTGAGGTACTGGGAGGCTTGAATGGGGTATGGTTGTTGGGCATTCTATAAATGGTGAGGTAAAAGATAGAGGAACAGAAAAAGGCTAGGCAGCGCCTGTATTACCTACGACAACTGAGGAAGTTCAGGGTCTCTCCAAAGATCCTCAGGATTTTCTATACAGGCGCTGACAGGTGCTTCTCCAACAGCATCACCATCAACACAGGAGCACCTCAGGGATGTGTCCTCTCGCCACTGCTCTACTCCCTCTACACTTCAGACTGTGTGGCCACCCATGGCTCCAACACCATTGTGAAGTTTGCTGACGACACAGTGGTGTTGGGTGCCATCTCCAACAACGATGAGGCGGCCTACATGGATGAAGTGAAGAATCTGGCATCGTGGTGCCAGGACAACCACCTCCAGCTGAACGTCAGCAAGACCAAGGAGCTGGTGGTGGACTTCAGAAGGGGTCAGCACAGAGACTACAAGCCCATTATCATCAATGGAGCTCCAGTGGAGAGGGTGCAGTCCTTCAAGTATCTTGGTGTCCACATCTCCTCAGACCTGACATGGGCTGCCCACATTCAGGTCCAGACCAAAAAGGCTAGGCAGCGCCTGTATCACCTACGACAACTGAGGAAGTTCAGGGTCTCTCCAAAGATCCTCAGGATTTTCTATACAGGCGCTGTGGAGAGCATCCTCACACAGAACATGACATCGTGGTTTGGGAACAGCTGTGTGAAGGACCAAAAAGCTCTCCAGAGAGTGATCCATACAGCAGAACGCTGCTGCAGGATTGCTCTCCCCCCGCTTCAGGACACCTACACCAGGAGATGCCGGACTAGAGCAGCGCAGATACTGAAGGACCCGTCCCATACTGGCAACAAACTGTTCCAACTTCTGCAATCTGGTAGAAGGTTCCGCATCTTCCGGGCAAGGACAGAGAGTCTCAAGAGGAGCTTCTATCCCCAAGCCATCCGTGCCCTAAACACACACACCCGCCCTCTCACATCATCTATAATTGACTGAGACAGGACTCTTCCAGACACTCTAAACCAAGGCACAATGTACATTTCAATTCCTTTAATTTTAAATATGTTTATATTGTCTATCCTGTAAAATAGCCAGATGTCTATTCATATTAATGTACAGAATTCACCTGCTTGCTGCTACTACTGCACATTCACCCAATGTATATACTATATATATATAATGTTCTCCCCCCCACAATTTTTGCACATGTCGAGGAGCATGTCAGGCTACATTTCACTGTGTGTTATATTTGTATAACTATGCATGTGACAAATGAAGAACCTTGGACCTTGAACCTTGAACCTTAAAAACTGGCTTCTAACTCCCAGACTACGTCTGGCCAGGAAAGTCCAGACATTGGACTGTTCCGGAAAGTGGAGATGCCTGAACCACCTCAGCTCGTTCTTTTCAAGATGGAGGAGCAGTGGCTCTACTTTGTTCCCCTTCTGAATGGCTGAGCGCTTCAACTGATCTCTAATCCAATATGTCTTTCAGTCTCTTGAATTGCTCTCCCCCTCACTCATGAACAAGACGCTAAGATACTTAAACTACTCCACTTGGTGGGGTAACTCATTCCTGACCCTGAGTGGCCACTCCACCCTTTTCCAACTGAGAAACATGGCCTTGGAGTTTGATGTGCACATTCTCATCCCAGCTGCTTCAAACTTGGGCACCAAGTTTGAAGCAGCTGTCACACTAGGGTAGTTGTCTTATAACAACTACCCTAGTGTGAGCTTGATGTCATTGTTTGATGAAGCCAACAAAACCATCATCTGCAAAAAGCAGGGATAAGATCCTGGGGGACACCACTTTTTGCATGTATATTATATACAGTAGGAACAGTGCTCTGCCGACCTTAACTGAGGACATATTTGGCTGGTAGAAGGAATACTTCAAGAAGCATGGCTTGGGTTAAAATAAAGAAACTGCTGCTTTTTTCAGAGCTCAGTTTTCCTGGTTGCCAAGTTAACAATACCCTGAGAGGACTTTCAAAAGCACATTTGGTGCATGACAGAAACGTTCTTCTAGCTGAAATGTATTATTCTAAGCTCTCTTTTACTGAAAGAAAAAAGTGAATTGCATGTCACACTTTACCCTGAATCCGGGGGTGTTATCCTGATACTACTGCATCTGGTATGGAGTGGATGTTCTCCTGGGTTCTTGTTTAAGCATGCTGCTGCTTTATTCATGTATGCACAAATAGCAAATATATGTGAAGATCTTGTTTCTTTGATCAAGTGCATTCTGAAAAAAAGAAGCCTGATAACCTTTATTTTAAGACAACTTCTGAAAGAAAATGTGAAAGATATAGAGCTAGTTTTACTTTTGCACAAAAAAACACCCCCAAAAATGTTTGTCTGATGCACTCAACTACAGTGGCTTCTCTGGAAGGTTCTGTCTCCTTTCTTGAGCACAGACACACAAACAGTGTGTCTGTTTGTGTGTGACAGTGAAATATTGTGCATGCGTTGTGCTGTAAATCCCCTCTGTTTGTCTGGTTTCCCCCTCATTAGTGAGAGAGAGTTAACGTTAGCACAAGTGTCCTGCGCTGGACCGTGAGATTAGTAATTAACGCAGAGTCTAACGAAGGGAGAAAAAACAACACCTCGACAAAGTCCAACCATCAAGTAACCAGACTTGCTGATGGAGACAAACTTGTCCACTGACACTCCCAAACTGTGTTTGTAGTGTGCAGCCACACGAGAGAGGCTTGATCTGTGTTTATGTGTGTGTTTTGAGGATTTAAAGCCAGGTTTTTGGAAGAAAAAGAAAACAGGCGCAAAGAAGAAATACAGAGGTCAGAAATAAAAATCCCTCAATCTCTCCTTCTGTGGTCTTCCACTTCCATCTCCCAGTTTCATTTTTAATTTTCAAAATCAACCACAATATCAGCTTTTCAGTCAACCACATTCTTGGATCTCTCAATCCCACAGAACCACTCCCCCCTCGACCAATTGGCCTCCCCCAGCCCTTCACTGTCTGGCTTACAGAAATCCCAGAAATCCAAGCGGATGGAAGCTCCCTCTGGTTAATGATGTCACAGGCTGATCCATTCCTGTGTCCGCTATGCTCCCACTCAAATCCCCCACAATTCCCATATGTGCTCCATGATAAGTCCCATCATGCCTTTCAGCTGACCCTCCTCAGCCCCCATATTCATTTTTCGCCTGTCTCCTCCTGAGTCCGGATTTGGGTGGACTTGGGTGGGTTTCGGAGGGTTAATAGGAAGCTAAGTGGTAGGAAATGAAGACAGGAGGAGAAGACATTTAGCTCACCTCCAAAAACAAGAAGTGTTGAATAGAAGAGTGAGAAGAAACAAGGGTTGCTCTCCAATCTGCTCAGAGCAGAAAAATCTTTTTATTAGCCCAGTAAAGAAGTAAGGAGAGTGAGAGAGACTGGAAAGTTTTAAGTGATTCTTTCAAATGTCAGACTGTGGTAATATTTTGTAAAAGGGCCAAACACAACCTTGCAGCTACCGCTACACACTCTATTACTGTAAGTCATTCAGTCTAGCACAAATATTATACTGGATATCCAGTTAAATTGCTAAAGGATATGTTTATGTTTTCATCTACTTGTATTAAGATAAGAGATAAGATAAGATAAGATAGAACTTTATTAATCCCTCGGGTGGGTTCCTCTGGGAAATTCGACTTCCAAAAAAAAGCACAGCAACGACCGAAGTTACAGTTACAGAATTGTTATATATATATATATATACACACACACACACACACACACACACACACACACACATATAAATACAGAGACAAATATAAATAAAATATACAAAGGGGATAAATAGAATAAATAGGAATAAAAAATAAAAATACAAGTGAATTGCACATTTCAAGTATTGAGTCTATTGCACTGTTGACTATTTACAAAAAGTATTGCACAAGGTATTGTACGGTGAGGTGAAGAGGCACTACAGCTTAGTTGTTCCCCCCTCCTTTGTCCTCCTGTTTCCTGTTTCCCCTCCCTCTCCCCTCCAGAGAGGAGTTAAACAGTTTGATGGCGTGTGGGACAAAGGAGTTTTTAAGTCTGTTAGTTCTTGTCTTGGGGAGAAGCAACCTGTCACTGAACAGACTCTTTTGATTGTTTATGGCCGTGTGCAGAGGATGCCCAGCATTGTCCATAATGTCCATCAGTTTCTTTAATGTCCTTTTCTCTGCCACTGTCACCAGAGTGTCCAGCTTCATGCCGACCACAGAGCCAGCCTTCTTGATCAGTTTCTCCAGCCTGGATGAGTCCCTCTTTGCTGTGCTGCTCCCCCAGCACACCACAGCATAGAAAAGTACTCCAGCAACCACCGACTGGTAAAACATCCTCAGGAGCTTCCTGCAGATGTTAAAAGACCTCAGCCTCCTGAGGAAGTACAGTCGGCTTTGGGCTTTTTTATACAGGTGCTCTGTGTTGCATGACCAGTCCAGTTTATTGTCCACCCACAGCCCGAGGTACTTGTACTTGTTGACCACCTCCACCTCCTCCCCCTCTATCTGAACCGGCAGTGGACCTTCTCTGACCTTCTCTGGACCTCCCGAAGTCCACAACCAGTTCCTTAGTCTTTGAGGTGTTGAGTTGCAGGTGGTTTGTGTGACTCCATGCGACAAAGTTCCTCACCAGACTTCTGTACTCCTCTTCCTGATCATCCCAGATACACCCCATGATGGCCGTGTCATCTGCAAACTTCTGAATATGGCATAATTCAGAGTTGTAGCAGAAGTCAGAGGTGTACAGGGTGAAGAGAAGAGGGGACAGCACAGTTCCCTGTGGTGCTCCTGTGCTGCTGACCACAGTGTCAGACGTGATGTCCTTCAGCCTGACGTACTGTGGTCTGTCGGTGAGGTAGTCGGAGATCCAAGCCACCAGGCAGGGGTCCACCTCCATCCTGTTCAGTTTTTCCTGAAGCATACAGGGCCGGATGGTATTAAAGGCACTGGAAAAGTCAAGAAACAGTATCCTGACCGTGCCTTTTCCCCCATCCAGGTGTGAGTGGGCTCTGTGTAGGAGGTACAGGATGGCATCCTCCACTCCGACACCCGCCTTGTATGCAAACTGTAGTGGGTCCTGGGCATGTTGTACCTGTGGTCGGAGGAAGTTGAGGAAGAGCCGCTCTAGAGTCTTCATAAGATGTGACGTCAGTGCCACCGGTCGGAAGTCATTCAGCTCATTGGGCCGGTTCTTTTTGGGGACCGGGACGATGCAGGATGTCTTCCATAGGGCGGGCACTCTCCCCAGTCGCAGACTATTATGAGAGTGGAAGAAAAAGACGTTGTGTAGTGTACTCCAAACAAGAGAAAACATGCTGAAGTGTTTTTTTCCCCTCATGCTGAGGTATGTCAAGTCTTCGTATTATTCCACTCAGTTTTTTTCATCACTGGAGGCTTTATTGGACATTAGATGGGAGAGCCACTTGAAGAATCCTAAATACAAGTCTGTAGGAAAATTCTGTAATTCCCAAGATAGCTTTTGGCTAATACATGACCTGACTCCTCCTGCAAAAATTTTGGAAACACGATGATCCCAATGTTAGGTAGAGTAGAAGAGTGCTATATAAGAACCAGTCCATTTACCATGACCTGAGCATCCATTCTATCTAACATTCACACAGATTCATAGGCCAATGGGCAAAGTTAGTATCTTATCCAAGGGTATTTTGCATGAGACTGGGAGCAGCTAGGGAATGATCAAATTGCCAAGTAGAAAATGACCTGATCTACTCCCCGAGCTGCAGCCCAGGCAGTGTGACAGCCACAAGTCAAGAAATCCCAAAGCAAGAAAGATATCATAGATGATAAAACACACTACACACTAGATAAAGGGCAAGAGCAACTAGAGGAGTGTTATAGAGTTTTTTAAAAAGTGTCACAGAAAATTGGCCGATGAAAAAAAAAAAAATAAAATAAAATCAATTGTAGAAAATAAAATGAAAAAATAAAAGAAACAATATATGTAACAAATTTCGAAACCAGGACATTCAAAGGTAATAGATTAATTTCCACCACAAGCTGATCAGCTAACCTTAAGAGTACAAGCTTTACAACCTAAGCTGCTATTACCCTTACCTCTTTTGTCCCATCATCCTTAATGGCAATACTTTCAAAAGGCCTATCTGGGAACCAGTCACGGCAGATGGCTGCCCCTCCCTTAGCTTGGTTCTGTTGGAGGTTTCCTCCTGTTAAAAGGGAGGTTTTCCTTCCCACTTACCTACTTAGTGCTTGCTCATAGGGGGTTGATTACTGGGGTTTGTCTGTATTATTGTAGGTTCTTTATCTTACAAGATTAAGCACTTTGAAGCAACTGTTGTTGTGATTTGGTGCTTTATAAATAAAACTGAATTGAATTTAACTGAACACCAAACCAATCATTTTGGATTCAGACTTCCTGTTTTACTTTGACAGTCTGTGGCTGTATCCAAATTCAGGGTCTGCAGCCTTACCGGTGTTTGCGTACGCAGCCTCAAGGGCCATGTACTCAAAGACCGCTAAGGCCGGAAGTGAGAGGCTTGTGAAATGGGACGGTCTAGCCATCTGCCCAGGTTGCCTAGCAACCATAATACTAACAGCTGGAAACGTTTCATACAGCTTTGTTTGACAGAAATGAAGGAGAACATATTTTGTTCATTTGTTTCTACATGAGCTTTGTGTGATTAGTTGAGTATCTGAGGCTGAGACCGCAGGACTGTAAAACATGATTATTGGGCTTCATTTCTGTACTGAACAGTCATTTAAGATTAGCTAGTAAATAACAATTTGCTAATGTTGTTCATGAGACTAAAGTCATCTCACTTTGGTAATGTAAATACAATATGGCCAATATTATAGTTATTATATTAATCATTATTAGTTATTACAGCTGTGAGTTTGAACTCCGTGTCAAATACTGAGCTTCAGTAAAGATACAAGTTGCATTTATTTATATGTCCTACCACCTTATACCACCTACCACCAGCCCTACCTGGGGCGACTGTGGCTCAGGGGGTTGGGAATCGCATCTGTAACTGGAAGGTCGCCGGTTTGATCCCTGGGCTCTCTGTCCTGGTCGTTGTGTCCTTGGGCAAGACACTTTACCCTACCGCCTACTGGTGTTGGCCAGAGGGGCCGATGGCGCGATATGGCAGCCTCGCTTCTGTCAGTCTGCCCCAGGGCAGCTGTGGCTACAACTGTAGCTTGCCTCCACCAGTGTGTGAATGTGAGAGTGAATGAATAGTGGTGTTGTAAAGCGCTTTGGGTGCCTTGAAAAGCGCTATATAAAATCCAATCCATTATTATTAAATCTTCACTTAAAGACAAGTATCTTTGACAGTGTATCTATAGATGTATTATATATAAGAGACAAATATTGTTCTTTTAATATGTTGGCATTACTAAATTTGGCTCAATGCTTACATATATGGCAGTACGGTGGCACAGTGGTTAGCACTGTTGCCGCACAGCAAGAAGGTCCTGAGTTCAATTCCACCATCAGGCCAGGGTCTTTCTGTGTGGAGTTTGCATGTTCTCCCCGTGTTTGCGTGGGTTCCCTCCGGGTACTCCGGCTTCCTCCCACCATCCAAAGACATGCAGCTTGTGGGGATAGGTTAATTGGATAATCCAAATTGCCACTAGGAGTGAATGTGAGTGTGAATGGTTGTCTGTCCCTATGTGTTAGCCCTGCGACAGACTGGCGACCTGTCCAGGGGTTACCCCGCCTTTCGCCCTATGACAGCTGGGATAGGCTCCAGCGCCCCCCGTGACCCTGAAAAGGATAAGCGGAAGCGAATGGAATGGCTTACATATATGTGGAAAAAACAAATGTATGAGCTGTGATAACTATTTCTGATAGAATGAAGAGTAGACTGATACATTAAATATTCCTTTATTGGGTGAGAAAATCACACCATGTCATAACTGCTTTAAGTCATACAGAATAGATATCAGAGCCTTAACCCTCTCAAGGCAGGCGTTGCCGATTTGCAACAGTTAAAAACTAACAACCTGATTACCCCACAAACATATTTTATGAGTTGTTTTACTCAGAAGTACCACTGCAGGACTTAGTTGTGCATTAGCAACAAAAAGTTTTAATTTTTTAATTTTAATTTAAAGAGCCTGAGAGGGTTAAACAGGCTGACTTCTGCTAAATGGGTCAAACTGGGCAGAAAGTAAACAAACAGTGCTAACAGTGTTATTACGAGTGCTAAACAAGAAGAGTGAACCGTCAGCTCGTTCAAACACACGTTAAAGTGACACCACCGAACAGAGGCAGCAATATAACATAGCTAACATTAACAGTGCAGTGAATCCTGCTTGTGTTGTGATATTCAGGACTGCAAACCGAGCAGCATCACTGACTTTCAGCTTGTTGTGTTTGTGGATATATGACTGACTTTAATTATCCATAAAATCATCACATTCTCTGTAAGATTAAAGTCAACTATTGAACGGCGTAACACCGCCACATCCTTAAAATTCAGGGACTGAAGGATGCATTTGTGGGCCGCATTTCAAGCAGCCTTCGAATTGGGACAGCCTTCGTCACGTCCCTGTGACGTAATCGGCCTTAAAATGCGACCTTTAAGGCTGCAGACCCTGAATTGGGATACAGCCATTGCATTCTGATTTGCTTCCTTTGTCCTGTTGGGTTTAATTACTCCCAGCTGTGCTCTCCTCCTGTGTCTCATTCCCTCGTTATTCTTCTATATTCTTCTGTGTTTTTCTTTGCTCTTTGTTGCGTCATACCCTCATTATGCTGTGTGTTTCCCTCCGTCTTTCCAGCAACAGCCAAATTTAGAGTTTCTTTGTTTTCTAGTTGAAGTTTCTTGTTTCCTGTTTCTAGTTTAGTTTTGTATTTAATGTTATTTTTCTCTAGCAATAAAAGCTGCCGTTTTGAGTATATTCCTCTGTCTAGAGAAATGCGATTGGGTCCTTCATTCTGCCTCCCACACAGTGAAACATGACAGAACTGCTGTGATATATCTCCAAACTCGTTTGACAGAATTCCTCCATGCTATGTTACATCTTCCACTAGCAACCATTGCTCTGCACATAACATAATAAACATAGAACAACATAGGAATGGAATAGATCTTTCCCAGATCAATCCAGTGTTGCTATTACCTCAATCAGCTTTTCCAATCAGAGCTTTGATATCCAAACTAAACAATGGATTGGGGGACAGCTAAATAGAACCTCATATGATGCTCTGGTGCTCTTTAGATTTTACAGGTAGTGTGAGTGTCTGGAAAATAAGTAGACTTAAGTTAGTATTAAAAGGACTTCCTGTTTAGTGCTCATGCTATTTGTATGTCTGGTATTGAGGTCTAAAACAGCATGCTACTAATGTGTGTTTGTGTGCAGACAAGCCAAAGAGCCACCCAGGAACATTTTCAGCCTCTACCTGCAATGTTGTTGGAGGAATAAAAGGGAGAAAGTGGCAGAGGGGTTTGTCTGTGAATTATTGATAATAAGTAGATTTCAATAGGCTGAACATGTCCCTTCTGATGAGCCACTTGTCAATCAGCCCAGAGCTCCCTGTCATTGGGTGCTGATGCACCCTACATGGAGGGGATGGATGAAAAAAACACAAAAAAGAGGGGATGGAGAGATATGGAAGTGAGAAGGCTGGTAGAAATGAGTCTGCTTTCCTCCCTCCCCATCATCTCCTCACACCTGGAAAGACTTGTGTAACTTTTCCTTACAGCTCGAGGATGTCAAACCCAAAACGTGTGTGGAGTGGAACACTGTGAACCCGTGACGAGGAGCTGTATTAGAAGAGGAAAGTGGCTAAAAAGCTCTGAGGAAGTTGCTGACTGAGGCACTTGTGTGGATCAACTCTCTCAGGTGGCTGCCAGCTTTGGTATGTTCCTTCCAGGCCTTCTCGATTCTGTAAACTGTGTGTGTTCATGTGTGTGTGCTTCTGTGTGCATGTGTGTGTGGATGGAGAGGCGAGCTTGATAATGGCAGGAGCGACTGGCCGCCTCTCAGACCAAATGGGCCTCAGCTGTCAGCTGTGGGAGAGCTAAACTGAGTTTAGGGGAGATTAACACAGAATGACATCCTGTTTGCTTCAGTCTAATCCTAATCTAATCTGACGGGGCTGCATTTGGGGAAATGTTGTGCTCTCACTTGGCCTCCCTGAAAAGCTTGTTTTACATTCTTTCATTGTGTCACGCAGCACATGGAAGTTATTATGTAGATGCTGATGGGTGGAGCAACATCCAGCTCAAGGTGAAGAATCAACAAGTCAGTGTATTGACATAAAGGACAGATATGATGAAAAGATAGAAATTGTAAACTGGTGAATAAATGGATATACTATGGCACTTAACATGTAAATTTACACTTAACTGAACTTGAATAAATAATAATTTCACTCTTAACCAACACTGACATGATAATACAGTGTTTACTAATCATTATTAACATTTTAGGTTACTTTGTCATTAGTTTGAATAATATATAATTTGTTGAAAATATCCTTGTTAACAATTTTATTAAATAGTTATTGAACATAAATACTGGCTTTATAGACTGACTGATGATGGATGTCCTCTGGCATCAGTGGCCTGATGCACTGGGAGTGATAGAAAACTTTTTAGACATCTAAATTTTGGGTTAAGTGGTTGGAGGGGTGATAGTCATATAAGTATTATCAGCTAAGAGGCAATGGTTCACATTCTGTTGGGATGGTATGTTGCAGTTTGGCTTTTTTCACATATTATTTTATTTTGTTTTTCATTCACAGTTTATTGATTAAGTTTAGACACCAAAAATTAATTAAGTAAATAAGACATTTACATACACTAATGCACCAGAAGGAACCCAGGACCCACAGCACCACCTTAGGGTCTGACAATTTCATCCTGATATCTAATGGCAGTCAGGGTGCCATTGCCTGTGTGTCCCTCCCTGGATATATCGATTGGCACCAGTTATGAATCTGCCAATTCTGATATTATATGTTCATTACCAATCTGGGTCCACATTGCTGGACAGTGAGTCCAGGGCTCGCTAGGGCTCGTCAGAGCTCCCAGGCCACCCTCGTGAAGACTGTTTCTATTTGTTTGATCAGAGACATTTTGATTAGTGACCTACAGGAGGTCATTTTTGTAAGGGTTCTGGGTGGCTGCTCTGGATGTGGCACTCACCTTCTCCACCAGGGCGGCGTCTTTTGTGTTCCGGCAGTGCTCATCCTGTTCCTCCTAGCACAAAGGAGCAGATACTAGAGATGGACCGATCCGATATTACGTATCGGTATCGGTCCGATACTGACCTAAATTACTGGATCGGATATCGGAGAAAAATAAAAAATGTAATCCGATCCATTAAATATCACGAAAGCACCTCACAAAACTTGCAACACGCCGTAACTCACCTCAGAACGTTAGCACGTCGGAGCAGTATGCATCACGTGATAGAGCGGCTGTGGCATGCGGGACCTGTCGGTAGTCTGGATAGCATTTGGAGCTTCGCTAGCAACCCGGCATTTCATCTCCGACAAAGTTATCCCGAGAGAAGTAAAGCAAGTGTGTAAGTCCATCTCTGAATGTTTGTAAAGCATTCCTGCGTTAAGCTTAACAAGCGACTGCCTCTCCTGCTGCTACTTCAATCATGAAACTGCTTAATGATCAGCTGATCGGCTTTTCTGTCGCGAGTCCGTCTCTCTGGTTTGTTTTTGGCCCACTTTGCACCAGAAAGAGGAAACCAGCGGCTGAACAACAGCAGCACGTTTAAGCTTGATCAGCTGTTGTTAGAATTTATTTATTATTACTTTCTACTCGAGGATCTTTTTCTACGTAGCTGACGGCTGGTAACTGTGCAGGGGCGGATCTAGCAAAGTTTAGCCAGGGGGCCGATAGGGCATTAACAGGGAAAAGGGGGCACAAAGACATACTTTTCTTTCTTATTCTCATTTAAAATGTCGAGCTTTTAATAAATAATTATCCGAATCTTACACCCAAAGTTTTAATTTGATGTAAAATGAATAGAAGTCAATTACTGTATATAGTGACTATTAAGTCTAATATATATACCCTAGTAAGCTATAGTACTTTTTCCTTTGGGAAGGTACCATCTGTGCAGTCTGCAATTTTGTTGAAGAAAGATGTTGAATCTATTTAATATTTCTTGAAAAATAATTGATTTCTGTGCATTTTTTTTTCACACTGCATCAAATTAAGGTTGATTACGTTGATTAAGCATCATGAGGTGGAGTGTGAGGGGTGGTTCCCTATTTTTTATTTATTTATTTTTGTTGTTGCTGGGAGTTGGAACCCTATTAGTTAGGTTGCTTAATATTTACGCTACGTACTCTTTAAAATACCAGAATAGGGAGGATGGTGTAGGTTTAAGTTTATTAGATTGATCAGTATTGCTGAACTATGAAATATTTTTTTTGCATACAGGTATAACAGAATAGCTTTAGTGTAGTTGTTGTTTTAAACTTGAGTATGAACTTATACAAAATGCAGCAAGATATTTAAAAAAAAACAGTTTTGTTGATTAAAAAACACTATATCGGATTCATATCGGTATCGGCAGATATCCAAATTTATGATATCGGTATCGGTATCGGACATAAAAAAGTGGTATCGTGCCATCTCTAGCAGATACCAGTTCTGCCTTCTTCCTGTGTCTTTGTGTGGGTGTGCCTATGTCTTTATACATATCTATATATTAATTAATTTTTCTATATTTTAATATCAGTATGGGTAACAAGTTTAGACCCCACTAAATGGAAACATCAGAAAATGTAAAATCTGATTTGACTTGGTATCAAGAAAACTACAAAATATGAAGCAGTAAAAAGACATAAAAACCATTATAATAACACATGTATTCTAGCCATTCAACATGCATCAACTTAAGTGCCCTTCTACTGGCTCCTACCTATGCCACTCTCTGTACCACCCACATACTGGACGTGTATCTGATATAAATTTTTCACCATGATGATCTCTGTAAGTGGCAGACCTGTAAAGCTTCTCCCTGCTGTCTATGCTGCAAGCTCATACACACATGTGAAACACTGTTAACAGTTACCCAGGGAGTAAGGAGGAGGTGGAGGGGTGTGTGTGTGTGTGTGTGTGTGTGTGTGTGTGTGTGTGTGTGTGTGTGTGTGTGTGTGTGTGTGTGTGTACATGTCTTTTCAGATCCCTTCCTCTGAGCATGAATAAGTGAATGAATACATTTACTTTTTTTCTTAACCTTTCAAAGAAAACAGTCAGACTGGTACCAGTATGTGATTTGTATCCTTCTATATTCTTCTGAAGTGACGAACAAATGTGCTCATGTGCTTCTTTTTGGTCTGCAGTCATATCCTTTCAGGTGAGTGGAGCTGAGCTGGACCTCTGTATGTCCTTGACAGTCCTGTTGAAAAATTTAACTCCCTCTCCCTATCTAACCCTTCCCCTTCCTCTACCTCCTTCCTCCCCTCCTTATGCTTTTACTTCTCCTGTCATCCCACATGAGCACTGATAGGTCAGAGGTCAAGCTGCTGCTGGGATTTCTAGCTTGTTTTCTCATCTGAAGTTCAGCAGTGAAACATGAAACAAAACAACATTTTGTCCACATGTATTTGTGTAGGGATCCTTTAGGTTTTATGTTCCCTGTGCCAAAAAGCTCGATGATGTTGACTTCATTGTGTACAGTTAAGGGAGTCCTCATGCCATGATTTTAAAGGGAAACTAAATATTTAAATGGTATAGCTGAATATTATAGCAAATATTACACAAATTTGTCCCACTTAACTTATAGCTTGTTTTAGCTACAGCTTGGCAGGGCTTGTCTTGTACAACCAGGATATTTTTTAGATCTCTTAAGCAGTACCTTCAATACTCTCACTTCTTCAGTTTGTTTAGAAATTAAACTAAAACTTAGGTTACGTTTCATTTTCATGCTGCCTTTTGAACTAAAGTCACTCATATACATTGCGACTTTACAATTCCATCCATCATTTCATTCTGTTCCAACTATCCTTAACATAGTTCGCTCACACTGGCTTGTCATTGACATCCAGAACTGAATTTAAAATCCTGCTCCTCACACGCAAGGTCTTGATTTACCAGGTCCCAAATTATCTTAGTGACCCCATACCACCAGATCACCCAACAGATCACTTCTCTCTCAGAGGGCATAAATAATTATAATTCTGCTCCATGCTGGACATCATATGTGTATGTAACCATAGCTATACTTTTTTATGTCTCTGTCTCTCTTCCACAGCGTGGCTTTGTGCTGTCTTCCTCTCCTCTCCCCCAACCGATCATGGCAGATGGCTGCCCTTCCCTGAGCCTGGTTCTGCTGAATATTTCTTCCTGTTTAAAGGGAAGTTTTCCTTCCCACTGTCACCAAAGTGCTTGTTCATCAGGATTTATATGATTGTTGGGACTTTCTCTGTTTTTTTTTTTATTATTATTTTAAGGTCTTTACCTTACAATATAAAGTGCCTTGAGGCAACGGTTGTTGTGATTTGGTGCTATACAAATAAAATTGAACAGGGTCATGAAGCCTACCCCAGCTACCACAGGGCAAGAGGCAGGGTACATCCTAGGTTGCCAGTCCGTCACAGGGTTAACAAACAGACAGAGACAACCTCTGGGAATTTTCAAATCATCAATTAAACTAACCACTCTAATCGGAGTACCCTGAGAAAACCCATGCAAACATGCGGAAAACACGCAAGCTCCACACAGAAAGGTCGTGGGCAGATGGTGGTGTCAAACTCAGCCCCTTCTTGTTGTGAGGCAACAGAGCTAACCTCCAAAACAGAGCTTACTCCTAACTTTAAACACAGTCTCTAGCAACTGGTTTCTAAATTATTATAATTATAGAGCTTTCTAAATTATTTAATGGTAAGAGCCTCAAAACAGCTGCTGTAGGAAAAAAAAACTTTCTTCTGAGGTAACCACCATGCCTCAAAGCAAAATTGTTAACCTTTTTATAGGGGATGTTCTTACACCAATTTTATGGAAGCTTGGTGTCAGATATTTCACCCCTTTACTCTCATCTGCATGTGCAAGTTGAAACTGACTGTATGCTGTAGATATGCATGACCTTAATTAAGCTCAGAATACCTGAGATGTTATATTGTCTCTGAAGCAATAAGCAGAGCTTCTCACGGCTCCTACATTGTGTGAGAGGAGGACCATGTGTGGTCATATACTGAATGGTAAAAACAGACAGTGGGTCAATATTAGTCAATGCGCTTTGTTATAAATATCAAACCAACATTATCCATCACTTTATCACCTCTTTGTTTTCGGTTCTTATCATCACATTGTCCACAGAAACACAATCTTCATCTAAACGCATTGTTTTGTTCTTTATCCTCAAACAAAAGCTCAAAGCTGGAGGCTGAGGCCTGATTGTGGACTTCAGCCTTTCTCACGTGAGATCTTTTTCTCTTCTCCTCTCAAATCTGTATCTCGAGCAGCCTCTCTCTAAGCCGAGGAGAGTGGTTTTCTTGATCCTGCAGAAGCTGTTTGAACAATTTCAGTCCCTCTGCCCATTTGAGTGATGGCCGGCTCTGTTGGCCGGCCGTGGCCTGAATCCCCCGGCTTTAGGCCTCTGCAGCCAGCTCTCATCCAGGCCTGATCCTACTGAGGAACAGAGAAGAGCTGCGGTGCAGTTAGGACAGATTTGACAGTCCTTCCTCATCCCAGGGATGTCAAAAGCGCTTTCACAGAGGGTGAACGAAATGCCCCCACCCGCTACAGTCTTGTAACAAACCAGTTTGTGTATGCCAATGTGTGTTTGTCTGTAGCTTCATTCATCCATTTCACAATGGAGATCTTCAGTTCTGTGTATTTGTTATGGCAAAATACTGAAAATCCTGAAGTGTTGTTTGAACTGAGTTAATCCAAAGACTGAAAAGAATTACCGGTTAGGGCGCTGACAGCCATTTATTAGCCCTACAGTTAGAAGAAAAAGTTTGTGAGATCACTCTCTCTCTATCTATCTTTCTGTCTGTCTGTCTGTCTGTCTACTCAAGATACAATATAATAAGATGTAACCTGATTTACAAGATAAAAGTTATACTGAGCACTAAAAATTTTTTCAGATGTGCTCTTCAGGTAGTAAAAGGTGTTTAGAATGACTGTTTTAAATGATTTCTTAATTGTATTAGTTTAACTTTTATATACTAGTTAGCACCATGTAAGCCTTGAATAACACAAGTAACATTTCTTTATTTTAAGCACTTTTGAAATCAATAGATACATTAAAACGGGTTAATTAATACTTTTGTACAATAATTTGTAAACAATTTCTATAGAAAAAAATAAAAGCACAACATAAACAATATATATAAAAAAATATCCAAAAATATTCAAACAATTTTACTGTTTAGGACTGAAGAAAAAGTATAAAAGTATATGTAATATGGTAAATGGTAAATGGCCTGTATTTATATAGCGCTTTACTAGTCCCTAAGGACCCCAAAGCGCTTTACATATCCAGTCATCCACCCATTCACACACTAATAAACATATCTACAGCTGCTAAACAATGAAATATTATTTTCAAACAGTCGACAAGCTCTTGAAACTGTCTGCAATGAGTAGATATTTTTTTCTCTCTACTCAAAAGCAGTGATGAAGGTTCTTAAAGCAACTTTTAACCACAGAGTAATTATTTTGTGTGCAGGTGTGTGAGTGCGAGGAGACAGACAGGACATTGACTGGGTCAGGAAGTGGCTGGAGTGTGTAGACAGAGGAGTGGGAGCTGAGATTCATTGATAAACCTTCTTCAGTCCCAGACAGGCAAGAAAGCATAGAAGACTGCAGCCCTAGGAAGGAAGCTGCTATAGATCCGCGATTGGGACAGGAGTCCAGCCACTGCCAGCCATTGATCAGAATCACAATCAATCAGGAATGCATTGAGCAGCCTGCTCCAAAAATAGAGTGAAAAAGCACCTGAGTTTAAGCAGTGAATAGGGTCAGCCTGGAGTCACAGCTGACCGCTCGAAGATGTCGTCCCTCCTCGCTTTGATTGCCTGGGGCGGGAAATGGATCAGAGCCCCACTGTTAACCTCAGAGATGTGTTTCATAATGGAACATACAAGTTTATGTCACTTGACCTCTGACCCTCAAATGTTATTGACATGTTACCTTGTTCACGGGTCAAATCCTCATCCAGGGATCTTTTAGCTTAATGCATACTGGAGCTGTTATGGTCACACTTGAAAGATGAAACTCAAGAGTGCTGGTTTGTGATTTGCTGACAGAGGGAAAATTAGAGCATAGTCTTTTTTCTTTTTTTTTTAAACAAGTTCACCGGTTATTTGATTTTTAATACAGTAATTAGAGAAAACCTGTACGAAGCTCATAGAACACCGGGTTGAGTGTTCTATGAGTACATAAAAGGTAAATTGTTCAGAGGGAATTGGCTGGAATGCTAAAGCTCTGAGTGATAGAAGTCGCACAGTGCATGGTGTAGCCCCATAGTTTTTGTGGTGAAGAAAAATGGGTCTATACGTTTTTGTGTCAACTACTGCTAGGTGAATGAGATATCACAGTTTGATGTTTATCCCATGACCCAGATTGACAAGCTCCTGGACTGGTTAGGCATGGCTTGTTTTTTCACTACACTGGAAAAAGTGAGGGCTACTGGAAGATTCCCTTGTTTGCAAAGTCCAAGGAAAAACAAACTTCTCCACTCTGTACAGATTGCAGAAATTTTTCACACTTCCAGCTTGCAGGGAGGCCCCACCACTTCCCAGTACCTCATGGACCAGGTGCTGTGTCCGCACGCTCCATATGCTGCTGCCTTCCTGGATGATGTCATCATCAATAGCGACACCCGGACAGAGCATACGCTATGGGTGGCTTACGATCCTGGAGGCTCATGGCCAACCCGGAGAAGTGTGCAGTTGAATGGAGGGAGCTACAGTATTTGGGGTACCACTTAGGGATGGGCAGCTGCAGCCAGAGATGGATAAAACAGCAGCCATTGCATACTGCCTGGGGGTGGCAGGCTATTACTGCCGGCTTGAGCCAGGCTAGGCAGGGATAGCTCCCCAGCCTTGGGCGATGGGGGCATGTGGTGGGGTGTAGTTTGGGGGACAGCTGCAAGGGAGGGGTGGCAAGGCCCAGCCAAACGAACCTAGAGCTGACTAGCTTGACCGAGGCCCGGACGCCTGGATGAGAGAGGGCGTGTACTGAGTTGAAAACGCAACGATGCCATGAAAGGGGAACTACAGGACGTGGACAGCCGCTGGAAACATCGCAAAGCAGGCTAGGCCCGCCGTTCCACACGGGTCTGTCCTCCAGTACAAGGCCCGTTTGCGCAGACCGAAGGGCAAGAACGTCTGGGTCGCCACACTGGTCAGCTGGCTCAAAGTCTATGCCAACATAAACGGGAGAAACAAATGCGTGGGACAGACAGTGGCTGGACTTACCAGCCACGTGCTGAATGTCTGTTGTAAACTCGGAAATGGCTGCCAACTGGCGCTGCTGGCGCGCGCTCCACGGGTCAGAGACCTTGGACATCGCAAACGTTAAGGGTTTATGATCAATGTACGCGGTAAAGCTATGACCCTCGAGATCACGAGGTGCAGGGCCATCAACTCCCTGTCAAAAACACTATATTTGGGCTCACTGTCCCTGAGCGTGCAACTGAAAAAGGCGAATGGTTGCCAGACACCGGAAACCCGCTGTTCTAACACTGCGACCACCGCCACGTCTGGGGCTTTGGTGGTCAACGCAATCTTCGCCGACAGAAACGGGTGGGCCAGCAGGGCGGCGTTAGCCAGAGCGGCCTTGGCCCCAGAAAATGCCTGGATGCGTTCAGGGAGCCAATCAACCGGGTCCTTAGCTATTTTACCCTTCAAGGCAACACAGAGTGGCTGCAGCAGGTGCGCAGCTCTGGGGAGAAAGCAGTTGTAGAAATTGATCATCCCCAAGAACTCCTGCAGCGCTTTCACCGACGTGGGATGCGGAAAAGCTGAAATGGCCCGGACCTTGTCTGGCAACAGAACCACACCGTCAGCGGAAATGCGGTGGCCCAAGAAATCCAGAACTGGCAACCCAAACTGGCACTTCGAAGGGTTGACGATCAGGCCGTGTGCCGCCAAGCGCTGAAAAACCTGACGCAGATGGAACGCGTGCTGACTCTCAGAACAGCTGGCCACCAATATATCATCAAGGTACATGAAGACGAAAGGCAGCCCGTGCAAGACAGAGTCCATCAACCGCTGAAAAGTCTGGGTGGCGCTTTTGAGGCCGAACAGCATGCGCAAAAACTCAAACAGGCCGAAAGGGTAATAAGGGCAGTTTTGGGAACGTCTTCAGCACACATGGTAACCTGGTGATACCCCCCGCACCAAGTCAATTTTAGAAAAAATCGAGGTGCCAGCGAGGTCGGCAGAAAAATCCTGGATGTGGGGAATGGGGTAACGGTCATTCTCTGTAACATTATTCAAACGGCGAAAATCCCCACATGGCCGCCACCGACCATCTGATTTGGGCACCATGTGTAGCAGAGAGGCCCAAGCACTGTTCGAGCACTGTACAATGCCGAGGCGCACCATAGTGGCAAACTTTTCCCGAGCAACGGAGAGTTTCGCACGCGCGAACAACGGGGGACCGACCATCAGGATATAATGTTCAACCCAGTGCTTCGTTGCCGTGTTCGAGAAATTAGGAACAGTCAGTGAAGGGAACTCCATGAGCAAATGCTGAAAAACATTCCCTGAAGTCACTAAATTAGCCCGATTCAGGGGCTCGATGACCCGAGTGAGGGCATAGCGTCGAAGCTCCTTAAGGACGGCGTATTTCTCTTGGGCGGGTGGGTCCCAGAGGAGAGTCAACGCAGGACGGCTGGCTAGCGGGTCGAGAGAGGCCACCACATGGTGATATTTCGTGTCGTCAGCCGAGATGCCCTGAAGGGCGAACTGAGCCTCCACGTGCACGAACCACGACAGGGGATAGTGAAGCCAAAAGTCCGGCAGCTCAAGCGCCACAGCAAACGCAGCTGCAGCAGGAGGCAGAGGGCTGGCGGCTGCTGATGCATCAAAAGCGGAGCCGGTGCCACCATTGGGCTGCAGCATGTTCGAGTCAGGGGTCACCATTGTGGAGGTAAACTCAGACGACACGAGAGCTCTCGATTAACACTCCTCGTTTATTACCAGTGTTAGGACTAACGCGTTATTAAGTAACGCTTTACAGTAACTACGTTATTATTGTGGTAACGAGCACGGTAACTAGTTATTATGCCAAAACCAGGAACGCGTTACGCGTTACTCGTTACTGGGATTTAGATAGGCTCGTTATACTCACACTGCTCGCACAGACTATACCAGTTCGGAGTAATAATCCCACGTCGACTGTCGCCGAGAGTCCAGGTTAAATACCCCTTTCTAGCCTGGAGGAATGATTACCAACCACTGGTCAGGTAATCAGCTGCAGGTGGGCCGGCAACAGCGAAGAGGGACTCCCAATGACGACAGTCGCCAGGATACGCCTCTCCCACGGCGCGCACTTCCGTAAACAACCCCGAGGGCCAGGGAGGGAGAAGCAAACACATATACAGAAAACATAAACACAAGCAGGGTCGTCCGGAAAGGGCCGTCCGACCGTGACACTTATTCTCATTTAAAATGTCTCACTTTTAAAAAAATAATTATCTGAGTCTTACAACAAACGATTGATAGATTGATACATATATACCATCAGAACAGTGTACATCACTGTCACAACAGCGTTTATTTTCATTCAAAGGCTTTATGATTTTTCCTATAATGGTGGGCCGGTCTCTAGTCAAAATGCCCGGGACTATTTTTTTGTCCCAGTCCAGCTCTGTATGCAGCTCATCTGCAGTCTGGTGTTACCTACATCTTCCTATTCAGAAGGCAGAATTTCCGAGTTCTGAGTACAATCGAAAGCACCACGACTGCAGTTTTTGTGTTGGATGTAAAAAGCAGGCTAGGATAGAATCAGGCGTGGGATTTCTCTCGTGGAAATGTGCACATTATTTTTTCCTTTCTATTGGTAGGTGGCACAGTGCACTTGTGGCAAGTAAGCAAGCTAGAAGACTGGCAATCTTGCTGGGTATCCAGTTACGGAAGCAACACATTAACAAGAGAATTCTGATCTTATAAATTTGTGACATGCCCTCCAGCTTATGAGTTATCTGCTTTAAACTACGTGTTTGAGAATTATACCAGGGAGTCAAGCAGCGGGGTGGACATGTGAAGAGGCCGTGCTTCTAGCGACTCGGCTCCGAGCTAAGCTAAGCTAATGAAACATTAAAGACACAGTGAATGAATACTTTGGCTATAAATTGGCAAGTGAGTACACAGAGTGTGCTTCAGATAAAGCATATGAAGATTACACTATGAAAAAAAGAAGTTAACTAAAAGTTTTTAATGAAATTGTTACACAGATAAGCTACACAAAAACACCACTGCGTGTTGGAACAGGAAGTGATACTCTACCACAGAGAGAGTGCAGTATAACCAAGTGTATATGCATATGTCTTTATAAAACACATAATACTCCAGATTGGGATTCAGGTAATTCTGTGAGATTTAAGTCATAACCAGTGATGGTTCCTTTTCCTCTTTTTTTAAAACTGTGATGGACCTGAAGGAGAATGCCTAACAGTTTTGATGCATTCAAACTGGCAACCTGTCCACGGTGTACCCCACAACTCACCTTGCTTTGAGATAGGCTGGCTGTGACTTGGCTAAGTGTTAAGAAAACGAGTAGGTGGATAAATATGTTGGTATGCTTTTGTTAGAGTCCTGACTGTACCAATGGATTTGAGTGAGGAAGGAAAGAAAAAGTGAAGTGAAAGTAAAAGCCATGTGATCCACAATAAGTGATCTGCATTTACTATATTTTTCAGTTTATAGCCCACAGTTTTAGGCTAGAATTATCTGTGAAATGGAGAAAGGCACCCACATATTTCTGGACATACCTGTGTTGTAAAAGAGAGAAATAAATACTTCCCTGATGTGAAATATCACTTTAAGCTGCTTCACTTTGTTTGGGAGCCAGCGAGCCAATGGTGGTGCCAATGTGGAGTAAATCTTCTTGGGTTTGTGTGTTAAAGCTTTAGAGAGGGAAGAAGGAGCTTGGAGGAAGAGTGAGGAAGAGGAGGAGGGCTGTGTGGGGCCAGCAGTAAGATGCCTCTGTCCTGCCCACAGGAGATAAGTCTCCATCCCCCTCAACCTCATACGCCAGACACTGAGAATATGTACAGTATGTATATGATATGGAGAAACACACACACACACGCACGCACACACACACGCACACACACACACTATCCAGGTTATCTGCCGGAAAAGGTTTACACAGACCTCACTTCCTTCACCAAGTCTACATACACACATTTTTACACGCGTGAACGTATCCAAAGATAGAGTTTAATGTGGCGATGACAGCGTGCATGCGGCGGTGGCTGTGTAGAGAATCGGCCTGACTAAGCTCTGAATTTACATGGCTAAGCAAAGTTGTTAACCCTGAGAGGCAGGGCCAGAGAGAGAGCTAATGGGATTTCTCTGTTAATGAAATTTATGAAAGACTTGGAGTGAAAGGGAGAGGGAAGGAGAATGAGGAACATATAGAGAGATAGAAAAAGTAGTAATCAGAGAGGGAGAGGACCATGTGGTTCCTTAAAGATTGTTTTAATTAATATGACATAAGATGGATTTCCTTCCTGTGTTTTATGTACATTTTCATCTGCAAGACACAAGAAACAAAACAGAAAGGTAAAAGAAAAAACAAAACAAAACCAAAAAGCTCGAATCTGACATGACATGTTTTATGTTTTGCTGTGATGTGAAATTCCAGCCCTGTTATATGTGAATTTACATTCACAATTAAACTTCTCAAGAATGCTCTGATGGATTTTCTCCTAGATTCTCCTCTGATTGATTTTCTCCTAGATTGTATCTGCTTGTGATGTTTAAAAAGTAAGTTTGAAATAAGCATATCTTTCATATATTATTTCTCCTTAAAGGCAACAGTCATATAATAGATGGGGCGGTGGTGCCAGCCAACATAACAACTAATATTGTTAACATTGAACTTTCCTATTTGGACCTTAAGTATTACCTTTTTCCTTGTTCTAACCAGGTAACTTGTTGCCTAAACCCAACCAAACAGTAATTGAAAACAAAAAGTCAATTCTTTTTTGGCCCTAAATGACAATCACCTAGTCTCCTGGGTGAAAACTGAGCATATCTCACCACTTCTCAGTCCTTGGAATTGGAGATGCATCAATACAAAAAAGTCATCCCCTAGACAGTACACATTTGGCTCTAGAACTCTAGAACACAGAGGAGCTTATAGTCAATTATAAACATTAACCATCTTCTTTTGTACTGTCAAAAAATGTAACATGGGGGCATGGGGGGATCGGTATCAGTTCCAATTCAGCTTTTCATTAAGCCAAAAAGTGCTGCTGTTTCAGAGTGAACAGTAAAGTTCAAAAGAAAAGAAAAACAAACCATATTCATTGTGAAATTAAATTTACACATATAGGATATATTTATTTCTATAGGCTTCTTTTCAATTAAGTATGTTAATAGCCCTAATCCTCAGATGAATGTTCACCTTTAATGTTAAAATTAAACTCAAAATTATCTAGATGTCTATAAAAGTTTTTACTCAATGAGATACTGCTGCTATATGTTACTCTAGAAAATAGGTTTTCTGATAATTGAAGCTGTATTTCAGTTGTAAGGGGAAATATTTAAGAGACAGGGTTAAACATTTGGCCAACTGAAAAGGACAAATGTCATGAACTGAAGTTCCGCGCACAAGCTGGACCCAGAAGCAGAGCACACACACACCGGGGTATGAGAAAAAAATAAACTTTATTATAACTGAAGGTGTCCCGGGAGGGTAGAAGGGAAAAAGCGCGTGGAACCAGAGAAACCGAAGGACCGGGAGGTGAGTCGCGCAGGAACGCCGAGAGCGGGACTGTGGGAGGCTGCAACAGAAAAAGGAAAAGGATTATTGGGGTGCGGGGAAATGGCAGCATACGAGGGGAGGTAGAGTATGCGTCTTACGATGATAGCGGGGCCGAGGGAGCCGGAGGGAGGGGTGAGGGTCCACGGGGGAGGTCCAGAAAAGTTGAGGCGGCGAGTGCTGATCGTGATCCAAATTCCAGACGGGCAGGTGGACAGGCAGGTGGCTCAAAACACGCCGAGTTGAGATCGCTGAGAGACGACTACGGACTGGCGTGGAGCGGCAGGATTAAATAGTCCACCTGGCGATCGCCTGGGATGGGATGCAGGTGTGGAGTTAGCAGCCACGCCCGTGGGCGTGGGCATCCCATCAGCACCTCGGACGCCGGGCCGCGGACCATGACAACAAAGATTTGTTTGAATACACAATGACTGTACAACTTCAGCTCTTTGTACTGCAGACAAAGCATTCATGTGTCCCTGCAAGTCAGACTTCTACCTCCAACCAAATCAAAAAGAGAGAAAGAAAATTAGAGCATAGAACAGCAGTCCTTTGAATGTTACCCCTCCCTCTTGTACATAAATGGTTGAAAAACCCACCAGTAGATACATTTTAATTTTAAAAAGTTATCTGATAATAAAAACTGACAGTGGTGCGAGGACGGCAACTTCAGGGACTTTTCAGTTAAATAATCTGAAGTGAAATCTCATAGCCATTGT
Organism: Copadichromis virginalis; assembly: GCF_057382275.1. NCBI lineage: Eukaryota > Metazoa > Chordata > Actinopteri > Cichliformes > Cichlidae > Copadichromis > Copadichromis virginalis. Next base: position 14,121,649 of record NC_140634.1, on the reverse strand, counting down.
CAGAGGGAGTAAAAGAGTATGGGGGAAAAAGCTTTTTTAGACCATATTCTGAGGGAAAGTCAGCAAACATGAAATTAAACAATGCTTCAAAATACCTGCCAAATTAAGCTCCCAAAGGCATTTCAACATGGTTGCTGACTGGTAAGACTTGCCTCCAGAAGGACTTTGTTTATAGCAATTATCTCACCCTAAGACTTTTTTCTTCAAAGAGAACAAAGGTTAGAGTTTCATATCTTTCTTCAGCATGAAAAAAGAAGAAAAAACTGTCAAGTCAGTATTTTTTTCTTTTTACCTTTTACCTTTAATCTTTATACATTATGTATAATGTATGTGTTTTTTGGTACTTGTGGTTTCATTGTTGTCAAGTATGATACAATATGATACTAAAACAGTTTCTATAATGAAATGAGGCAGCTGGTGGCATTTATAAAGCTCTGCCTTCAGGCTCCTTCAGTTAAATAACATAAACTCTATCCAAAGCTACTAAGTGATAAAGCTGACATGTTGGTTAATCAGTTTGTGTTTTCTGCCCAGGGTTCAGTGTTTGAGCAGAGCCCTGCGGCTGTGTGAGCTGGATCTCGGCCTCCCTACACAAACCCTACGGGAGGCAACAGAAAGATCTTGTTCCCCCGTTTTGCCCCAGAGTGAGTGGGCAGAAGATTGTGATGAGCGGGGAAGAAGAAGTGGAAGGGGGCAAGTGTTGAAGCGAGCGAGGGTGTGCTGATTGGGGAGGAAATTACCCCCGAGTCTGCACATTCTCCTGCACAAACACCCACACAAACACACACTTACGTTTTCCTGGGTTTTGGTTTTTGCTGTTGTAGTTTGATGCTGAGGCAGATTTCTTCGTGCCCCCCCCCCCCCCCCCCCCCCACCACCACCACCACTACACTAACACACATACACAGCCACCCCTCCCTTCCAACACCTCACCTTTTCGCCCCTCTCGCCCTCCGAACCCGGCACAGTCAGCATCGTCATGGCGACGCCAATCGATGCTCCGCACCCCGCTGAGCGTGTCCGCTCAAGGCCGAGGAAAGGGCCCCTCCGCAGGGGATTGTGGGAAATCTGATTTATGATGCCCGCGGTGTTGCTGACCACTAACGTTTTTTACTCCCTCTCTCTTCATCTTTCCCTTTGTCTCTCCATCTCTCTGGCTCGCTTGCTTTCTTCTCTCCGTGACTTACCTTAACTCTCTTCTCCCTGTGAATGTTGTAGCTTTATGAAAATGAGACCACTGGAGAAGCATCTGGAGAGGAACCAGAGACAAAAAGGTACTCCACAGTGGCACAATAAGATGGTAGTTTGGGTAGAAGGGACTGACCAGAGGATGAGAATGGGGGCTCTAAAGGAGGATGGGATGAGATAAAGAGGTGGAGAAAGAAAAGATGATTTGATTTCATAGGGATCTGCCTGCATGAGGAGGAAGATGTAGAGAGGATTTTCACGGCTGCTTGGCTGCTCATGAGCCTGCTGCTCATGATGTTTTAACCACCAAACAGAGCAAACATACGCTATGCATATGTGTTGACAAAGATTATGAAAGTTCATCCATGGGGCAAAGGACTGAACTGATGACAGGTGTCAATATCACAGTAAAAGATTGGAAACATATACAGACATGTTTTGTTTCACAGTTTCAAGTTTTAACAATTCGCACCACACTGTGAGCGACACATTTCTAAGCCTACAGAAAAATTACAAAATCAGGTTTTAGTGATTTTAGTGGTTTTAGTACAGATTGCATGGCACCATATGTCACAAAATTATTTGTCTGAAGACACACACTATATGTACCAAAGTACTGGGTCATCTACACTTTACACCCACAAGAGGTGCTTGCACATGGAAACGAATTCCATAAGCTTTCAGCACACCAACGTTAATGCCAGAGGAAGTTTGGAAGTCTGCAGCTGTTGAGTCAGCGTGTCAGTGACTTTTACACACTATGCACCTCAGCCCTCTGCATCCCTGCTCTGTAACTTTACATTGTCTTTGTGGCTGAGTTACTGTTTTTTTCTAAATGCTTCCACTTTGCAATAACTCCAGTTATGGCTATAGTTAACTATGAAATATCTAAGAGGGAAGAAATTTAATGAACTGACTTGTTACCATAGTGGCATCCTATTACAATACCACACTTGAATCCAACAGCCTCTTTCACACACCCATTCTTTCACAAACATTTGTGAAGGCAGACTGCAGCTATGTCAAGATGGAGAACATTAAATAACAGGTGGGCATCTTGGGTTAGACAAAAATCAGATCTTAGAGCAGCTGAATAGTAACTTAGTCAATTTAAATGTAATGGGAAAAAAAGGTTTCTAATAATTTTAAAAGGAACTTAAAGTCTAGAGAGTCTTTTTCATAAATACCACACACAGAATCCTGCCACCACTCTGACATCACCACTGTTTTGACAGTGTGTATCACAGTAACAACACAGTCTAAATGTTTGTTGAGGCTGCAGGGGGTCTCCCAGCCCCTGCTGTGTGGGGGACTGACTCCTCTTTGGGACACTCATTTGCTCCTCCACTTCAAGAACACAGTAAATTAGAAAGTTAACGCACTGATGGGGCGGAAGATTGCCCCGATGGGCTGTTATTTGTGTGCGAGTGTGTGTCAGCATTAAAAACAGTTCCCAGAACACCAGGAGATATGCATTAGACTAATGTGTGATTAAACACATCCAAGCATGTGATTGGATGATTTATCAGCTTTGACAGTGGTAACTGGTGGGTTTCTTATACCAGGCATGAGGCAGAGAGCAGGGCAGGTTTATACATCTTTGTTAGCTTAGTAAAATCTCATTGATGTCATTTTTTGACATGCAGTTGGCTTGACTTTTAATTATAAATGGACAGTGACACTAATGCTAATGGTTTTAGACTTATACAAAGATAAGCCTTTTTTCCCGTGTTTCTAGCCCTTTAAACACAAATGATGTAATAGAATATAGTAATAATTATCTTGTTTTCTTTTCACATGACTTTCAACGGTATTATGAATATGATGCAAGTATTTCACTCACTGATTTAAACAAGCTTGAACACAGACTTTTGCGTATAGTTGGCTTGTACATCAATCAAAAAAACATTTTATTTTTCAAACGATCCATTAACGGTATTCCAAAATGAACCAACACCACCTTAACAATTTACAGAAGCATGTTCAGGCATTGTGGTTAGCACTGTTGTCCACCGTGTCATGTTACACTCTTTATGACAAAGCGAGAACTATAGATGAATTTATTGCATAGAACAAATTAAATGAATTATTTTTTTTGTTGGTTTTTTTTTTTTTAAACAATTACAGCTTATATAGTTACTGCTTGGTGGTAAGCAGACATCCTCAGAATTTCTTCACCTGTCAGGTTTTACAAAAGTGGACACCAGGTGGCAGCTCACAGACAACTCCAAACATCACCATGTATACACACTGGCACTGGAATAGCAAAGTCTGTTTTTGGAAGAAATAAGCAATACTTTTAAGCTATTTTTGTATAGCTTAAAAAGTCTCTAGGTGGCCCCTAGAGACCCCTAGAGACAAAGCGTGTACAAACTCCAAAACACGCAAACTCCGAAGCACCTATGTCTGTGAAGGTTCTCAGTCATCCAGGTCATCGTAGTCAAAGGAGCTTGCAAAGAAAAGCGTCTGGACTTCTTTAAGTTGCTTGAAGACGTTTCACCTCTCATCCGAGAAGCTTCTTCAGTTCTAAGGTCAAATGGTGGAGAGTCCCAGATATAAACCAATCAGCCAGAGTTTCGGGTGTGTTCATTGTGAAACCTGGCCCCACCTTATCATGCGAATTCCTGAGGTCAGATGGCCCAGGATGTGAGTCACATGTGAGTCACTCACATCCTGGGCCATCTGACCTCATCATTGGGACCCACGCCCAGTTTCCCACCTTGGCTCAGGCGATTAGAGGATCATCAGGGGGTCCTTTTGTCCCTCTGTGGGGGGTCACTCCCACTAGGTTTATATCTGGGACTCTCCACCATTTGACCTTAGAACTGAAGAAGCTTCTCGGATGAGAGGTGAAACGTCTTCAAGCAACTTAAAGAAGTCCAGACGCTTTTCTTTGCAAGCTCCTTTGACTCCGAAGCACCTACAAACTCCAAAACACGCACAAACACAACGGAAGTTGCTCCAGGACACTAGGGGCAGTGTTGAGCTTCTCTCTGCGTTCATAGTAATTAAAAACAAATCAAACAGACAACAGTTTGCACATTGCCTTTCTTATAAAGCGTGGTTGTTCTATTCTTGCAGGTGTTATCCGCCAGTATCCAACTCCATGTGCTTGCAATAAACTTGCCATTTATTTTGCAAATTGAGCTCAACACTGCCCCTAGCGTGATGTTAAGCTCAGTGAATGCCGACCCCAGCCCAGCAGCCAGACCCTGAACTTCAACGGTAATGGAAACGGTGTTGCTGTGTGGGACTGTGGGCTATTGGTTTGTATTGTTAAATGGTAATTATGAGACGGTACATTTCAGGTCATTTTAAAGAGAAACGGTGAAAGTAATGTAACCAGTAGTATAATGAATTACTTTCTCCTGGGAGTAATTAAGTAACATACTGTTGTCAGGGTCCTGGGACTGAGCGGCCCAGGGTCCCTGAGCAGTTATGTATTATATTATTATTATTATTATTATTATTATTATTATTATTATTATTATTATTATTATTATTATTATTATTATTATTGTTGTGTATTTTGGCGTTGCTCCCCCTTCCCTGTGCTTGTGTATATGTGTGTGTGTGTGGGTGGCTGAGCACTTGTTTATAGGCGGCGTCAGGCCTGGAGGGTGTGGCCCTGCAAGGGGACTGGCCACACCCGAAGCCACACACCTGCTGCTGATCAGGCCTCGTCGGGGGAGCTACTTAAGAGAGTCTTGGAGCTCCCACCGACGCGGGATCATTGCATGAGACTCCACGTTAGTCGTCCTGTTACCGAGTTAGTGTGTGTATGCCCGCAAGTTGTATGTGTCCTGACGGCTGCGTCTTTTGTTTCCCGCAGGAGGAGCGTGGAAGACACGGGAGCAGCGAGCACCGGGGGGTGCTGACACGGGAGCGGAGAGCACAGAAACACGGACTATTCACGGGGAGACACGACACGGGAGTCTGGGAGAACACGGGGATTTATTGCTACGTTGTTTTTCACTTTGTAAATAAACACTGCCTATACATAGAGCACCGCGCCTGGGTCCTCCTTCCCCACATCCCCACGGTCTGCCAGCCAGACCGTGACAACTGTATTACTTATAAGAAAAGTTTTCTGTGTAATATGTGTAATGCCTTAATTATTTTGAGTAATGACCCCAACAATGATCACAACAAAGAGGGCAAATACCTCCAACATGCACAAACATGTGACCACACAGCATGTAATTAATTTGCTAGAATGTTTCATCTGCTGCTTTGTGGTGGTGACTCTCAAAGTGGAGCGAATGAGAAACCAATAAGAACTGATAAGGAATCAAATCGATAGGTGATATAATGGAATCGGAATGACCAAATTCTTATTAACTTCCATCCCTTTCCCCTCCCTGTCTATGACATCAGCACCATAGAGTTAGGAACACTCCTTGTTTAACATTACGCTATTTATCTCAGTAGGCTAAGTAGGGGGTTGTATGGTGTGTGGGGTAGTGTGTTTGAGACTTTGGGTTGAGCTTTTTTTTTTACTCATTCTGTCTAACAATATTTAATGTTGTTTTTTTGATTTTATTCTAATCAATATTGGCACAGTAGAAAATAATTCACGAAAATCTAATGAGGTCTGGACTATGTTGAATATCTAATTTGAACCAATGAAGAAACATTTGTGAAATCAACTGTTATTTCTGAACTATGTTTTAAAACATGACTAGATTTAATGAAAAGACCTGCAGTGGAGAAATGTTTACTAGTATTCTACGATAGGCAGGAATTTGTCTACAGGTGTTACATGCTAACTTCACGGGGTCATGCTTTACTCTTCCAAAATGATCCCAAGGATTGATCTCTGGTAACTTGATGGAATTAAATGTTTACTTTGTTTAGCTGAAATAATCCAAAATCAATGAGACAGAAGTCATAAACAATCCTCAATTAAACAAACGTACCACTTTTTTGTGCATTGAAAACAAACATTACAGTAAAGTTAGACACATGTTAGAATTGGAGTCCACGATATCACAGTGACTATGTCCATTTTTTATTTACAGTCTATAGCCTTTAGCTGATGCTGGTCTGGTAGCACTCTGAAAATCTTGGATTTAATTCTGTTATACAATTGTTTTGATTTTCCCATATATTATGTTAGGCTGCTGCCCCCGCGACCCGGCCTCGGATAAAGCGGATGAAGATGGATGGATGGATGGATTATGTTAGAATTGCATCATCCCGCTGCAAATACGATGTAACTTTTACAGTTTGTGTTTGTTTCATCTGTCACATTCAACATACATCGCCTGTATATGACTTAACTGTCACCAAAATTTGTATCTCTATTTGTATAGGCCTGCCAAAATTAGTTGTGGTAACTTCTTTTAAAGTTTTACTTATAAAACCATTAAAGCGAGAGGTCCCGGGTTCAAATCCCGGACGAGCCCCCAAATGTTAAGGTTCAAATATTGGGGAAGGAGAGTACAAACAACCATGGTCCAGAACTTGGTCAAACAATTGATTTTAATGAAATACACGCGTGGGAAGACCAGCTCCGCTCGCAGACAGGGCCGATCTCCGACTTAATCAAAGCATAAACAGATATTTTATACCATCAGGGCTTGCATCTCATGCGTCATCAGATACAATATATGCATACGTCAAATCAAAACCACAATGACTTTTAACACAGTTTAAAAAGAACATTGTCTTCTATCTTCATGGCAGGTACTTCCTGTCACTGCCGAATGCTCGCTTATCATCTTGACACATCAGCAGCAGTTCTGCGACAAACTGCTCTTTTGCAACCCCGAGCAAAACATGATTAAACTTCCACCTATAAATGATTCTCTTTAACTAAGTCTGTGTGTGTGTGTGTGTGTGTGTGTGTGTGTGTGTGTGTGTGTGTGTGTGTGTGTGTGTGTGTGTGTGTGTGTGTGTGTGTGCTAACCACAATTGCACCCTATTTCACCTCGCCGACTAGCTCCTGACCTCTCACCAGACAGAGAGACAGAAGCCACTCTCATATATGTAACAACCTGAACTGAAACTATGTATATGTCATCTACTAAATAAATGTTTTAATCAAGAACCTCTACTAAAAGCTTAATATAATATAAGTGTTTTGTAAGCATGTATTGCAATTCCTTTAATATGATAACAGTATGCATAAACATCTTAAGGCCATCTTAAAGCTATCTCTTACATTGTTAAAAGCAATGATCACACCGCAGATTATATTGTGCTGGTAAAATACTTTTGTTCATCCCCACATCGTACAAATGCAACAGCACAATCCTGTTAGGAACAGTCAACTGTGCTACGAGGAAAACATCTTCACTCAATCAGGCTCATTTAATAGTTTCACTTCCATCTCTCTGTAATTCTATAATTACTGTGAAGGGAAGATGTATATTTAATATCTCATCTTCCTTTACTGATGATATGGCATATTTTGTAACATTGGTTTCATAACTATATCAATAGCTCATCTCTTTTTCATGCCATTGATGATTATCTCTCCTCTGAGGCAACATCCGCCTCTGAGGCAAAGACATGCACTTAGCTCTGCTTATTTCAATACCTGATTGAAATCTGCTGCTTTGCTTTATTAAGACAATACCACTCATCATAAAATGATGAGTGGTAACGTAGTGGAAAAAATAAAAAGTTTGCAGTTACCAGAGGAGTTGGATGGATTCTGCAGAGCACTATAGATATCGCAGATAGAAGCTGATGAATTTCAGTATAGTTTACCTGGATTTACCTTTATGGCATCATCTATTTGTGTGGTCAATTATTGAATCTGCAAAGGGCAAAAGTTTGTTTTCACGGGCTCCGTTTTGAGATTAAGTAGATGTGACATCTCTGGTACCCACAATACCCTGTGGGAAAAGCTGGCTGTTAGCAATATTTCCCTGGTGACAGTTGAGCTTGGGCTTTACACCGTGTTACAGCAATTAGATCTCAATTAGTTCTGGAGTAAACACACACAAAGGTAGAGAGATGCAGTGTGTTTGAGAGAGAGATGTTAGCAGATGTAAAAGGGCCAGGTTCTCTCTGGGGTCTTGTTTGAACCTCGGTGTCCCACATGTACATGTTGTAGCCCTGTGGGCAGGATTCAATCTACAGCTCCAAGACATCAACACACAAACATCCAAGGGTAGGAACACCGAAAACAAACAAACAAACATATATAGACATATATATACAAATACATATGGGAAACCTTGGTTAAGGTAGTCAGGTAATTTGTCTTTAAAGAAAATGGCTTTCTGATTTCTTCTCATCCACTCTTCTACTATTTTTTTTTCCATTCTTTTTTGTTCCATTCTTCATATAGTGTCAACTTCAGGATCTGAAAATGACCCTAATGTGAAAGATCCAGTATCCGTAGTTCCTCTAGATGTCACTTGAGGCTGGTTCTATAAATGAATAAATGTCAAAGATTCTCATGTTAAAAACTTTTTTAAAAACCCAACCCTTTTAAACTTCATTAAGTCTTAATAGTTTGACTACTTTGACTGACAGGTGGAAGCTGACACAGGTTACTGTAGCTGACAGTTGTCTGCTAGGAATCACTAGATAGTTTGCCATTGAACTAGACCTGGTGCGATAAATAGTCTTGGTCACTATAGCCGATTTAATACTCCATAATGCAATTTAACCCTTCAACCCTTCTGGAACTACTGTCACAAACTATCAGAACTATCAACATGTGAAACAAAACAACCCATATTATAAAAAAATATGATGCTACAAACAGTTAAGTAAAATACTCACATTTCACTAACCAGTACTATTGTTATTTTGCACTTAGCATAAATCTGTGTCACTGAGATACATATGTACAGATTAAGATTGCTAGCATCAGCGACTAACTTAGCACTCAAGTCTCTCATCTAAATATGCTGACCTCCAACATGGAGGTGACTAAAATCCTTATATTGAGGCTTAACAAACCAACATGTGGTGCCGAGGGTGACAGTGTCAGTGTGGGGCAATGAGGGGACGTACAGTGTATGGACAAAAGCATAGAGCCACACCTCTTAATGTTTGAAGTGCGGTTTACAGTCCTATTGTGTCCCGAGAAGCCAAATGCACTGCAACACACCCGCAAACAGAAAAATGCATCAAAAGGACACAAAAGACAACAGAAGTGGAATAAAGCATTTGACCTCTCAAGGTCACATAACCATTCCCACAGGTGAATAAAATATTCTAAACATTTGTTAAAGAACATGAGTTGTTCTAAAGAGCTCGCTGAATTGAGCTGACAGTGGTTTCTGGTGACACTCTATCACTGCTGCAACAGTCAGATACTAGATATCCCATGGTCAACTCTAAGTTGTATTGTTGCAAAGTGGAAGGATTTAGGGACAACAGCAACTCAGTCAAAAAGTGCAGCTGTAAAATTAGAGTGGGGTTGCTGACTGGTGAGGCACATAGTACATAAAAGATGTTAACACTCAGCAACTACAGCACTCCAAATTGCTACTGGCCTGAACATCAGCACAAAAAACTGTACTGGAAGCTTCATGGCGTGGGTTTCCATAGCTGAGCAGCTCCTGTAGGTGCAAAGTGTCGGTGACTCAGTATTTTCATTCATATAGTTTATTTAGAAAAGTGCATTTCCCCCTCGTATGCTAAACACTAAACAGAGTTTGGGTTCAGTTTTGAAGTTGGCCATATTCAGTTTTTTTCTTTGTCATATGTTTGGCTGTTTCTCCTCTCTTCTCTCCCTTTCTTAAACCTTTGTCCAATAATCTTTTCCCATACCATCTTTTCCTATTACAGTTTCTTTTTCTCTCCTTCCTTCCACTCATCTCTCTCTCTATCTCTCTCTCTCCATTTTTTAACCTTTAACCTTGTCTTCCTCTTCTCAGTTGATCACCCTCCTGCTATCGCCTCCCATCTCTTAAACTGTAACGCTTTTCTTCTCATCTTCCTTTTCTGCAGTTTTCTTTATTCTGCTTTTTCTCTCCTGCCCACTTTATGTTTTGTCTCCTCTTTTTCTCTCATTTCACTGTTCAGACATCATTTTTTTCTCTTTTCTTGCAGAGCATTTCTTAATCTCATCATCTGTTCATGTTGTCTCCTCCTTTCTTTGATTTTCTCCCTTGTCCTCATATTTTTCTTTATCTTCCTTTCTTTTCTGCCTTCACCATTTTCCCATGTTTTTTTTGCTCCTTTCTTTTTTCACTTTTCCAAACTTATTATATTCTTTCCATATCAGTTTCCTCCCCTTTATTTCATTTACTCTCTTCTTATTTCATCTTGATTTTTGAGTTTTAACTCTTCTGTCTCGTTTCTTACAAACACTGTTTTCTCCTCCTCTAATGTATCTTCTTATGTCACTGTTCCACTTTCTCTTTTACTCTTCATCTCTTTTATTGTTCTCCTCTCCTGTGTTTTCTCTGCTGTTTTTCACTACTCTGCTCTGTCACTTCTTACATTCTTACTGTCCTTTTCCTTCCCTCCTTTCCTTCTATTTGTCATTCCTTCTCTCTTATGTCTTTTCCTCAGACCTTCTTCTACCCTCTCATTTCTATCCCATCCAACTCTTTCTCCTTTTCCTCACTCGTTCATTCATGTCCTATTTCTCTGTTATTCTTCCTTGCTCCTTGTCTTTCTTCCCACGTTCTTCTGCTATCACTCTCTTTATCTGATCATTTTATCATCTCTGTTTTTCCTTTTTCCTCTTCTTCCTCATATTGATTCACTAACCCCCCTCTTTTGTCTCTTTTCCATTATATTTGTCTTTTCTATTTTGTTTTTCCTTCCCCCTCATCTCCCTTGTCCCTTCTTTCCTCTTCCCTCCACTCCTTCTCCTCTCGGTTCTCCTCTCCTCTCTGCTGGGTCGCCGCGCTTGTCGCGGGTGATAATCCATGTCACGGCGGCTGATTGGGGATTAGGACTAGCAGTTTATTCACGGCAGGCAGAATGATACAGCGCTTAGTGGCACAGGCTCCCGCGGCAGCCGCTCTCTGCTGAATTAGCAACATGTTTGAATGAGATAAAAGAGACAGCTTACCCCACCGCACTCCACCACCTAATCCCTATACAGCTGTGAAATGAGCCGGGCCGTACGCACCACACCTAGACCCACTCTGGCCGTCTCTCGTTCTTCCTTCCTTTCTCTCTCTCTCTCACACTCTTTCTCACACACACACACAGACACACACACTTGCCAGACCATTTATACTATACCTGCCTGCACACACACACACACGCACGCACACACACACACACACACACACACACACACACACACACACACACACACACACACACACTCAGAGCAAAGTCTAATTCCAAACCCCTGAGAGCACATACCTCCACCAATACTGCACAATCCTTTGAATGGGTTATTCAGTGAAAGACTGTTTAGATTTTTCTTTAATCTGGAACTGCATCAAAATACAGTCATGCCCACTTTCTGTCAGTTTTACATGACTAAAAGTGGCTATGATTTCTGGACACTACCTTGATATGTCATGGGTTCTAAGGTTTTTGTTCAAGGATAGTTGCATGAATTAAAATAAAACAATAACAAATTAAAGATTTTTATAGACAAAAATTATTGCACGAAGTGATACTCTGATTTCAAGCAGGGATCCAATCTAAAACCAGTTTTAGAACAATAAATTCAGGGTGATGAAAAGACTGAAATTCATTCTTTATGAATATTCCGCTCAACAGAAATATTGCTCTCAAAACTCTGTAAAATAAATGCTGCTAAATAAATAGATCAAAAAATGTATTTCCTAAATTAGTGTCTCTTAGCAAACTAATAAAAAAGACAGAGTGAGGATAAAAAGAAGGTAAGAAACATTTTTCATCAGTGTGTCCCTAGTATTTAGTAAAAGAAGACTGCGTTCTGTCTCAGTTTCATCAGTGTGTCCCTAGTATTTAGTAAAAGAAGACTGCGTTCTGTCTCATTTTTGAAACGCGACAATTTATGATTGCAGAGAGTCAGTAAATACCTTTTTTGACGAGAACTACAAAGAAGGAACATATTTCTGCATATTGGCTTCTCTTCATTGGCTCCCTGTTAAATCCAGAATTGAATTTAAAATCCTTCTGCTCACATACAAGATCTTAAATAATCAGGCCCAATCTTATCTTAAAACCTTCACAGAGCACTTCACTCTCACACTTTGGGCTTACATGTGGTTCTATTTAAAAGTAGATTACTGGGGTTTTCTCTGCATTATTGTAGTGTTTTCACTTTACAATATAAAGAAGGCAACTGTTGCTGTGAGTTGGTGCTATATAAATACAATTTATCTGAATTAAGCAAAATAGATCAACACACAGTGAAAACAAAAACTTTAATAAAATTAACATATTTTACTCTGTTCTAAAGTTAAACCCATCCATCCAGGTACTGCAGTAAAGGTCATGAATGCTTTGATTGACATGGGTTCCTGCAAATGGTTGCTAAGTCTTTACTTTTTTCATTTGAGCCAATGAACTGACATCTCAAGCAAGTTCGGTGAGTGAAACTAGTATTTCATTATTCTGTTTTTTAGCTCTATTTAATACGAATGTGTGCCTCTGCATTGCACAAGTCCAGTTTGTAGATACAGCTTACTTGCCAAATCTGTTAGCATTGACTCTGTACACCACCACAGTGATTTATATATCAAGCAAATACTATTTGAAATTCAGAATTTCAGCTTTAATTCAAAGGGTTATACAAAGACTTTGTATTAACCCCCATTTTTCCAAAGCTCAAAAGTACTTGACCTTAGCTATCCCTCTGGCATGCTCATTTCTTCATGTCCATTCTGATTATTTCCAATGAAAATTTGAACATCTTCAGCTTTCCCACATCCAGCTCGCCATCCTGTCGATTAGTCAGTACTGTCTCCAAATCATACATCAAAGCAAGTCTCACTACCATCTTCTACACCGTTCCTTTCACCTTTGCTGCTATCCTTTTGTCACAAATCACCCTGGCACTCATCTCCACCCACTCCACCCTGTGTGAGTTCTCTTTCTCCCCTCTATTTTGCACTTTCCACTGCTTTGGATGGTTTTTCCAGGCATTTAAACTACTGTCACTATCTCGACTCCTACTCATGTTCACCTTCAACCTGTCTCCCCCTCATTCACACAAATATATTCTGTCATGCTTCTACTGACTTTCAGTTCTCTTCTCTCCGAAGCATACTTCCACCTCTCCATGATCTCTTTCACTTACACTCAACTCTCACTGTAGACCACAATGTCATCTGCAAACATAATGATCCAATGAGGCTCCTGCCTATCTTCATCTGTCAACCACCATCACCACTGCAAAAAAGAAGAGGCTCTGTGCTGACCCCTGTAATCCCATCTCCACACTGAACCCATCTGTCACTTCTACCGCACATAATCGGTGTCTCTCTGTCCTCACCCATGTCCTGCACCACCCTAACATACTACTCCTGACTTCTTCATGCAGTGTGACAGTTCCTGTCTGGGTACACTGTCTTTCTGGATATAATGAAAACAAGTGCAACTTTTGACCTTCTCTATAATCGTTCTCCACCAACACTTCGAACGCAAACATCACATTTGTAGTGGTTTTTCTTAGCATAAACTTATACTGCTGCTCGCTGACCATGGACTCTCTTCTTAAGCTAGCCTAGCTTCAACTAGTCTGTCCCATAGTTTTATGATGTGGCTCATTATCTTTATTCTGCTGTACTTACTACAGCTCTCCAGATCGCTTTGTTCTTGAAAACCAGTAAACTTTTCACTCCCATTTTTTCATCTCTAATCACCGTAATAATAACTTTTAATAACCCTAACCATATTCTTTTCAGCTGGGTCTCTCTGCCTAGCCAATCACCAATCAGTCTTTTTCTGCTTCCACAGGATCGAGTCTCACATACAACTCACTATAAGCCTTTACATATGTGTTGCCCACTCTCTCTTTGTTGAACACAGATTCCCAGTACTGTTGTCTACTTTCTTTTTCTCTCTGACTATTCCACTTTTTTGCCAGCTTTTTTCATTGAAAACCTTTCTGTACTTCCTCATTCCACTACAAAATTTCCTTGTGTTCTTTCTTCTGTCCAGAGGATACAACCAATCCTTTCTTGGCAGTCTCCTTCAACACTACATGTGTAGTTTCCCAATCATGTAGTAATTCTTCCCTACCACCAAGAGCCTGTCTCAACACCTTTGTGAACTCTGTGCAACATTCTTCCTTCTTTAACATGCCCTATTTAATCCTTCCCTGCTTTTCACTCATTTCACTGTATTGATTTTCAGAGTGATTCTACAAACTATTCTATCATGCAATGCTGCCTAGTTTCTCAACTGACACCACTGCGGTCTCCTATCTCTTTCAGATTGCATCTTCTACTTAAGACATATTCCATGTGTATGCATCTTCCTTCATTCTTACAAACATCACCACGTGTTCCCCCCAATTCTTGAATCCACCTCCCAAGCTCATGACCTGCTTCCTTTCACCTGGTCTCCTACATAAACAATATACAGTATCTACGTAATGTCTCTCCATCATATCAGCCAACTCTCCCACCTTACCAGTCCCTACTCTCGCCTCCACATTCCTGCCTTTACTTAGAAGGAATTAAAGTTTTTTGCAAAATAAATCCCTTAAATTAAAGCTTTAATTCTACATGCATTGCATCTTGATCTTTTGATTTTAAATTCAAATGTGGTATGGTCCACTGTAGTAGTGTACAAAGTCCAAATTTAAAAAAATATATATTATCACCAAAATACTTATGAATCTAAGTATACTACCACAATTTTGTACCAGAATATAATATATGTTAGTCTATAGATTGGGATTTAATTTTCAGTTGTATATCCTTTAAGAGGTTACCTTAGCAGAAAGTTGTCTTGATTTGTTGTTTGTTATTCTCTACATGTGATTAAGCTCTAAAAATAGCCCCTCAATAGAGAAATATATATATAAAAAAAAACTACCAGGAAACAAAGTGTGGACCATTTTGTTAATGGTTTGGCCAGAAGGGATTGGCCATCTCCACCAATAAGCCCTGCCGTATATCTCACTTCATTTGGCTAGCGTTGTGTCAGCAAAATAAGGCAGGGAAATAATAATGTGTGGCTATCTACATATGGAGAAGTAATGAAGGAGAGAGGAACAGCGGGGAGAGAGGAGAATGAGCGTAGGAGTGGAGAATTACAGCTCATATTAGAACTGTACGATTTGCAGTCGTCTTCTAAAACATGAGCAGAGCAAAGGTGATTCACCTAAAAAAGCTAAGCAAGCAGTTTATTCTTACCTGCCTTATCAGGAGAAGGAAAACACTGACATTTCCTGCAGTCATATTTAATTCGTACATCTTTGTGTCTCTAAATTGGTCTCCTGTAAATTCCATCCATCCATCAGATGCCAAAACAACATTGCCACAGGTTGTTTTTTTTCTACCCTGACTGGCGTGTGGAGTTGCTGTACATTTCGTCATATAAAAAACCCCAAAAAGCTATCTGACACTACTTTTGTCAAGAACGGGACAGATGAGTGGGACAAGTTTTCCCAAGGGTTTGGCTTTCAAAATCTTCTTTCACTGCGGCTCATCTTTCCCGAGATCGGAAATATGCAGGTTAATTCTGACAAAGATAATACTTGGTTGCAACAGTATTTCATCAGAAAGTGTGAAATGGTGTCCTGAACTGAAGGAAGTCATCATGACGAACATTTTGACAAAAGTCCAAATGTGAAATCTGCCTCTGCTGCTGTAATGAGTTCATGTAGAACGTAGTCTGGCTGATTTGTTAGTAATTAACACGATGCTTGTTAACCTTTTAAACTGAAACAGGAACAAAAGGAAGTTATTCAAAGGCAGAGCTCATGAATGCTAATAACACGCTGTCACAAAATCATCTTATTGTGACTTTTGGGGAACAACAACTTGCCACTACTGCTGCTGTACTCTTGATAACCTTTTGGATGAAAGAATCCAATTATTATTCATTGATACACTTGGCTTTACACCTTACAACCTTACCAGTTAATAGAGGTGGGAATCACCATACATCCCACGATACGATATTATCACAATACTTAACGCACGATACGATATTATTGCGATTTTTAAAAAATATATTTTGCAATATTCAGATTCTGTACATAAAGTTAAACTTTATCAATATTCATTTTATCTAATATCAAAGTCTCACACTCAGTCTTTCTCTCATTTCAGTCAGTTTTATTGTTGACAAACTGAACGGTTTGTATTACAGTCTAGTCCAACTTAACTGAATGCAACCATCTGGTACAATTATAGCTATTCTGAACTAAGCAATTTATGAACACTATGCAGCCCCTTCAGCAACTGAAGAATTTGAAAGTAAATTAAAACAAAATATAAATTTACATTAAATAAAAAAGTTTTAAACTTAATTAAAATAAAACATGTCTTAAATTAAAATAAGTAAACTGTCATGTTTATTGCTGCCAAAAAAAAGTTAAACACATTTGGACAGTGAAGGAATGTCAGGATTCTTGCTCAGAAAAAGGATCAACATGCTCTGAGCACAAAAAACATTTTTGTAACAAAATATCGATTTCTGCTGTCCCTGTATCGATACATTATTAGCAAACAAAATATCACGATACTACACAGTATCGATTTTTTCCCCCACCCCTACCAGTTAACCTAAAATAAACTGAGCTAGTTAATCAAGCTAGCTAGCTTAATTAGCAAGCTGCATTCGTATACTGGGGATTAACTTGCTTTTGGCAACTTTCCAGTGGCAACTAGAAGAACTGTCCTTCCACAGAAGGGCACAGAATAAAAGTGAGCTAAAAATACACAAAAAACAAACAAACACTAACCTGTGAGTTCTGTTTCTGCCTCTGTATTTGCCTTTCAGCATTAGGTATGCTGACTAGCGTGACAGTAAAGTCAACATGCATAACAAGTAGGATCCAGTGATTGATTGCTAAACAAAGAATGCTTTTATTAATATTCCATTCTACCCCTCTCTTTGTAAAATGAGTAATCCTGTTTCTTGACTTTTCCAGTGCCTTTAATACCATCCGGCCCTGTATGCTTCAGGAAAAACTGAACAGGATGGAGGTGGACCCCTGCCTGGTGGCTTGGATCTCCGACTACCTCACCGACAGACCACAGTACGTCAGGCTGAAGGACATCACGTCTGACACAGTGGTCAGCAGCACAGGAGCACCACAGGGAACTGTGCTGTCCCCTCTTCTCTTCACCCTGTACACCTCTGACTTCTGCTACAACTCTGAATTATGCCATATTCAGAAGTTTGCAGATGACACGGCCATCATGGGGTGTATCTGGGATGATCAAGAAGAGGAGTACAGAAGTCTGGTGAGGAACTTTGTCGCATGGAGTCACACAAACCACCTGCAACTCAACACCTCAAAGACTAAGGAACTGGTTGTGGACTTCGGGAGGTCCAGAGAAGGTCCACTGCCAGTTCAGATAGAGGGGGAGGAGGTGGAGGTGGTCAACAAGTACAAGTACCTCGGGCTGTGGGTGGACAATAAACTGGACTGGTCATGCAACACAGAGCACCTGTATAAAAAAGCCCAAAGCCGACTGTACTTCCTCAGGAGGCTGAGGTCTTTTAACATCTGCAGGAAGCTCCTGAGGATGTTTTACCAGTCAGTGGTTGCTGGAGTACTTTTCTATGCTGTGGTGTGCTGGGGGAGCAGCACAGCAAAGAGGGACTCATCCAGGCTGGAGAAACTGATCAGGAGGGCTAGCTCTGTGGTCGGCATGAAGCTGGACACTCTGGTGACAGTGGCAGAGAAAAGGACATTAAAGAAACTGATGGACATTATGGACAATGCTGGGCATCCTCTGCACACGGCCATAAACAACCAGAAGAGTCTGTTCAGTGACAGGTTGCTTCTCCCCAAGACAAGAACTAACAGACTTAAAAACTCCTTTGTGCCACACGCCATCAGACTGTTTAACTCCTCTCTGGAGGGGAGAGGGAGGGGAAACAGGAGGACAAAGGAGGGGGGAACAACTAAGCTGTAGTGCCTCTGCACCTCACTGTACAATACCTTGTGCAATACTTTTTGTAAATAGTCAACAGTGCAATAGACTCAATACTTGAAATGTGCAATTCACTTGTATTTTTATTTTTTATTCCTATTTATTCTATTTATCCCCTTTGTATATTTTATTTATATTTGTCTCTGTATTTATATATGTGTGTGTGTGTGTGTGTGTGTGTGTGTGTGTGTATATATATATATATAACAGTTCTGTAACTGTAACTTTGGTCGTTGCTGTGCTTTTTTTGGATGTCGAATTTCCCAGAGGAACCCACCCGAGGGATTAATAAAGTTCTATCTTATCTTATCTCTTATCTTAATAAATAGCATGTAAAAAGGAGATGTGGCAACATAGGAATTTTTAATGAATGTAGTTTCTTCTTTGTTAATATGTCCATTTGCTGGATTCTGAGGAAAACAGGAATGCGATGATGTGGAGCATTTGCATCCCTGTGATACTGTCACTAGAGGGCAAAAAGTTTGTGGGTTTAACTGTTTTAACTCTTCGACATATTATGTAAGTAAATCTTGATTGTTAAAAATGCATATCCAGCATGTTGAGTTTTGCCTGAACAGGGTGCTACAACTCCAAAACATGTTTCAGTTTTGATATTCAAGACAATTTTTACTCAAAACTTTAAAACTCTGTGGAGTGTTTTAGCGTCTTTCAACTTGCTTGGCTTTCCCTGTCTGCAGCCTTGGTGTTCCAGTTATCTTTCAAAACTCTAATCAGTGCTATTAGCAGGCTGTTTTCAGCACAGAAATCTACACCAAGTGTATACCTGAGTTAGTGTAACCTGGACGTGTGTCCCTCTATCTATAAGAGATGATCTATACTGCTCGCCCAAGTGCAATGTCTACAATATCCGAATCTAGGTTTGGGAAGGAGATTGGCGGTAGCAACTCTGTAAGAGCAATAAGACTTCCAACCCACATAACACGCACGACCACAGGTTTGTGAAACAAAGTTTGCTTTATATATTTTTCCTTTGGATCAGTTCCCTTTGCTCATCCTCAATGTAGGGATACCTTCAAATGCAGTAACCATCTCAAATGCATCACAAAAATAATTGAAACAATCAAAATAGATGTAAGACAAGAAAAACAATATTTCAAAACCCCAAAGAAAAGGAAAAAGAAAAGAAAATAGCATGTGAGTGTCCAGTTCCTTATGGTGTCAGTTTATTCAGTTACCCACTGTCCTGGGTTAAGAACTGAAAACGACCTGAATCTCAGGCGGGGAAAAAGCAGCAAAAGAAAATGATAAGGTATCTCTCAAGTGGGCTTCCTTTTGTTTTTTTTCCTACCGCCCTCCTGGTACGGCAGGCATCAACGTGTCGGCGTCCTGACACAGAGAAGGCCTCCACAGCAGCAACAGTGTCTTAGACCCACGATACCAGCTCCTCACTCGGCACCCATGGAACTGTACCTCAAAAAAAAAACCAGTCTGCACACAAATACGCAGAACGTTAGATGTCCACATTCCTTAAATGTCCTTGTTCCTAATGTCCTTGGTTCTTTTGAAATATTAAAATAAATTTGCATCTTGTGACACATTAAAAGTAAATACACCGGTATTACTGTGCATCACCCGCAGTTACAGTAACAGCACAGCTATTGCACGTGAACTGCGCATAACCACTTAGCTGGCCGCGGCTGAACTAGCAGGCCCAAGAAAGTAAAAACACTAGACACTCATAATAAACAAAACTGTCACAACACTGCAATACTATGAAAACACATCTTAAACATCATTAAACACATTTACTACTATTCTGACTGGTTAGTTATTTTTTTCAGTGCAAAGCCCAATAGGGCTTTGGAGTTGACGTCACGCCGCAATGCATTGTGGGAGCGCAGCTCCATTTTCGGGGTCTCTGAATCAAAACAAACACACTGTGTTGGAACAACGACGACAAGAAACATGCTTAAAAGCAGCTCAAAAGAAAACGGACGGTATAGAGACCGATTGCGTCCAGAGGCGAAGCAGCGGTACTTGGAAAAAAAATAGAGTGCATCGCAAATCTGGACCCATATGAAATACGGCAGTGGAGTAAAGACCCAGACGACTTACCGCCACTGTCCTACCCCGATATCTTCACGTATCTTGTTTGTGGAGTAAGCGCTTACACAGCGAACCAGTTTCGTAATTACAAGTCACTGGAGGCGCACATCCAATTTACAAATGGCTGGGCGCAAGATTTGGCTATTTTCAAGCCGCCAAACTCTGAGTACGTCGTCAAAGTAAGTCAGCTGGAGTGCATCGAGTGAAATAGCCATTTTCCACCCCCCACCATAATTAATGTTACACATTTATCATTGAACTGCTAAAATATCGTTATCATATTATATGCCCATAATTGTAAAGTACATGCAAATTAACACATTGATAATCGGGTAAATTATTAACGCCAATTTGTGTCCTTCCTGTCTCATTTCATTTATTGTCTTTACATCAACCAATCAAGTCACTCCATTCTATGTTTGATCACAATTTCTATAACTTCCGAGACCACCAACGATGATATTATTCAGCTATAAAGTGTGATGTGAACATATTTAGAACTTACCGGAATGAAAATGTCTTGAGCACACCAGCTGATATATCTGGAGACGTAACAGAACTTGATATCAGCTCGTCTCACGGCTTCTATCCAGGCTAGACGCCTTCGTTTGGTAATATCTGATACATGAGCTCCTTCATGTTGCTTCCAGGTTGGGAAAGCATAAAAAGACAATCGAAACTTATTCCCGTGCCGGTCGTAAGATCGAACATTGCAGCCGAGCCCCAACTTCTGTTTAGGAAAAAAAGTTTCAGGTGACGAGGAAGAGGATAACATTTTATCAAGATGCTGGCGGCACTGTCGCTTTCCTTTGCGTTTTCACTTCTTTAGTGAAGAGAACCCCATCTCCTACAATAAAATAAATATGAGCCTTCATTAATCTGAAAGTGCAAGCATGAATTTAAATGTTCCTCCATGGTACACAAACACCTACAACTTCTCTTCACCTCCATCTTTGGCATAATACATACGTGGCTGGTCTCTAGCCACATGCATAAAACGTGATTAGTTTGTAGGGAGATGTCTCCCATTGTATGCAAATATTGTGAGGGAGGATGGAAACTTTCAAAAACCAGCACCCACTCCTATGTATTTTGAATGTTTTATTTTAATGTTTATGAGAATGCATGAGTTTGTTCAAAGACATAATTACACACTGTATATTTATGATTACAACATAATTTCTTATATGTTAAGTAACCTAAAAATATACTGACTGTATCTTCAAATTAAATGTTAAATTTACTAAGTTTTGAACATTTAACTACAAAACATGAACAGTTTTCAAAACTGGAACATTTTCCCAGTCATTGACATCATTAGCAGTACGACTGTGTATCACTTTATGTATTCTGATACAGATGGAAATCCAACTGCAGGCTGAAAAAACATTGCTGATTACAGCTGTTAGCTGATCGCACAGCATCTATGCTTCCTTCTCATTCTTCCCTTTTGTTGTTTTCTTTACATTCTCGATCAATCTGTCAGACCAAATATCCCAGAGCTCAGAGGCCATGTGAGTGTCACCTCTATGCCGCCGCGGCTTCAGAGTCATCTTTGGTTAACAGTGGATAAGCACTTTACTCCTGATTGGTTTAGCCAGCGTCTGTTAATATCATATTGATGATAATTTCTCTGTAATGCGCTATTTGCACTAATTGTGATGCAGAGAGTGAGTAATGGCATGTGACTGCAGCCGCTCTCTAGCCACTCCTCAACACTTAATGTCCTGATTGTCCCAGAGAGACGAAACGTGACAAGATCACCATAAACAACCTGCTTTCCTCCTGAACACACACACACACACACACACACACACACACACACACACACACACACACACACACACACACACACACACACACAAATAAACACACACACACACACACTTTCTTGGTTCACCCCTCCACATCTAACCTCTGTGTCACCTTACATTTCTCTGCATCCCTTCACAACAGCTTTAATTCTTTGTTTTTCTTAAGGCCATTTCTTTTCATACTGTAAGTTAAGGAAATTAAAGGAATAAATGCAAAGGAATGCATCTAAAAAATTGAATATCATGAATTTGATGATTATGGTTTGATGCTCATAAAAAATGAGAAATCCAGTTTTTCAAAGAATATTTCCTCAGATCAATTTTAAAAAGTTTCAGGTTCTGAAAAGTATGTTCATTTAGACACTCAATGCTTGGTTGTGGCTCCTTGAGTACAAATGCCTGCATCAGCACAAATGCGATTTGATGGCAGTCAGCATGTGGTACTGCTGAGGTGCGATCCACTACCCCTAAACCCACCTAATATTCATTTTGGAACATGTTGTTTTAGTTTACATCGGAAAACAGCACTAAATATTTTAACTACTTGCGTTAAAACATGCTAAGAAGAGTTTGCTAATCACGTCTCAGTCAGTGTGGAGTGGTTGTTGGAGTTTGGAGTGAGTATGCTCATATTAGTTTTGTTGGCATATCCAAAATGTGAGTGACATAATAGTTTAACTTCTCAGCTGGAAATCCAAAAACAGTGATGTTTGGTTTTGTTTTTTGTTTTTTTCCTGATCTCAATTCATGTTGAAGGCAAGTGCGCTATGATAAGACAAAGGATGGCAACTATAAAGACTCCATTAGTCTGAATTTAATTTTGGCGTAACCTACCTGAGAAATTATGATCACATCACACAAGTTTTAACAAATCTACATTGGTTCCCTGTTGAATATCGTATCAATTGCGAAATTCTCTTGCTTACCTTTAAAATTGTAAAAAATGTGGCTCCCAGCTATCTATCTGAACCCTTCCATTTGTATAATCCTAATAGAGGACTAAGATCTTCCAATCAGATGCTCCTGACGCAACGAGGTCTCGTCTGAAGTCTAGAGTTGATCGGGCCTTTGCTATTGTAGCACCCAGACTCTGGAATAATTTCCCTCCTTATATTCGTTCCTCTGAGTCCATCCAGTCTTTTAAACTGTGCCTTGAAACTTATTATTTTAGTCTGGCTTTTGATTCAAACCAGTTGGTTATTTCGTGGCTAGTTGTGCTGTTTACTCATATTGTTTCCCGCCCTCCTTTTAACAGTTTTTATTCTAGCTGTCTTATACTATTGCTCTGACAGACTGTGAAGCACTTTGGTCAACTTTGTTGTATTATTATGTGCTATAGAAATAAATTTTGATTTGATGTTGATGTGCATTTGATTTAAAAAGAAAAGGACCCATGAAGAATTTTTGCTCCTTTGTATGTTTTCCACATGTAAGCTGAATTAATCTTGATTTGTTTTCAAAGAAGTAACTGCAAAGACACTTTGTCTACTCTTATAGACACATATAACTAGATATATATGCTAATACCACTTAACCAAATGAAATCATATAATTGACCAGAACAGTTTAACCTTTGAACAATGAATTACTGTGTCTGTGCTTCATATGCAAAGCATTTACATAAGACTGCATAATTTAACTGCACCCTTTTTCATTGTGCTACTAAATCCTCCTCATCTACCCCAGTGCCATTTGTGTTCACAGACACTGAACATACAAAAGTGGACCACCGGATTGTTTTTCTTCTCTTTATCAGAGGGTGTGAAATAAATGTAGGTGGCCAATCTTCAGCCCATCAAGGGGGAGAAGATCAAACCTAAATAGAAAGAGAGCAGCAGGAGGAAAACCTTTAAAAATGATGATAATAATCACAGACACATAAATCTCAGTTGGTCATAATGGAAATTCCAGACAAAAGGAAATTGGTACCTTGGTTTAATAAATGAATGCTGACTGATTCAGACCTCTTTTCATATGGAACATATAATTAAAAGAATATATATATATATATATATATTCCGCAGGGGCGTGCTGGGTGTTATATATATATATATATATAAACGCCCCTGCGGGCGGTTTATCCTTCAAGCTCGGGTCCTCTACCAGAGGCCTGGGAGCTTGAGGGTCCTGCGCAGTATCTTAGCTGTTCCCAGGACTGCGCTCTTCTGGACAGAGATCTCCGATGTTGTTCCCGGGATCTGCTGGAGCCACTCGCCTAGCTTGGGAGTCACCGCACCTAGTGCTCCGATTACCACGGGGACCACCGTTACCTTCACCCTCCACATCCTCTCGAGCTCTTCTCTGAGCCCTTGGTATTTCTCCAGCTTCTCGTGTTCCTTCTTCCTGATATTGCTGTCATTCGGAACCGCTACATCGATCACTACGGCCGTCTTCTTCTGTTTGTCTACCACCACTATGTCCGGTTGGTTAGCCACCACCATTTTGTCCGTCTGTATCTGGAAGTCCCACAGGATCTTAGCTCGGTCATTCTCCACCACCCTTGGGGGCATCTCCCATTTTGACCTCGGGACTTCCAGGTTATACTCGGCACAGATGTTCCTGTACACTATGCCGGCCACTTGGTTATGGCGTTCCATGTATGCCTTGCCTGCTAGCATCTTGCACCCTGCTGTTATGTGCTGGATTGTCTCTGGGGCATCTTTACACAGCCTGCACCTGGGGTCTTGCCTGGTGTGATAGACCCCAGCCTCTATGGATCTTGTGCTCAGAGCTTGTTCTTGTGCTGCCATGATTAGTGCCTCTGTGCTGTCTTTCAGTCCAGCTTTGTCCAGCCACTGGTAGGATTTCTGGATATCAGCCACCTCCTCTATCTGCCGGTGGTACATACCGTGCAGGGGCCTGTCCTTCCATGATGGTTCCTCGTCTCCCTCCTCTTTCTTGGGTTTCTGCTTCCTGAGGTATTCAGTGAGCACTCGGTCAGTTGGGGCCATCTTCCCAATGTATTCTTGGATGTTCGTTGCCTCATCCTGGACTGTGGTGCTGACACTCACCAGTCCCCGGCCCCCTTCCTTCCGCTTAGCGTACAGCCTCAGGGTGCTGGACTTGGGGTGAAACCCTCCATGCACGGTAAGGAGCTTTCTTGTCTTTATGTCAGTGGCTTCTATCTCCTCCTTTGGCCAGCCTATTACCCCAGCAGGGTACCTGATCACGGGCAGGGCGTATGTGTTGATGGCCCGGATCTTGTTCTTACCATTCAGCTGACTCCTCAGGACTTGCCTGACCCTCTGCAGGTACTTGGTGGTTGCAGCCTTTCTAGCGGCCTCTTCATGGTTCCCATTTGCCTGCGGGATCCCCAGGTACTTGTACCTGTCCTCTATGTCTGCAATGTTGCCTTCTGGTAGTTCAATCCCCTCAGTTCTGACTACCTTCCCTCTCTTTGTTACCATTCGACTACACTTCTCCAGTCCGAACGACATTCCAATGTTATTGCTGTATAGCCTGGTAGTGTGGATCAGTGAATCGATGTCTCGTTCACTCTTGGCATACAGCTTGATGTCATCCATGTACAGGAGGTGGCTGACAACTGCTCCGTTCCGTAGTCGGTATCCGTAGCCAGTCTTGTTAATGATCTCACTGAGGGGATTCAGGCCTATGCAGAACAGCAGTGGGGACAGAGCATCTCCTTGGTAGATCCCGCACATGATGGTGACTTGTGCTATGGGCTTGGAGTTGGCCTCTAGTGTTGTACGCCACAACCCTATTGAGTTCCTGATGAAGGCTCTTAGGGTCCTGTTGATCTTGTACAATTTTAGGCATTCCAGTATCCATCTGTGGGGCATTGAGTCATAGGCCTTCTTGTAATCAATCCAGGCAGTGCACAGGTTGGTCAGTCTGGTCTTGCAGTCTCGGCTGATTGTTCTGTCTACCAGTAGCTGGTGTTTTGCGCCTCTGGTATTCTTGCCAATTCCTTTCTGTGTCCCGCTCATGTATTGACCCATGTGCCTGTTCATCTTAGCCGATATGATGCCGGACAGGAGCTTCCATGTAGTACTGAGGCAGGTTATTGGTCGGTAGTTGGATGGGACCGGTCCCTTCTTGGGGTCCTTGGGGATCAGGACCGTTCGACCTTCGGTTAGCCATTCCGGGTGTCTCTCGTTAACTAGCAGCTGGTTCATTTGTGCTGCCAGACGCTCGTGGAGTGCAGTCAGCTTCTTCAGCTAGTAGGCGTGAACCATGTTGGGCCCTGGTGCTGTCCAACTCTTCATACTGGAGACCCTTTCTTGGATATCTGCCACTGTGATGGTTACTGGACCCTGTTCAGGGAGGTCGCTGTGGGCTGCCCTCAGTGGTGGTGGTGCTGCTTTCTTATTATTATTGTTCCCTTGCCACTGAGATATATATATATATATATATATATATATATATATATATTTTTTTTTTTTTTTTTTTTTTTTTTTTTTTTTCTTGGATTGTTTTCTCTTTCTTCTCTCTGAGCTGAAAAAGAGGATGCGAGGCTGGTTGGGGGTATGAAATGGAGTGCAGAGGGTAGAATCAGTAACTGTAACCCCAAGGGAGCCTCAGACCATTGGACCTGATTCCCAGGCCATCTCATCGTTGCTAGCACGGCTGTGATTTAAGAGGAAAGCAGTGTCAAAGCACCCATAAATCCTGTGTATGCCGAACGCGTACCAATCTCAATCTGTCAGTGAGACACTGGTCAGCTGGTAAATACTTCTTCATGTGATCACACACATGTGATCACACACATGGGAACACACACGCACACACAGAGTTTTGTTTGTGTGCATGAATATCTACTTTCCCAGTTCTACATGAGGAAGCTGCTCTTGCTGACGAGGCAGGTCTGCAAGATGAGTGGTAAATGCATAGATGTGCAAACACACTCACATACTGCATATGTTACTGTATGGGCATTTTAATGGCTGTTATCTTTACGGCAAAAACAAGGAAGATCAAGGCACATAATGACAGCCAAAGGAGTATCGTTTAATGAGAGGAGCTATTGTTGGTTAAACTGCAATTACTAAAACCACCTCTACATATACACAAGTCTGCCTATTGCACACCATCATGTAGCTGATAGTCAAGAGTAGACATTCTAGCAATGGAGGGGCGTCAGACTCATTTTGGTTCATGGACCAAATACATCCCATCATGAAATCATTTAATGACACATTGATTTAAACAATCAATAATGAACAACCGGAGATCTTTTAAAAAATAAGAACAGTTTTGGAAATATGTCGATTTTCCCACTTTCAGTTACTCAACTGTCATTACAAGGGGACACAGTGGTAAAATAAGGAAACATTGAGCATATCTCCTTGCATTAGCAGCTTTTTAAAACTTTTCTTGTTGTTCAATAATTTTGACTTCTGGCTTAAAAGGAAAACTTATCAGGCAGCACTCTAATGACATGATCCGTTCTTAACAACATGTAACACAGTGCTTTCTCGTATAAAGAAAAATCCAAAAATTGAATCCTCTGTCTTTATGACTTTCTTACTTTGCAAACCGAACCTGTGGGCCAGATAGGACCTTTTGTTAACACCCCTACTTTAGTGCATTTACCACCATTCATTTGTCAGTTGACAGAATAAAAATTTTAATTAACGAAACACTCACTTATGGTTTTTCCACTCTTAAACGAATCTCACTGACAACCCATGGGTTCTGGTCATCACATTACTGCTAGTCTGTTCCTATGCTGTATTTCAAATAATTTCTGGACTTGCTCAAAAACCACAACGTAAATGTAGACAATGACACCTGTTTTAAAATCAAAACAAAACAAACATTGGTTTTATTTTAATTTTCCTCAATAAGCTAAAACAGGAGCAACCCAAAAAAGACTAAAAGCAAGAAGGGATGTCCCCCAAAACTAATTTCACACATGTCTTTAACCACACCTAACCAGGTGTAGTCAATCCGCAATTAAAACCAGACAACACCTGAACATTGTTGCATTGGCACTGCAAAGAGTGCATGTGTTGCAGAGCGGCGTGACACTGAGTGGATGCCATCTTCACAATGCAATGGAAATAGTCAGACCAGCAGATATATTTTAGGCAGCAGAAGTATGCGTTCTTCTGCATTAATGATGATGATGGCGTGATGTCATGCATCATATTTACCATATTGGATGTGATATGACCACTGGTTGGTTGGAAAAAAAAAAGTGTAGTCTCTGACTGGTTGACAGTAGTTCCTGTGGGTTACTTGCTTTCACAAGGTGAATCGAACACAAAAAACAAAACAAAAACAATACCAACATGTTTCCAAAGATACAACTTTTACTTTAAAAGGGAAATGACTGCCATTTCTGTTCAATGTTACACTTTTCACAATTCACTACAGCTTTAAGAATAGCTGGCCAGTGTTTGGAGACTACTCCATCATTTCCATTCAAACTACAAGTCAGGGAATACAAACTTTTCCTTCACGATTGATGGTTACCAGATGGTCGTGGACCAGTCTGAGGCTCTATTTGCTTGATCCTACATTGTCACATATCCAAAATGGTTGACAACTTAATATAACATGGTTAGTGGTTGTGTGTCTGCAAAACCATTCAATAACCAATTCATTACATGTGTTCAAGCATGTTGAATTGGTGAATGCACAGTCAGAAGTTCGACAGCTGTTTGCAGAAACCTGATGCATGATAATCCTGTAAAATTCATGAACTGCACAAATTCTACTTATTCACAGAATATTCACAGAACCACATGCAGAACTGCAGTCCACCTCAATACAAATACTCAATACTGGTAGTACTAATGGTCTGGACAATAGGTCTGGTGAGATTCAAATGCAGGACTCAAACTAGAGCAAGTCAAAGACAATTTATTAACTCACTCACACCCACGCTCAGACGGGGTCACAATGACACAACAGCCAGGAAACTTCAACTATAACCTCAATAACCATTGCCTGAGGCCTCAAGGCTGCTATCACACAGTTAACAGTTGTGCCACACACTGAACTCAGGGTCTTTGTCCCTCATCTTTAATTTAATCCAAAGTCCATCTGTAGACATGCATAAACAAACATGCCATGTCCTCACAGTCAGATGTATATAGAGACATTCTCGTGTAGATCAATAACCCTCATAGATTGTCAATTACGCTCTGGAAGTGGAATGAATGGGATTTGCATATATATGGAGCCAGGTTTACCCATGCGCTCACAGGACATCTTGAAACTGCTGCCCTCAGCATGCTGACCCCCATTTGGGAGGAGGGAGGAGGATAGGAGGTGACAGGAGCTGGAACAGCAACACCTGGGATATTATAGTGCAAATCCTCATTATGCAGTAGACCAACATTATGATTCCATCAAACTCATGGTAATCAAATTGCTATGAATGTAGCGTGTTAGAAAAAAAATGACTGCATGAACATGATTCTGTGATTTACTTCAGAATGTGGGAAACAATTTGTGATTTCGCCATAAATTACACATCAAAAATAAGGGAAGACGTCAAAGATAAGGCAGCTACTGCACTGTGGTACAGTTGTTAGAACTGCTAGTGATGTGCGGATCGATCCTGAAATATCGATTCCTCCGATACCAATCATTTATGTTCTAGAATCGATTCTCACATTAAAATATCGATATTTTAGTAATTTAGAGTAAATTTGTAGTTTATCATTAACAGGAACACAGTGGAAAGAAACTATAACATTCGGATTGTCTACATTCAAAGGAACTACTTCCTCTTCCGCCTTTCATAGTCATGTGCGAAATACGGCTGTATAAATGTCTCGCAGCCCCTTGGCGTGCGCACTCACAACAATAGCTGAGCGTAATTGAAGTCATGTGCGGACGTATTTTACCTCCACACACAGCTGAGACGTGGTTTGCGATACACGTGGCAAAAAAAGTGCTCCAAGAGTGAGGTGTTGTGGCCATACTAGGGAGACATTAAAAAGGGCTGTTGGGGGGGGTAAATACATTTTACAGGGTTTATTTATCGGATAAAATACGTTAAATGTCACCGTTATTATTGGCCGGCCCGGAAACAGCGGGGGTGTCCAAAATCAGAGGCTGCTTCCACCTGAGGACCCGGCCTTCGCGGTCTAAAGAAAGCCGGGTAGTACGTCACGAGCTCCCTTGGTGGAGTGAAACTCTGCTGTCTGCTCCTTTCTATCTAAAATATAACCGGGCGCTGACGTAAACTCTCGACCGTCTCACACTTCTGTTTAACCATTTTCTGTTTGACGTTTATTCAGCTGTGTGAAAACCCCGGAGGAACCCTTCCGAAGGATTAATGAAGTCAAATTTAATTTAATCAAATCTAATAACTTTAATCTCAGCCAAACCAATTTACTCACGAACAAATAAAACACTGAAAAAGCCAAACAATAACATTTTTAAGTTATCAAAGTGACTTATATCTCATGTTTAACCCGAATAGGGAAAGACCACGGGGGTTTGAAGACGATGTGTCGGTCGGCTCAGATATTTGAAGTTTACACAGCTACATTCTCACCTGAAAATATGTTAAAAGTTTTTTTGCGACCCAAAAAGAGAAATAAGAGTAATATTAAAACTAAGTTGCTGCTGCCATTGTTGGAAACTGGAATTGGCTGGGCCGCGCTATGAATTCTGCAATATGATTTTTCAATTTTGTTGTCCTGAAAATCGGGCGAAATTCGGGAGAATGGTGGCTCCGGGAGATTTTCGGGAGGGCACTGAAATTCGGTATTCTCTCAGAAAAATCGGGAGGGTTGGCATGTATGGTTGTGGCAACATCACTAACCTTGTCAAAGACCTCAGAGTAAATCATATCACAGAATATGACGAGCGTATGTTGAGGTGAACTGAAGAGGAGGAGAGAGTCAGGTGCTGCTAGGGCGAGACAGACGTCTCTCACAGAGTCCTTTAGTGCTCCAGGCAGGCAAGGTGTTCAAATAGCACAACTTCTTTTTTTTTATTTCTATATGATGAACTCTGCGTTATTAAGTGATAAGAACAAATAATCTGATGTCCTGTAATCATTATGATGCTATAATTTGAGATACAATAAATAAAATAAGTTTTTGTACAAAGTATCGGTATCGGATCAGTATCGCCGATACCACCCTGAATATTACTTGGTATCGGATCGGAAAGAAAATCAGTGGTATCGCACATCACTAAGAACTGCTGCTTCACAGCAACAGAGATCCAGGTTCAAAAGTAGTGCCCTTCTGTGGTGTTTGCCTGTATGTAATGTGGCTCTTTTCCAGCCTTTTTGGTTTCCCCTGCCATCTAAATACATAATATGTTAATGCTTTCTATCTGGGCCAAGGACCCTCACACTTCTATTAGGTTTAAAAGAAACAACAATATGACTTAACAGACTTGATCAGAGCTGAATTGGGTCACTTTATTCAGTTCCAAGCCATTTTTAAAGAAGGTCATTAGTTTAAACATGCAGTAGAGTAGGAAAAAAAGTACAACTATGCTAACACGGACACATCACGTGACGCGGGTGCAGAATTATCCTTATTTATATATCTGGCCTTGCTGCCAGATGGTTCCTTGCTAAAATAGGGAGTTTTAGTCTACCTACCCCTCTCTTTTTTTAATTGGCTGCCTTTTATAAACAAAAGGTTTGAATTCAATTCAGTTTTATTTATACGCCAAATCAGGGGAAAGTAAGTCTCCAGTCTGAGAGCGAAGTGCTTAGTAGAACTGATTAATGGAAAACCTTTTACTATTGTGTTGCATAGCTGACATGGCTAGTTACAAGGAACTATTTTAGAGCCCCATCAGAGACCCATGTTGTGCTTAGAAAGATAGGGTATTCAGTGTGAGAGATTGTAAGGACACAATCCCTAACATGCTGTTAACTACCCCCTTCAGAGGGCAGTACAAACTGGCTCTAACAAACACATAAAAAGGAGTGAGAGGCCCCAGTGCAGAACTGTGCAAAAAGACAAATATCTCAGTGTGTAGTTTAAGACAAACAGGTTTAAGACAAAAAAGTAGTACTCAGCACTAACCAGTGTCAGCATCAACAGTGAAGAGATGATTTCAGCTGCTGATCTTCATGGCATTATTGCCAAGAAAAAGCAATATGTCACAGAGTGGCCAATAAAAAGAATGACCGAGATGGGCAAAAGAGCAGAGACATTGGAAGACTGGAAAAAGGTGCTGTGGACAGATGAGATCAAGTTTGAGATCTTGGGATCAAACAGAACTTTTCTGAGATGCACAAAAAAAAGATGCAAGAACATGACTTAACAGCATCAGTCAAGCATGGTGGAGGCACCATGATGGTGTGAGGGTGTTTTGAAGGTGGTAAAATGGGAGATTTGTAGAGTGGAAGGGATTTTGAGCAAGGAAAGCTATGACAAGGTCTTTGCAACACTATGCCATGGAATGTCTCGGGCTGACAGCCAAACCTTTTGCCCTGGTCGATACTCG
Organism: Copadichromis virginalis; assembly: GCF_057382275.1. NCBI lineage: Eukaryota > Metazoa > Chordata > Actinopteri > Cichliformes > Cichlidae > Copadichromis > Copadichromis virginalis. Next base: position 14,089,191 of record NC_140634.1, on the reverse strand, counting down.
GGGGGCCAGAATGCTGTGGCGGTTTGTGAAAAGCTGGTGACGCTCCCTGGTCCTGATAAGGGCTTGATGTATCTTGCACCATGTGGATTGGCAGCACTGAAGATGTCACTGTACGGAGGGGACAGCAAGGCTGAGTTCACTTTCTGGGAAAAGGGGGGGCTGGTAACCGAGGGAGCTTTCAAAGGGGATAACCCTGTAGCGGAGGAGGTAAGGGAGTTATGTGCATATTCAATCCATGGTAGCTTAGTGACCCAAGAGGTGGGATTCTGGGAGACCGTGCAGTGGAGTGCTGACTCCAGCTTCTGGTTTAGTCTCTCTGTCAGTCCATTAGTCTGCAGGTGGAAACCAGAGCTTAGATTAACTTTGGCACCGAGGGCAGGACAAAAAGTCCTCCATACTTGTGAGGTGAACTGGGGTCCCTGGTCAGAGGGTCTCGAGGGGAATTCCATGGAGTCTGAATACGTTGTCGACCAGATTCTGGGCTGTTTCAGAAGTGGTAGGTAATTTTTCTAGAGCAATGAAGTGGGCAGCTTTTGAGAATCTGTCTGCTATTGTGAGGATGACACTTTTCCCGGAGGAACTAGGGAGACCAGTAACAAAATCTAATGTAATATGAGACCAGGGCTGGTGTGGTGTAGTGAGTGGATGAAGGAGACCTGACGGATGCTTAGTGGAGGACTTTTTGCAAGCAAAGGTGGAGCAGGTAGACACATATTCCTTTACATCTTTATGTAGCAACCTCCACCAAAAATGACGTCTGAGCAAGGTGATAGTTCTACTCACGTTTGGGTGGCACAAGAACTGTGCGGCGTAGGCTCAGTGGATGACTGCTCCCCGAGCGGCTTTGGGCACGAAGGACAGCCCAGGTGGACAATTTGCAAGACAAAATGAACTGCAGCTAGCGATCTTTTTCCTAGCCCAGTCAGTGTGAGGGGTGTGCTTTTGTAACCAGGGAAACCCAAGGATGAGAAGAGTGTCAGGGGAGGGAAATGTGAAAAAGGAGAATGCTTCATTGTGATTACTGCATGCGATTAGCTTTACTGGTGCTGCGAATACCCGATTGTTAAGGGTCGCGGGGTCTTTTGGGCTAACTGGACAGCTCGCGATGCGGTGACCTAGTTTCCCACAGTACAGGCACTCCCTGGCCTCAACACAGTATTCTCGTTCCTCTGGCGAGAGCTGTGACCTGCCGATCTGCATGGTGCATGGGTTCCAGTGGTGGAGACGGAGAGCAGCTTCCCACGGGAATAGACTCTGGGAGAGGTATAGGTGACGCTGAAATGTATGCGGAGTGGAACAGGGGCTTGAAGCATCACTCAGCCTCTCTTTCCCCCAGCTGATTATCGGGTCTGAGAGCGACGATTGCCGAAATATAGCAGGTCCTGCCTATAAGATATATCCTCTAGATGGTCTCACTGGGATGCATCTTCAGTGATGTTGCTGGGGTTATTGAGTGTTTCAGGTGTTTTAGGCACCTTCACCTAAGTGAGCTGATGTTGATTAACCTCTGACTTGTGTCCTAGCAGCAGCTACCAACACATCAGCCCCCTGCAGCTTCACTCACACAATTATTGGCTGCCTCCTTTCCTCTCCTGCAGGTCAAAGTGCAGTTTCCAGTTGGAGGGTGTAGAGGGAAGAACCATTCTTGCTTTTCGTCCACAAAGGAGGTCTTTTTTATACCAGCACTCCACATCTTACTATTCGTCACTGATTGAAGAAATTAGAACAACCCTAGGTTTCTCTTCAGCACTGTAGCCAGGCTGACAAAAAGTCAGAGCACCGTTGAGCCAACCATCCCTTTAACGTTAACTAATAATGAATTCTTGAACTTCATAACAAATAAATTTTTAATTATTAGCAAAAAAATTACCCATAATAAAACAAGGTCAACAAATAATCAGGCACCATCTTATCTTAATGACCTTGTAGTACCATATCACCCTATTAGAGCACTTTGCTCTCGCACTGCAGGCTTACTTGTTGTTCCTACAGTATTTAAAGGTAGAATGGGAGGGAGAGCCTTCAGTTTTCAGGCCCCTTTTTTATGGAACCAGCTTCCAGTTTGGATTCAGGAGACAGATGCTATCTCTACTTTTAAGATTAAGCTTAAAACTTTCCTTTTTGCTAAAACATATAGTTAGGGCTGGACCAGGTGACCCTGAATCCTCCCTTAGTTATGTTGCTGTTAACCATTCCTCGCTGTCGGTCCCCTGACCATGCATTGAATCGTACTTGTTATTAATCTCTGTCTCTCCTCCACAGCATGTCTTCTATCCTGTCTTCCTTCTCTCTCCCCAACTGGTTGCAGCAGATGGCCGTCCTTCTCTGAACCTGGTTCTGCAGGATATTTCTTCCTGTTAAAAGAGAGTTTTTCTTCCCACTGTCGCCAAAGTGCTTGCTCATAGGGGGTCATTTGATTGTTGGGTTTTCTCTGTATGTATTATTGTAGGGTTTACCCTACAATATAAAGCGCCTTGAGGAGACTATTGTTGTGATTTGGCGCTGTATAAATAAAATTGAATTGAACTGAACTGGGTAAACCAGATGACAACGAATATACTTTTGTTTACAGAACAGAGTATGCTAACCGAGAGTGACTGCCAAAGGAACATATACAATAGGAGTATTTGTAGTGTCTGCTTTCAGAGGCAGAGGGCCTGAAAACGACATGTTTAGAAGGTAAACTTCCATCTACACAACTTGACTTGTGCCCATTTCTACCCACTTCAAAGCCAAATGCTGAATCAGAAAACAATTTAACATGAACAAAAGCCCAGATGAAAATATGTCTAACAGCTTAATTTAAAACAATATATTTAAATTCAAAATAATATATTTTAATCTTGTGGTTGTTCCTTGGATTTAGCTAGAAAACAAACATGATTGAACCTTTACTATTAAAACACAGAATGATACCACAAAGGAGCATAACTGACACCTTAAAAGGAGAGATAAGACGGGGGTTAAGAAGGGGTAAAGAAACACAGACTAGAGGTAAAGCAACAAGAGACGCACAAGGGAAACAAACCTAAAACAAAACAGGAAGGGAACACAAAAGAAGACAAGGAAAATGACAGACACAAACAGGTGAATATAAACAATAAATGACCTAAACCTCGTACTGTAAAACGATCTCAGGAAACAAATAGACATTTTATTCAGGTAAAACACGTAATCCAACACAACAGCAAAAAATAAAGTACAGAGCAACCAAACAGAAAAATAGTCCAGGGATGAGAGTAGAAATTCAACATGGTACAACAGAGAACAAAACCAAACTGATCCTTTAAATAGACACATGCAGCAATTAAGGGAAGTGGACACAGGAGGGTGATGAGACACAGCTCAAACTAATCAAAGACAATGAGGGCAGGGGAACAAAACGAAATATCATGCACACAAAGCAGGCGATTAACAAAAAGAAAAAGGAAATAGCACAAACATGACAACACCACACACAAAGAATGAGATCATGGACGTGCGAGAAAGAAAAACAAAAAAAACAGACAGTATCTACAAAAAAACCAAGAAGCATTCTGAGTGCTCAAACCTCTGTCAAGGCAGCTCACTCTCTGAGCAGTATTTACTTTTAAGGGAATAGTCTTGTATTTACTATATATTCCTTTTCTTTGTCCTTTTTAAATGTACTATAAGAAGTTTGCAGTGCAATAAAAAGAAGTGTCAAGTGTATTACACTTTGAGTACATTTGTTATTCTATTTTATTATTTTTTGGCTATATTATGGCTTTATTACATGTATAGCATTAACTTATTGCTTAATAAATTTGTTACAAAGTTACAAAGTTTGTTCACTCTACAAAGCTCTATTACTTTGTAGCTTTTCAAGCTGTCATGTTTACAGACCGAATAATTTAATGCATGCAAACACTAACAAAACATAATCTCCTAGGTAATTAGATTACAAATGGTGGTAAAACTAAGAAAACCAGAGGATATAAATATGGAAAAACTGAACCGGGAATGTCATTAAGAACACAGAAATTAATACACTATAAGCAATAAACAAACCAAAAGTGGATAGAAAATCATAACAAATAGACTTTAAAAGTCAATAATTCAGAATGCAGAGTCAAAGAGCCAGGACAATAAGTTACAAATAAGTTCCATTTCAGTTTGCTTTACAAAAAAAAATCTCATGTAATAAATACAGTCTAAAATCACAAAAGTTCTACTAAAGACAAGACACAAATTTGAGAATCTGAGATCAGAATATTGCGACATGCAGTAAAAATGTATCTATTTGACAACTTCAGGTGTGATATTTCAATCACTGACAAAAAAGGCAGGCTGATCCTGTTGACACACCTTCCGCTCTGGTTTGAGTTGTACATGCAGCTTACATTTCTTCTTCCTTCCTTTCTTCTGCTGTTAGTTTAAGCTGGCCTGGGTGATCATTCATCTATCGTGGTGTGTGTGTCTGTAGGTGTGCGTGTGTGTATTTCTGTGTACCTGAGTCACTACAGAGGCATCAGGGGCCAATTAGCAGGGTGGATTATGTGTCTGAACTCTGCTCCAGAGGGAGGGAGCCAAACCACAGTGTGAGGAGGGGTTGTGAGGGGGGCTCACCGCATGGAGCCACAAAAATTACACCCGCACCAAACACATCACTTCACTATACCAGTAATGGACTAGCTGTCATCACAGCAGTGTATGTGAGTGACAGATGTGATATCTGTCGGTTGTTCAGAGCTGCAAACGCGTGTATATTTACACTGCTGTATGAATGTGTGCAGGTGACAGACAAAGATGAACAGGGAAACAGGCAACAGATAAACATCACTTTAAAACCACTTGATTAATGCTTTTGTTACAATAAAGTGCATTAGTTTTTAAAAATGCAATATCCATCAATTATATAATTACCTTTTTGAAGAAACGTTCCAAACAATAGTTAAAGACCCTGTAATAATATTCAGTGTCTGGAATGGAACTTTTTTCCTTTTAGACATTGTATAAGCTGGATGACATAATCAAAAAAATAAAACAAATTAATCATGAATTAATTAATCAATAATTAATCATTAGCTCCATCTCTAAACGGCACCTATGGACTCTCCTAAACAATCAGCCAGGTGTGTTCACTGCTACAAAGGTGTCTTCATTTTACAGCAGAAATAAAACTGGAATGCGGCCTGGATGAAATATTTGACTCTGCTTTATATTTTTTTGTTGTAACTGTTTCTTTTTCCTTTTGTTGTGTTAAACAAAAGAAACACATGTTTTCATTTCAATAATCTTTACTACGTACAAATAGTATTTTTTCCCTAAACCGGTATAAATTACTGATGTGATATTCATTTTACTTCAGTGTTGTGATATTTGTTAGCTTCCCATGTACTTGACTTTATAATAAACAGTGACACAATATAATGCACAATAGGTGATGAAATCCCAAACATATAAGTGAAACTTTCACTCTAAAGGCAAAAGCATAATCAAGAGGATTTAATGAGAATTATTGAAGTATGCTGACAATGGCCATTATATTTAAAAAATAAATAAATAAAATTGTGACAGCATGTAATAACAGCACTTATGATATTGTCACTGATTGTGTAATTTGTCTTGTATTTCTATTATATCTAGTATTTTGAGTATCATTAAATAAAATTATGCAGAAATTTCACTGATAATTAGTAAACGTTTTTTTTTTTAAAAAACTCTGTCTTTTAATTTAATGTCCATGTCAGTTAATTCAACCACATCCCAATTACTGAACAAATCGTACATATATGTCATACGATACTGAAATAAAAGTTGTAGTTGTCTGTAGTCATTTTTAGCTAGATATCACAATAACATATTTATGATTTCATACACCCACATAATTGTGCAATAAAAAGCTGATGTGAAGTAAAGTGCAATTACAGCTGTCAGTGAAGTTACAGTATTACAAAGTCAACAAGTAGTGAAAGCAAACCTTTAACATTAGAAAATTTGAATTTACAAGATTGTGACTGCTTTTGGATCATAGTGTGTATTCCACATGATATAAAAAAGTGAAGAGTTTTACACAGTTAAAAATGTCAAATATGTAAATATACAATTCTTTTTTTAAGGTACACCACTTTCCTTTTTTGTGACACTTTTGTTTCAAATTGCTTTTTCCCAGGATGTGCAGACATTTGGCACATGTACTGTGCAGTTCTCACTCAGAAAGCCATGCCGTTTTGGTGCAATTACACAGGCGGTGGTTTGTGCACCCATTTTGGATTGTGGGCAAAAAAAAAACAGTGCTTTTACAAACAGCTGTTGTTCTCCAACTCTAGGATGAGGGTTGAGGGCTGAAGGATCTGTGTGGTGTGAGCTGGTCTATGGGGACATGAAGCATTAGCTCGAGCATCAGCGTGTCCAATGGGATTGATCGATTTATTGTTGATTGCCATAGCGACTCCCAGAGTGTGTGGGTAATATCTCCATTCTTCTAAAGCTGTATTCACGTTAGTTACAACACAGCAGCAGAGTGAGCCATTTTTTATTTTATTTTTTTTGGTTTGGATTTGTTTCTTTTTCTTTCCTTTCTGGATCATGAAACTAAAAACAAATTTATTTTCCAGCTGAAAAGCCACCTCCACACGAGGTTGACATTGTGTCAGAGTTGGTGTAATGTTGTGAGGATGCTACTGCTCTGTGGCAGCATCAAGCCAATACTCTTTCCCGTTAGGAGGTCCTGCTCAGTTAAATCTGTGCAGAGCAAGCAGACGGAATCAGACTCATGGTGTCGGGGGGAGTCAGGGGGTTAATATATGTGTCTGGGAGACAGTCTTTTCATCCCCCTCCTCTCCCCCATTTCTCTCTCATTCTCCCCATCTCGCCCTCCCTCCAGGCACACCCCTCACTCTCTATCCAGTCTGTTTCTTTTTGTCAGTGTTCCTGGGCTATGATGTAGGGAGGCACTTCACAGCCCAGGAACACACACACACACACACACACACACACACACACACACACACACACAAACATAGTCACCATGGTGCATTAGACTGGTGATTTCCCCTCCTTCATGCCTATGCTATGGCCTTATTTATCATAATTCATCATTTTACCATACCCACTCCCCTCGCTATTCACATGGGCATTATCATATTGTGGTGTGGCTGCAGGGTACACAGCACAGAGGACTAATGTAAAAATGCGCAGTGTATCTGGATGAGAGTTCATCCCTCTAAATTCCCTCCTCCAAGAGCTTTTCAAAGCTTTACAACAAGACAGTTTTTTGTTGGGGAAATTTAGGTATGGACAACAATAAACCAAATCAGCTAAGGATATGTAAAGTATATTTCTGATCCTATAATATGCTGCCCCTCTATTCCTAGAGGGTTAGCCAGCGAGAGCATCCTTTGTGCCAATATGGAACTTTGAAGAATCACATGACACGTATGAAATTGTAAGCGGCAAAAATAAATTGTACTGTACAATAAAGGTCATTTCAGTAATTCTTCAGTATATTAAATTTGAAATATTACATGTCATTATTTATTTAAGAAAAAAGACTGATGATAAGATGCACTTGATTAGTTAATCATCAGCAACAACAACTATAAAGGCAGAATTTTTGTTTGCTGATATGGAGAATTCAGGTCTATTGTAACGTAATGCATTAAACATAATGTTATCAGGCAAGATAAGCAATGATCTTAAAGAAGAAATTGTTGCTCCCCATCACTCTGGAAAGGGTTTTATGGCCACAGCGATCATTTTTCAGCAAATTCCCCCCAGGGTCACACCGTGCAATGTGGAGAGAATTTGCAAAAAGCCAAAGAGCTACATTTCAGACTCTACAGGCCTCAAATAGCATGTGAAAAGTTAGAGTTCATGACAATACTATTAAAAAAACACTGAACAAGTATAGTTTATCTGGAAGCATTAGCAGGGGCAAGCTTCTTCTCTCTAAAAAGAACATGATAGCACAGCTTAGGTTTGTTCTTTGGACAGATGAGACCAAAGTGGAGAAAACGAGCCTTTTCCCTTACAGGACTTGTTTTTAATCAGCTAGACAGACTGCTAACTGACAGCATAGTAAGTAGCAAGCAGCTGCTCGTGACATGTTCAAGATGCTCTGGTTTCATATCGATGGACTGAGAGACTTGCACTTTAAAATTCTCTCCAGTGTCTCTTAACTATGGAGGTCGAGGTTCTTCATTTTGGCCTTACAATCGTGTAACTGTTACTGACAAAATTTCAATTTATGAAGTTTTAAAATTTAATTTGCATTAAGTTTTTTAGGTCATATAGGTCATTCTTTACTTTACACCGTCCTGGGAAATACTAAATTCACATTTTGGAGACAATTTTCAACTGTTTTCAAGCTTTCGAGGGAAAATAAACTCCACTGAATAAATTATCATCTTTCATTGTTAAACCAATGGAGAGTGCAGCAAAAATGTGGATTAGATTATTATCTCAGCTTCAGTAAAAATATACAGACGCTCTGAGCATTTTAATTCCCGATCCAACAGACCACGCAGACACATGCGTATAACCTCAGTATCACTTTGCTCTCCAGATCCTAATGAGAAGAGAAAAACCTAATTTGATCCATCTCAGCCCTTCACTCACCCTGCCTGCCCTCCCTCCCCCCTTCCCCGGCTGGTCATGGGCTATTCCCACTGCTCTGATTATTGTTAATCTCATCATATGTCTTTTTCCGCTCAATAAACCCCCCCTCCTCCATCAGTGCTCCCCATTTTCACTCAAATCAAATTGTTACCGAACATAACCTGCCTGAGCCCTGGCGTGCCGCTGCAGTAATGCAGTTTGTCATAATTAAGTGCCGGGCCTAATTAATTAAATGGTCAGAGGGCTAATCAGTGCATTCTGCAGCTGAACTGCTGCATGATGGGAAAGAAGTAGGGATGAATAGAGACTGAGTGACGGATATTGCTATTGACGATTCTGGATGAATTGGAATGACAAAGATAGGCATGGAGGCATCTGAAAGTTTAGGAATTTAAGACAGCTTCACACACGTAATCACACAGAGCATTTGCAAATAAATATTCACACACACACCACACAAAAGTGCTTGTGCATGTGCACTTTGAAACCCACAAACAAATGCAGCACTCCTTTCTTTCTAATTTAACATCACATTACAGTTTTCATTGAATTGCTTGAACACACAGTGCGTATTGATTGAGTAAATGTGCTAATGAAAGTGATGCACAAAGACAGTTCATTAAAGTTGGGCTTGATTAAAAGGGAGATCCAAACAATACCCCAAACACACACACACACACACACACACACACACACACACACACACACACACACACACACACACACACACACACCCTTGGTCCACTGACTCATGGCATTTTTAATTTTTTAACTTTTACAGCGGTTTAGCATTGTTTTGCCTCAGTTTTCACTTCAGAGGACACAACTCTTAATGCAAATGTCTACTCTCATTATTTTGAAATTTCGACATTGCATACAGCATGTGGAATAAATAAAGAACTTATTAAGTGAGGAGGAACATAAGGCAATATGCTGCATAAATATCAAGCCTTAGAAAATAATCTGAATATTGCTGATATTTAAAGAACTACAGAGAATCAGATGCCTGTGACGTATGCCCCATCCTTCCAACTTCCTTTTCAGAAATGTGACCACTATCTCTCAGCAACCAATAATGTTGTTTCAAGAAACAAAGAACAAGACACTTTTGTCTCGTTTCCACTTGCCTTGCTTCGACTCAACTCCGTTCTATTTGACTCGATTTCGGTCGTTTTCCATTACAACTGAGTACCACTTCAATGTGTGTGGGGTCACTGAACGAAGTCCAGTGATGTCAATTGTATGCAACACAAACAAAACATGACAATGGAGGACGTCGAGGTGACGGTATACCTGCTGCTCGATCTGTGACTTTTTGTTTTTTAGATAACAGTGCTGGTTTGTGTGGATGCATTTCTGTTGTTGTTTCTGTTGTTCAAAAATTATGGTTTTGATTTTTGTGAAGGAGTTGCTTTCATGATTTGAGTGACGCCACTGACTGGCCAATCGGTGGCATGCAATCTGCTGACGTCACATTTTCAAAGCGACTTGGGTCACTTGAAACCCCGGGCGAGCAGGTATTACAAGGTACCTGGTACCAGGTACTATCACCTAATGAAAATCCCTAAAAAAAGAGTCAAGTCAAGCAGGGCCAAACAGATACTAGTGGAAGTCCCTGAGAATGAGTTGGTGACTCAAATGTATGAAATCTCCACTGCTATGAGTTTACACTGTGCAATGGATAGAAAAAAATACCAGCATTTGTAAAAGCAACTCATGAACTTGGAGGTTGGCATCAATTGTTGATCCCCCTCCCCATGCTTTAAACCCCCCAACACAAACCTCTATTTACAGTAAACTTCTATGACCATCAAAACCAGGATGAGGCCCATTACCTGATATGTCTACATAAAAACACATTGTTCAGCAGATGAATTCTGATGTGGTGCTGGCAGAGCCAGCTAGATCCAAAAGATGTGCATTTAAAATAAAATAAAATAAAATAAAATGAAATAAAATAAAATACACAAATTGGGTTTCTGTGACAACTGACAACAGATATTGGCACAAATATCAGGTATTGCATTTGATAGTCTGGGTTTATGGTTTATTCAATATAAGATTAGATGTCAGTCCATACTTTTTCCTTGCTTCCTCTCCTTGTCCCCGCCTCTCCCCTCTCTTTAGTGAGGGCAATGTGAGAACAGTGCTTGACCACAGAGGGGAAGTTGGCTTGGCGAATAGGAAGTGCTTGGCACAGCAACTCAGGGACTAAAAACTTTGCTAAGTTTTTCTCCATCCATCCTTCTTGCCTTCATTTCTCTCTCTCTCTCCCTCTCTCTCTCTCTCTCTCTTATTTCTTTCCTTGAAATTTCTCTTAGGAGATTATCCGCAGGTAAGCTTGTTACCTCTGCTGGCCTGCGTCAGCAGCTCTTCCCCCTGCACTGACCACTGAGGGATGAGCAGTTGTGGTAGGAGAGAAGCATTGAGAGGGCTTGTGTGGTGGAGGGTGCTGGTGTTGTTGTTGGTGGTGTGGGTCAGCGAGCCAGGGGAGGAGGTAATGAATGGCAGGGGGACAGAAAAAAGTGAAGAGGGGGTGGGGGGCATAGAGAGGAGCGGATTGGCGTGAGGGCTTCACGACTTGCCAGTAACACACCGTGACGACATCATAAGACTGAGCAAATGACTCCACTGCCTCTCCGGGAGGCTGGTGTGGAGGGGGAGGGGAGTCGGGGACAGAAAGCTGTCCCCTTGTGAAGGGAGCTTGATCCCACAGACACGTCTCCTAACCCCCTATGCAATGCATACACACACACATGCGCGCACACACATAAGTATCCTCAGTAACGCAAGGTCCAGCTGCAGTGACCACATAGTCAAATATATTGGAAACAGACCAAAATTGATTGCACATTAATGGAGACGACAAACAGGAAAAGGATATTAGCAGCCTTCAGTTAAATCACATTGACTCTGTGTGTGTGTGTGTGTGTGTGTGTGTGTGTGTGTGTGTGTGTGTGTGTGTGTGTGTGTGTGTGTGTGTGTGTGTGTGTGTGTGTGCTCCATTCTATTTTTATTCTGTAGTTTATTAACCTTCAGTTTTTGGGAACCTTTACAGATTTTTAAACAGCAGCAGTCAAGAGTGTGACTGCGTACATATGCAATGCATTCACATTCATTTAGAGGTGGATGTATACACAAGGTGTATTTTAGATGGACAAAAAGAATTACCTAATTACCTAGAATTAATTAAATTAATTAAAAACAAACAAAAAAACAAACAAAAAAAGACAAACATAACATAACACAACAGAAGATAAAACTAAGTGAAAATTAAACTCAAATGTATGCAAATCAATTATGAACTATAAAACAAATGCAGAAAAGTAATGCTGAATTAAACTGATTAAAATAGTTAATAGCATCAGTTATGTCAGTTAAAAACTATGTGAAGGTTATGAAATACGGGCATATTTGAAACAAAATGCTGTGTCCTGCACTCTTAAAGAGATGTTGGAACAAGAGGACGGCTGTGTAACTTTGGAGTCAGGATAGTACTGGAAAAGGCAAAATGAGGATATCTCAGCTATTTAAAGGACTTGTGTTTTATTTCAGATTAGGCCTTGTGATTCTTTTGTGACAAACTTTCTGCAACATTTTTGGGACATTTTTTCTGGAATAGATTCTGCAAAGTGGCAACATTTTTTTAAGCATAAGATTTAGAGATGGACCGATCCGATATTATGTATCGTCTGATACTGACGTAAATTACTGGATCGGATATCGGAGAGAAACAAAAAATGTAATCCGATCCATTAAATATCAAAAAAGTACCTCACAAAACTTGCGACACGGCGTAACTCTCCTCATAACCGTAGCACGTCGGAGCAGTGTGCTCACGTGATAGAGCGGCTGTGTGTATTTGGAGCCTCGCTACCAAACCAGCATTTCATCTGGTAGGATGTTATCCCAGAGAGAAGTAAAGCAAGTGTGTAAGTTCATCTCTGAATGTTTGTAAAGCATTCAAGCGTTAAGCTTGACAACCGATATATGGAGCGACTGCCTCTTCTCTCCCCCTCCGTCAATCATGAAACTGATCAGTGATCAGCTGATCGGCTTTTCTGTCGCGACTCCGTCTCTCTTGTTTGTTTTTGGCCCACTTTGCACCAGAAAGAGGAAACCAGCGGCTGAACAACAGCAGCACGTTTAAGCTTGATAAACTGTTGTTAGAATTTATTTAATATTACTTTCTACACCAGGATCTTTTTCTAAGTAGCTGACGCTGGTAACTGTGCAGGGGCGGATCTAGAAAAGTTTAGCCAGGGGGGCCGATAGGGCATGAACAGGGAGAAGGGGGCACAAAGACATACTTTTCTTTCTTATTCTCATTTAAAATGTGTAGCTTTTATTAAATAATTATCTGAATCTTACACCCAAAGTTTTAATCTGATGTAAAATGAATAGAAGTCCATTACTGTATATAGTAACTATTAAGTCTAATATACCCTAGTAAGCTATAGTACTTTTTCCTTTGGGAAGGTACCATCTGTGCAGTCTGCAGTTCTGTTGAAGAAAGATGTTGAATCTATTTAATTATTCTTGAAAAATAATTTATTTCTGGGCATTTTTTTTCACACTGCATCAAATTAAAGTTGATTATGTCAATTAACCATCATGAGGTGGGGGGTGGTTCCCTATTTTTTATTTATTTATTTATTTATTTTTTGCTGGGAGTTTTAGAGCCCTATTAGTTAGGTTGCTTGCTCTTTAAAATACCAGAATAGGGAGGATGGAGTAGGTTTAAGTTTATTAGATTGATGGGTTTCGCTGAATTATGAAATATTTTGGGGGCAGTGCATTTTTTGCATACAGGTATAACAGAATAGCTTTAGTGTTTTTTTGGGTTTTTTTTTTTACTTGAGTATGAACTTATACAAAAAGCAGCAAGATATTAAAAAAAACAAAACAGTTTTATTGGTTAAAAAAACAATGGCAGCACGGTGGCACAGTGGTTAGCACTGTTGCCGCACAGCAAGAAGGTCCTGAGTTCAATTCCAACATCAGGCTGGGGTCTTTCTGTGTGGAGTTTGCATGTTCTCCCCGTGTTTGCGTGGGTTCCCTCCGGGTACTCCGGCTTCCTCCCACCGTCCAAAGACATGCACTTAGTGGGGATAGGTTAATTGGATAATCCAAATTGCCACTAGGTGTGAATGTGCGAGTGAATGTGAGTGCGAATGGTTGTCTGTCCCTGTATGTTGGCCCTGCGACAGACTGGCGACCTGTCCAGGGTGTACCCCGCCTCTCGCCCTATGACAGCTGGGATAGGCTCCAGCGCCCCCCGCGACCCTGAAAAAGGATAAGCGGAAGCGAATGGATGGATGGATGGTTAAAAAAACACACTATACCGGATTCATATCGGTATTGGCCGATATCCAAATTTATGGTATCGGTATCGGACATAAAAAAGTGGTATCGTGCCATCTCTAATAAGAATACAATTTTTGTGGAAATGCTTTTATGCTTTTAAGTTTAAGAACATTTTTCTCTTTTTCTTTTCTATGATTTTTGTGTTTTCACTTATATACGATGGTCAGCATGTTCAAAAAACATCCTAACTAACCCCGAAACCTAACCCTTTAACTACCTAACCCAATGTCAAGACTAACACGTTGAATAGCAGTCTTTAGAAATAATACTTAAAGATTATGCTGACAGCTTTTTAACTTCCCATACATGTGCACTGGAATTAAAGGAACACCCATACTTTGGTGACCCTGGACAAATAAATGACTGCCTAAAGGTTTGCTGTTTAAATTATGAAGCCACTTGCAATGAAAACCATATTGTGTTTGCAGATTTCCCTCATGGGTAAGTCATTTTAAGTACTGTGTAATTTTGCAAAGAACCCTGCCCCAATAACCAACCAACCAACAAACAAACAAACAAACAAACAAACAAACAAACAAACAAACAAACAAACAAACAAAAAGAAAACAAACCAACATTTCCCCATCTCACATTGTAAATATGCTGTACTTACACAGGGTGTATTATGGAGTGACTTAAAATTACCTTTTATCGTTCATTCATTCTTTCTGTAAAAACCTGACTTGTTCCCACCTTATTCTAGTCTACCTAACTTTAAGTGTGTGTATTTAAATATAATTACAATGTAATTTCATATAATTCGATTTACGCCATTATTGACAAGCTGTATAAAGTGTTACCCAAGGTTCAAATCATGAGTTGAAGAACAGAAAATATGTACTCAAAGGTACAGAAGGACAGTTTGTGTCGGCATGCAGGAGATCTCTCTGTGTGTGTGTGTGTGTGTGTGTGTGTGTGTGTGTGTGTGTGTGTGTGTGTGTACACTGGGAGGCTTACTGCAGCATTCACAAACAGGGTTTCCCCGTCTTGCAGGCTTTGGGGGTGGGGTGGAGGGATTGGAGTTGCTCTTCAGAAGAGCGGAGAGATAAACAGGAGAAGTGAGGGGTTGAAAGAAATGTATTCCTCCAGACATGGAGGACAAATCTGCTCAAATCTTCTCTTGTTAGAGGAGGGGAGAAGGATCAATAAAACCACTCTCTTCTCTGGCTGAGACTCCACGGCAGTAGAGTTGGAAAAACTCCGTCATCCAACTTGATTTCTTTTTCTTTTTTCACTTTCCTACCTGTTTTCCACATTATTGTTCTTTCGCCTTATTCCCTTGACCATTCCAAATGTAATTTTCAAATCAAAGGCCCAGGCTGGTCTGTTGAACAGGAGAGAACAAACCAAATGGGAGGGGAGAAAAGCAGCACAATGAAAAATACAGCAGTTAATTCTCAGAAGTTTTAATTAATACGCCAGTTTCCGTTTGTGTCACAAGGAGTCCTAGAGGAGTGAGAGGGAGCAAGCACAGAAAGAGGAGGAGAGGAGGTTACCGGTCTAGAAAGAGGCAGGGGGAGGTGGGATTAGGTCACAAGAGAGCCCCAAGGCCAAGGGAAACAGCTACCTGTCATGAATTAATCAATCTCCTACAGCTCACTCTAGTGAATTCATTAGCAGGTACAGCGCCTGCATCCTTGTGGTATCATCTATTAATTAATTTAAAAAGGTGAGACAGAGTTATGATCAAAAATAAACTCCACAGCTGGAGTGGATTGACAAAACAGACAGGGCAGGTTTCAAAAACCAGATTGTGTCAGTGGGGTTAGCAATGCTTTTACCACAGAGGAAGGTCTAGCAAGACTAATAATAACTTTCCACTGATATAGAGATAGTTCTTCATATATGTTGGTAATGATACAGTTTTCATAATTTCAGCTGCGCACAAGAAAAGCAGCAGTCTGAAAGGAAACAATTAAGATGCAACTGAAGTTCAGATTTTCAGCTTAATTGAAATTGTTGATCCAAAATAAAAAATAAAAAATACAAGCTCCCCGGCCAACCCGAGCTTGAAGGATGAAAGACCACCTGCGGGGACGCGAGGAGAATTTATATATATGCAAGTAATCGTAGCAGAAGAGGATGTGGGACCTATGGAGTCTTCAATACCAAGCATCCAGATGGGGAAACAACTAGTAGCTAAAGTGTTCCAACATTCAGAAGAAGGAACTGCTTTCACAGCTAGAGATTGACGAGGTACAACACAAATGCGCTGTTATTTAGGACCTGGAGAAAGCAATCCCAACAACGAATACTGACCGGGATCATCCCTCCATAAAACCGAGACCAGGTGTTTGTACCTCAGCCCAACCCTTACACATCCAGTGTATGAAGCTGAAATAACAACAACAATGTCTCTGAATTCTGAGCCTATCATGGGCAGCTGGGCCAAAACCTGATCCCCTGGTTCAGAATTCAGCCTTCAGCTTTCCTATCAGAAAGTAGTTTCATTTTGCCTCATAGTGCCATGTTTGTAAACAAACGAGGAATTTGTCACAGTGTCATGGTGCAAAACAACAGTGGTACAGAAACAGAATATGTGGTAAATTACTCCTAAGGTCAGTTTGCACCATGTTTGGAACATCAAAACTTGATATGAAAGTGGTGAAAACTTTTAAAGTCCCTGAGATTTAATGAAGAGCGAGGGAAACACTGCAGGATACCAAGTACTTTTACCCATCAGCCAACATGTAGTTATTCCCAGCCTTACTCTTTAGCAACGGAGCCACACAATCCAGAATCAGATCTTTGAATTGCGTCTCCACTACTAAAATACAATGGAGCTGGCTTTTTATGCCTATTGAACTTTCCATTTTTCCTTTACCCCTGATGTGCAATGCTTTTATGTGATGCCCTCAACACAAGGACACTAAACTTTTAGAGCACCACTACCTGAAGAGCATCCTTCCAAACTTTTATGCCAACTATGATTCTTCAGAATGGTATCCACCCATGAATATTAAGGTGAGAAGGCAGAGTAGACTTAAACTATTCTAAGATCATCATATTACACAGATTGTCACATTGTTGTCCTTTAGAGCAGTGCACCAGTGTGTGAAAAAAAGAAATCCTGATCAAATATAACACAAATCTATTCTTCCTCCCTTCTTTCAGTTTCTAAATATTTTCTTGCATGCTTCTGGAGGCAATCACGTGTTTTCACAACTGCCTTCTTAACTTAATAATAAACACTATCAAGAGAGCCAAGTGCAAAAACTGCTCTCTGAGGCCTTATCTGTGTTACACAGTGTTACACAGTGTTACACAGTGTTACATCAAGGCTTTGTGACGATCAAGCTCCTCTCTAGCCTCTGCGCCATGCTGTAAAAAAAATTGTATCTGTGCCCTTTTCATCAAATTTAGTTAAAAAGTCTCAAGTTTTGTCTGACATCAAAGTCCTTATGAAAACCACTGGAATGAGTTCTTCTGGTGTCACTGGGACCTGGACTGCCTCCAAACATTTATCTGATACAGTAGGTCCCCCAGAAACACTCAGCTCAGGTTTTTGTTGGGTCTTTTCAGTTTTTGAACAGCACAAGTATACTTCTAAATCAATCAAATCAGCTTTTGTAAAATGAGACATACTGCTGCAAGACCAACTTACTACTGTGGCAGTATCCATATTTACCAGTTTTGGAGTATAACTCTCAAATATATAGCCTATTCATAACAAATGGTTTTAATTCCTATATTTATGGATTATTGGTTTTTGTGTTATTAATTTAACATCTAGTGGTGGTGTACATAAGGAAAGTTATAAACACTGGGCAAGTTACGAATATAAGTCAAGTACCAATACTTTAAATTTGTAAAGGTAGTGGTCTACACTATAAAGGTAGTGCAGAGAAGAGCAGTGCCTCATGATTTTGATCAGTACACATTTTTAATGACCATTAACTATATAATAAATAACAAAAGGGCCTAAATGAATACAAGGACAAGTTTGACATTGTTCATATTAACTTTTACTTATTTCATCTGTCATCTTATTTAAGGTCATGCTAGTTTTTCCTTTCTCTCACTGTGGCACTTCATAGCAAGATATGTGTCAGCTTGGAGCTGATAACAGACAATCAAAGCAAAATATTAGTCATGTTGATGATGACACATTATATTAATGTAATTGCAATAAAAAGTTCATAGCGAGTGTTACTCTGAATATAACACAAGTGAAAACTAGCAAGCAAGTGACAAGTCAAGAAGGAAAGCATTGTTGTTGTTGGAAATGTTTCACAGTCTCAACTCACTAGACCACAGTTCACAGTTAGGCCACAAGCTATTGCAAACATACCGAGAAACACTGTTTATTTGGCAGGCGTGAAATACCTCCAAACTGCTGACCTTTGGCTGTTAGCTTCCTCCATGCTCTCAGCTCACCTGTGAGAAACTGGTGCACTGCTGCTGATGACGTGTGGCGTTGTAAACACAGAGTACCGTAGATTTTTCTGAATAGTGCAGCTTTATAAGACAGATGTCCATCCACATATGATATGCATCATAAAGCAGGACTACCTCAATTATCAGCTGCTAGCAACAGTTGCTAGCAGTAAAAATATTAGTTATCTTTATACGTTGTGCTACAAAAAAAACAAACATGCCTGATTAACAGTTCAGTCCCTGAGTAAAGATCAGCAACGCTATGAATGACAAGTTGTAACCACATCTGATCTCTTTATGCTAACTTCAGACTGCAACAACTACAAAAGTAAACAAACCAAAATAAAAATTTGCCTTTGACTCATTAGATCACTGCCACGGTCAAACTTATTCCCTACTGGCTCTCTTTTCGCTGACCACTGTGGTTAGATTAATGAGCGTGGGATCTAAAGCCTGTTAATTAATTTGATTATGCACTCAGAGGGGAGGGGTCTATGGTTAGGTGGAGTTGGATGTGGGCGTGTGGGGGTTGTGGTTTTATCGAGGTTGGAGGGGTGGGCTTCTGCGCAAGATGAATAGGTCCTCTGGCTTGAGGCAGCTTTGCCCGGCCTTAATATATAGCATGTGTTGCCACATAGTCAATGCACTTTTAATTCACCTCTTACTCCACACACACAGACATTAACAGTGCTGTATGTCCACACACACACACACACACACACACACACACACACACACACACACACACAAACACACACACACACATTCATTACCCCTTTTAACCCTTTTACTAATGGAAATCTAATCATTACTCCACCTGCTTGTTCACACGTACACACACTCTTTATTTATCATTGATATCCCCCAGTGTATTAATAAAAGAACACAGGAGGTGTTTTTATGCATATGAAGCTGCAGAGTAAAGTCTGACTAATTGTATTAAGCAAAGAGAAGCTCATGATTCTGACCCCAAGCTGTTTATGACCCGCAGATCAATTGCCCCACTCGTTTGCTTTTTCCCTGCTTTCGTCCTGTTTTCCTCTGGCTTCATACATCCCACCTCTCTCCTCCACTACATTTTGGTGTGGCTAAATCATCCCTGCAGCCCACTGTCTAATTACCATCATCATTAAGATACTGTATATGATTGAGGCCTGACCATAAAAACACACCAGTAAAATGGAGAAGAGCAAACAAACACAAGCTTTACGGCTGTGGCCTGGTGATGCTGATATGGGACAGCAGTTATGGTCATTTGATGTCTATTCCTCTGACATTTTTATTTCATATTTAATTGCACCCTGGTGATTATGGCACTTAAGGTTTTATTTTGCATTTATCTAATGGTACTCTGGTGGCAGCGTGGTGACACTTTTTATTTTATTTGGTGCTCAATCAGGCTGAATTTACTGTCGTTTTGCCTCTTTCAGTTCTGTATAGAATATCAGCTGAATGAGTGTTATAAACACTGGATGGCTGTTTCCAGCTGTGAGACAATGTGAAGCTGAACAGGAGCAGGTGGGAGAATTTCTGCATTGGAGACAAAGTCAGATGTGTAAAAATTGCACATTTATATTTGTAATTAATATCCAGTTGCATTCCACTGACAGACATTTTCAGCAAGTTCACACCTGCACAGCAGAGTCTCCATTTACCACAGGTAAACACCCATCGACAACAAGCTTCTTCTGACAAGTCCTGCAAAGCGCCTATGTTTGTTTCAGATGATGGATTATTGAAAAATCAAGCTGAAGGGATATTCAGTTCCCTGACAGCTGGGAAAGACTCCATTATCTTGAATTGGACAAAAACAAACAAAAAAACCCTTAGAATAGATTACAGCAGAGTGCCTACTAACAGCACATATTCTGCTTATTACCTGATTATTAATTAGAAAAGCAGTTTAGCTGCAATCAATGTTGGGTGTAACCACATTACATTTTTCAGTAACGCAGTTACAGTTACAGTACTAAATTCAGTAATGACACCACAACAGAGGTTCTCTGCACGCCGGGTAGATAGAAGGGAAAATGCCATCAAACAAATGTATCTAAACAAGAGTGCCATGGTAAAGAGCAAGCTGACAGAAAATACTGCTACAATTTTGGCTTTTTGCAAGCATCTGCAAACACAAAAAAAGCTAATACAAAGCTAGCGAAGACCTCTGACCCCAGCCCAGCAGCAATAGCCTGATCTTTAACAGTTAGCAAAGACAGTGTGAAGTACTCAGGCTTCACTCTTTGTTGTTGGCTTTGTATTCATACGTAAACACTAAAAGAGAGATAGTATGTGTGTCCTCATTGGGATAGGAATTTGTTTTGGTGTGTGGGACTGTAGCCTCATTTCTTCACACTCTTGTAACAAATAATCTGGTTGAATTAAATAGCTTTAGTAATATAATGTTAGATTTTGCAGTTAGACCTCCTCAACATTGTGAAAAATCAGCCCCTTGTTTTAGCACTATCCAAACCAAAAGATCCGGCTTGAGCTGTATTAACTAAATGTTTGCCAGTCTAACTCTTAGACTGGCAAACATTTTCTTTTCAGTCTAAGAAGTTGCGGAGTACTCCTACAAGCTAAACTATCAATTTTCCCACACGATGTTGTTGAAAAGCACTGCTTAATGTATATTTGTTTCTGTGACAAATCGCTTCTCTTCTCACCAGAACCAAGAGTAGAAAAATACATGAAACTCACAGGCTCTTATGGGCTCACATTGGTTACTTGTACATGTGCTGAACTTAGAGTTTGAAATATTTAACAAGGGAGCAACCTCTGGAGTTGGCTGCAAGCTCAGAAATGCACCACAACAAAGTCAATCCCCAACTTCAAACCATTAAAAAAAAGCGTGTTTAAAGCTTGGTCCAAAAAAAAAAAAAAAAAAGAATAGTTTCCCCCTTCTGAGTGGGGTGTTTTTTTTTTTTTAATAACTGAAGTGACATTGACTGCTTTGATCAGTGTCTCATCATCCACTACTTGTCACAGTGGGCAACTTCATTTAACACATGTTGTAACAAAATAACACAAACATTGTGGAGAATTTTAACATCCTTTATGACAGTATGGGTTTGCTACGGGTTAGTGTCGTTTTTTTCCAATCTTAATTTCTTTACTTTTCTTTATATCTTCTGGTGATTTGCCCTATTTGTTTGGGTTGTTTTTGGTCATTTTTGCTAATCTAAACTGTGATGGTCTTGTGCATTTATTGTTTGAGTACTTCTGCTATTTAAACACTGCAAAAAACACAGTACACTTATGTATAATGTCATAACTTTCCATTATCCGACTTCCCAGGTTCCCTTTAATGCAGCATATATTCTCAACTCTTTCCCACACCTGTTAAGTAATAGACAGGTGGTCTTATTTTCTTACTTGCCCGACATCCTGCGACAACCCTGTCACCATGGAGATAGCCACTCACCACAAACTCTGTGTCACACTGGAGACGGGGCCAGGCAGGACCAGGACAGCGCTTGTCACATCAGCCCAGCGTCCCAAACCAGCCGAGCTCACAGTCAGAGCTGATTGCACAGCAACGTCTCCGGCAGTCAGCGGCAGTCTGCGAGAACAGACAGGTGGAGGAGAGGGAGAGAGACGAGAGGAAAGAGGAGAGGACAGGTGGGGGAGAGTGGGGAGATGAAGGAGACAGAGGGCCTCTCGCTTACTGAGCAGAGTCATTAAAACCCTTTCGCTTTTTATTGGCATTTTGTTGTTGCAGTATTCATCATTCACTCTATTTGTTTAGAAAAGCGATTGTATCTCTTGTGCTTCGTGGGGCTCGATGCTGTGATCACATTAGCCTTCCTGCTGCTGTCCTGTCGAGAACGAAGCGCACACTGTGACAGCCACTGTTGTTTTATTAATAAAACTCATGGCTTTAAAGAAGACAAACATCTCTTCTATTGGATGGGCCATTACCCTTTTGTCTCCAGTCTCTTTTGTCTTTTTCTACATTTTGTGATGGCAGAAGTAAACAAATTCTCCTGCCTGTAGTCATAGACGAGGAAGTGAGGGACAGAAGCTGTTTAATGGATGGATGAAAACTTCCCAGTTATCGAAGAAGATTTTTACTTATTTTCCATCATAACTATAATGCTGTAATGCCAAATTTTCATTTGAAATGTGTCAAGTACTACACAGGTAACTGTAAATAAAACTCAAGTACCACAATGCTCCGGCCACTCCAACATTTTACATATAAAATGGTAAATGTCCTGTATTTGTATAGTGCTTTACTAGTCTCTAAGGACCCCAAAGCGCTTTACACATTCAGTCATCCACCCATTCACACACACATTCACACACTGGTGATGGCAAGCTACATATAGTTTTTATATAGCTATCTGTTTCAGGTGTTCCCAACTGCTGTCCATAAATATTTGGACAGTATTATAGCGTTTCTAATTTTGCATGTGCACACCACTGTGCTGGATTATAAATGAAACAATTAATAAGTGACTGAAGTGCAGACTTTCAGCATTAATTCAAGGGGTTTAACAGTAGTATTACATTCACTGTTTAAGAATTAAAGCCTTTTTTATACACAACCCCCCTTTTGTCATATGTACAATTGACAGACAGGTACTTTCATGGCCAGAAGGGCCTATACCTTTGTTATTTTATTGAAAATTAGGCAGACAAATCTGGAGTTCTCAAGTTCGCTCCAATTGTTTAACTTAGAATTGAGGTCCAAAGAGATGCCAGTGCAAGTGAAGTAGGGCATCATTGGGCTTAAAAACCAAAGTAACCTGTTCAGATAGCAAAAACATTAGGCATAGCCAGCTGATACAACAAGCTGATGCATTTTTAGAATAGACTGCCAAAACCAAGCAACACCAAAGAGGCCTAAAAGACCAGAGAAGACAATAAACTTGGATGATTGGAGATTCTTACTTTGTTTAGTAAAACTGCTTAACAACATCTGCCCAGCAAAGTGATTAAACTCAAGAGCATGAAGAAAACAAGAATCAAGCAGCAACTGAAGATACCCGCAGCAAAGGCCTGGGAGAGCATCTCAAGAGAAACACATCATTTGATATTAATTTATACTAGTTATCCAGCCATCGCCGACTGCAAAAGATTTTCATCCACTTTAAATATTTAAAATTTATTTTGATTTGTCCAATTATTTTTAAGCTTCTGAAAATGGGCAATTTTGTATAAAATTGGTTGTAATTCCTCAACTGTTAATGCAACACTCTTTTCTTCAGGTGAACGTCGGTATCTTTTAGACTGCACAGCTCTGGTTTGCAGCTGCAGACTATGTGGACATTAGTGTTGCCACAATACTAGAATTTCAAACTTGTTCCTTGAGATCACATTGAATAGTCTGGGGAGGATCTGACCTCATCCCACCATGGCAGAAGTAATGGTGAAGAATTCATACACTATATTGCCCAAAGTATCCGCTCACCCATAAAAATCATTGAATTCGGGTGTTCCACGGACACAGGTGTGTAAAATCAAGCACCTAGGCATGGAGACAGGTTCTACAAGCATTTATAGGGATTATGATGTGGGGTTGTTCTTCAGGAGTTGGACTCAGACCCTTTGTTCCACTGAAAAGAACTCTTAATGCTTCAGAACATCAAAACGTTTTGGACAATTTCATGCTCCCAGCTTTGTGGGAACACTTTGGGAGACTGTGAGCCAGGGCTTCTCATCCAACATCAGTGTCTGAGCTCACACTATTCATTTTGCACATTCTTTAGATCATTTCGCAGCCTGGATTTTAAAAAATGACAACAATGCTGGCTATGACAAAATAAGTGTTAATAATTTATTGTGAAATTAGAAGACTTAAAGTTCCTTGTCTTGTCCACATCTGGCTGCAGCCTTTCTCATCCAGCATTCACACTGCTCTTTACATCATCAGATGTGCTTTCCAGGCCTGAAATCTAACTAATCAGGCACTCTTTATTAGCTCTAATTAGTTATTTCACACTGTGGGCTCTCTGTTCAGTTCAGCTACCATTACCCCACTGCTCTGTACAGCCAGCGACAAACTTAGTTCACCGTGTGTCCATAATCTGCTCTGTTACAGCTCAATATTTCATCCCCACCCATAGTCCGCTAGTCGTTATGTTAAATTCTATTTAGTTCAATTCAGTTTTATTTATATAGAGCCTAATCACAGCAACAGTTGCCTCAAGGTGCTTTATTTTGTTATCAATTAATATCTAAATATCATTTTTTGGACAGGCCTGGTGGATATAGCTTCTGATTTTGGTCCCTTTGAGGTCCCTTAAACCAAAATTCTTTCAAATATCCAGCAGGGAGCGACTCCTCTGGTTTGTTTGGATACAATTATGTGGGTAAACAACCCTTGGCTTCCTTGATTCACGACCTCAGCAAACATTCATACCCTCACTGTGATGTCGCCTTTTGAAAATTTCTAAAATTGTGAAAATGTTCAGTTCAAAATGGATGAGTGATGTCACAGTGACAGCCGTCTTTTATATACAGCCTTCTAATCACAGACTTCCAATTTTAAGGTCTTTGAAGCCAAAACAAAAAGATTGAAGAATGTAACAGTCTGAACAGTGCGCCTCATGAACGGCGAACTGGCTTTCCATTGTGACATTGGTGACCCTTTGAAGTCTCAACAGGTCACCAGTTATGAATGGTGCATGCAGTTTCAAACTGTACATGGAGTCTGGCCTGGCACAATAAAATCACAAAAATGTGAAAGAATGATTAAAAGGAGGCTTTTAAAGAGTGGCCATCACTTTAGTGAACATACCATTAGTGAAAATCATTGTATTAGCATTTTATGCCCAGTCGTATCTGTGTTTCCTGCTCTCTGTTCCCGCCGTGTGCTTCTAATCATTGATATAAACCCCCTCATGACTTGTGGGCTTGTGCCCTACATCAGTGCTCAACTGCATGTCTGCAGAACTTGCGATAAACGCTCCGTAAGCACTTTATCAGAAACGCTTGTTCTTTTGGTCTTTTTCTGCTTTCTTGTTGTTTTGTTTTTCTCCCTCCCTCAATCCTTCCCCTGCCACCCCCTCCACCTCAGAAAAGAAACCTGCATTCTGACACTCATTAAAAGAGAAAAGAGGGGAAAAAAACATCAGGAGATGGAAGCGAGGCACTCTCCCGCTCGCCTCTCTCTAACTTGCGGTCACGTACAGCCGTCACAGCGCAGGTAGGTGCGCTTGTTATCTAGATCAGACGCCACTCACCAGCCATCTCACATAAAGGCGATCAATTATGGATCAAATGAGGGCTTGTCTTTAACTCACTGCTGTTTCCCTTCACTCAGTCTGTCCTGCATGTCTCCTCCTGCGTGGAATCATCACAGTCAGGGCGATCACCAGGTCCCGGAAAATATACTCAGGGTCAGCGACACCCTGCTTAAGTAACTAGTTACAGTTACTCAAGTATTTAGTAAAGGGCACTTTAAGAATACTTGTTTTTTTTTACATTTGCTGTTAAGTTTGTTCTCAAATTCTATATTTAGCCTAAATAACACAAGCTCTCTTCTTCACGACCGTCTGTCTTTGGTGTCTGTCACTTCTGTCTTTATTGAGGTTTTCTCATTTTTTAGTCCACCTTCACCACCTTTTTCATATTTAACTTTTTCCCTAAACCAGTTCCTCCATTTTCTCTTCTCTCACTTTTATTTTTGTTTTACATGCTGTTTTCTTTATCTCTAACTATTCTTGTGTTTTCCATCCTTAATCCAGTGCACCTTATGTTTTCACCCTATTCTTAAACCTATTAATTGCATCCATTGTTTTATTTTCTCTCCATTTTTTTCTATATTATTTTTTCCTCCCCTTCTTTTGGTGTCTTATTTACTTCCTCTATTAATTCTTTCCATCCTTCTTCATTTAATGAATACGTTCTCTTTTTTCTTTTTCTTTCTTTCCTCCTTTCCTCCTTTTCTTTCCTCCTTTATTTCTTTCCTCTTATTTTCTTTTTCTTATGTCCCTTCAGTTATTGCTCCTTTCCTTTCTACTGTTTTCATCTTATTTTTGATGTTTTCTCCGGTCTCCTTAATTTTTTACCCTTTTTTAACCTTTCTTTTTATTCCTTTTTCCCTCTTTTAACTCACTCAGGAACATGAAAAGGACAAAAATTCTAACTTGAACTTTTACCTCAATGCAAAACTTAAGTTATGAAGTTTCTTCTCTGGTAATAATACCTGTTCGCTCTTCATTACAGTGACAGGATGAGGTGGGATAACAGGCCGTTGCACTGTGTAACCCTGACACTGTGTGGGTGTGTGTCACCTCTCTCCCTCTCGCCTCTCCAGCTGTTTCAGTAAAACAGAAGATAACACTATAACATCAGACCTCCTCCTTCTGTCTCCCCCTCCTCCTGCTCTTCTCCTTCTTATCCCTTCCATCACTCTCATCCATAATTTATCCGGAGGCTGATTTTTTTGCCGACACAATCCCAATGTAGAAGCGCAAACACTCTCTCCAGTTTCACTAAGGCTGCGTGCTGCGTGGCCACTTCCTCCTGCAACAGGAAGCAGGTGTCGATAAGTACAGGAAGTGAAAACTGGCACCAGCTTCAGGTGAGTCTGTCCTCTTAGGTGTTAGATATCCCTTACCACCAATCACTCTGCCCCCCCCCCCCCCCCTCCACACACACACACACACACACACACACACAAACACACAGGATACAAACACCAAGAAATAGATCATTCACAAGGGCATCTTACATATTTTCTGTTTTAAAGTGTCTTTATTACTTTATTACTGGCGATCGTGGCTCAAGAGTTGGGAGTTCGCCTTGTAATCGGAAGGTAGCCGGTTCGAGCCCCGGCTCTGACAGTCTCGGTCGTTGTGTCCTTGGGCAAGACACTTCACCCGTTGCCTACTGGTGGTGGTCAGAGGGCCCGGTGGCGCCAGTGTCCGGCAGCCTCGCCTCTGTCAGTGCGCCCCAGGGTGGCTGTGGCTACAATGTAGCTTGCCATCACCAGTGTGTGAATGTGTGTGTGAATGGGTGGATGACAGGATATGTAAAGCGCTTTGGGGTCCTTAGGGACTAGTAAAGCGCTATATAAATACAGGCCATTTTACCATTTATTAAAATCATGTTACATTATGTACTTTCTAATCTAATTAATAATTATTATTATTAATTTGTCTGCTTCTTACTTGCTCAAATATGATACTATCAGGAGTTAGTTAAAAGTATATATAAACAAGTTATAGCAATTAATGACTAAAGATGTGAGGGTCTGCTTTTATTAGTGATCTAAATGTTAGAAAAAATTTAATTCTAGAATTTCTGTCAAAATTTCTGAGCTCTAATCATGAATGCAAATTCTCTCCCAGATTATGAAAGTGAGTAGTTATCAAACTTTATTGCAGAAGATTATTTCTGCATGCCCAGGTCTAATGGCATGCTGGGCTTTTCTCAGAAATGAAGTCCAGGCAGCTGAGGGAAGCCTGCTATGATCTCTACAGGTGTTAAATATCCGTGCCTTGTGGGCTTCAGTCAGACAACAGTTCACAAGTCAGTGGTGTTTTTATATTTTATTTTATTTTATTTTATTTTATTTTATTTTATTTTATTTTATTTTATTTTATTTTATTTTATTTTATTTAGTCCTTGTTGTTTTTTGACTGTTTGTACTGTTTTGTTTTTAAACAGGTGTGAAAGATTTTCTATTAACTGATCATCACTGACAATATTTCACCTTTACTTAGTAAGTCAAAGAACAATGGTCCTGAAGTGAGGTAAGTACTGTGAAAATGGAACAACTGCCAGCCACGCCAGAACTACATAGAACTTGTGAGCGTGCCTTCAGGCTTGTCTCTGGTGAATGATACACAAAAACTTCTCACTTTGGAAATAATCACAACCTGCAATGCTTTCCCTTCTTGCAGTGTGTGAAGAGGAAGTATTATTTATCTTTGTCTCTAAAATACCACAGAGCTATTCATTAGATATACAATATTTGTATCTCTTTGCATTTAAAATTCTCCAAGGGTATTCATTAATTAAAATTACAGTTTGTAAAATCTCACTGCTAGATGTCAATAGATTGCAGATTGCATTCAGTTGAATTCAGTTCTCCTAAACTTGCCAATTCAAGTGCATAATTCGGGTTATGGTGGCTGCAGTAGGACAAACAGCACTGGCCACTGTTCATGTCTAATGAGTGTAGGCTGTCAGTCTGCTGTTTACCTCAGCTGTTTACAGCCATACTCTGTTGACTCGTCGAAGACAGCATGAACTTCTCTATCAGTAACCCCTGATGTTAGCTACTGTTAGCTGGCATCAGCTGCTGTTAGTTAGAGTTAGTGAAGCTTTCTTCAAAGTTGATCTTACATTGCAGGACTGAGAGATTTTTCATGCAATGTGCAATTAAACTGTTAATCAAAGGAAAAGTGTGTAATATGGAACATAGAAGCTTCCACAAACCAGCGCCTGCTCCGATGTATTTTTAATGTGATTATTCTAAGTTGATGTGAATGCATCAGTTTGTTGGAAGACATAATTACACACTAATAGTAGGGGTGCAACGATATTCGTATCGATATTGAACCGTTCGATACAGTGCTTTCGGTTCGGTACGCATATGTATCGAACAATACAACATTTGTAATTTATTTTATCAACTTTCCTTCCGACGATGCTGTCTGTGTTGAGCGCTCAGTGAATCTGTGTTCGACTACTCCGCCTAGGCTGCACTGTCGAGCGCAGATCCACTGAGTGCTCAACACAGACAGCATAGTCAGAAGGAAGAGCACAGGGCAAGCTAGCGAGACAGAAGTTAAGCTCTCCTTGCAACATGGACCTCCCCCACTCTCATTCAGATCTGGCGTTTGGAATTATTTTGGTTTTCATGTGACGTATGACCCTGAAGGTAAGCCAGTCATGGACTAAAGTAAAACAGTATGTTGGATGTGCCATGCAATGCTCAATTACATGGGTGGGAACTAGTGTGTTAGCGCAGTTAGCTCGTTAACGTGTTGGCCGTCTAGCCCCATGCACGGGGCGATCGGCGGTAGCTCGTTAACGGAGATTTGCCGTGTTGTGGCGTTAAGGTCATTTCAACGAGATTAACCTGAAAGCACTAGTGGGAACACAACGAATATGACTGCACATTTACGCCGACATCATCCTAGTGCAAAGACAAAAACAACAAGCATGCTACTAACTTTAGCCGAGTCATTTAGACAGCTGCTGAGAATATAGCCCAGAAGAAGCGGATAGTATAGCTTTTATTTTGGAAAGAGCCATTTCTCTGTAATAAACTCTCTTCCAAAGATGAGTGATTCCTCAATCAGATACAGGGCTCGCAATATCGCTGGCCCAACGTCCCGGGGCTAGCGATTTTTTCAGTCGGGGTACCAAAATCTATCTCTGCCCTGCCCGTCGGGCTATTGTAGGAATGAAAAATATATGTCAATGCTTTTGCATTCTTTCGGAAATGTAGCTGGGTAATTATGTCATTGGCATCGGTGAGCCACTGTCAATATGTGACATATTGAAATCGCGTTTGATTTGCGCTTGTGTTTTTTTGCTTTCACTTTGCAATCGCGCGAACTGTGTATAGAGAGCGACAGCACTTATCTGTGAGTGATGATAATTTGCGCACCAATTCCTCTGACATCGTCTTATCAATTGTTAGCTTACTATGCAAACATGACAAGTGAAATCTCCCGCAGCTTAAACATGTGAGAGGTTGATCGCGCAGAGAATCGCTGAGCTTATGTGAGTGCGTGTGTAAAAGCAGCAGGATTTATATTTGACTACGATGACCTGGATGACTGAGAACCTTCACAGACAGATATATATTTTAGTTCTGCTGAGCCAAATAAGACAGGTCAGGGTGAAGAAGTGACAGCCAAAGAAAAGCTTACCACAAAACGGAGAAGTTATGACAAATCAGACTATAAGACAAAAAGAAAGTGCAGCTTTATGGTTTCATGGACAAAAGAATTTCTGTGGCTGCAATATGACGAGCTAAATAACCAGGGCTGCACATAAGTGGTCCGCAGGTGCGCATTCGCTGTCAAAATAAAAAACACGCACAAGGGTTAGGGTTAAATTTAAAAACTGTACTTTTGAGTTAAAATATATATTTATAATTTTAATAAATGACAAATTAAAAAGGCATGAACATTTTTTTTGTATCGAAAAAATATCGAACCGTGACACCAAAGTATCGAACCGAACCGAACCGTGAATTTTGTGTATCGTTGCACCCCTAACTAATAGGTGTTTATGTAAAAAGATATTTTTTTCTATTTAATAAACTAAAATAACTGTACCTTTAAATAGCATCATTATATCTACTTTTTAAATAATACACTAAAGGTCCTCTTTACTTTCTTCTAAAACTGCTAGTTGTTGCCTACAGTTAAGTATTTTGTGAAGTTGTACTGTTTCTTACATTGTGCTAAGTTATAATCTTTTTATATTTTTCAAGTTGTTCAGTTTTCAACAATATCTTTTTCATAAATCTGTGCTGAATTTTAGAGACATGTAAATATTGTTTGATTAAACAATGTCATAATTTAGTAATAACATTTTTTTTATTAAGAAATGTTAAAAGAGGTATCTGATTAATAAAAAAGGACGTGATTTATCAAGTTACAGTTTACAGAGGGGAAAGTGTAATTAAGCAAGCAGCCCCATCCCATTTGCCTCCATTCAGTGGTGTCATATAACTGCTTTGTAAATGTGCAAATCAGCAGTGGTTCAGAGAATAGCACTTAGTGACCACAGCCAGAGAAACCCGTCCACTCTAATACATTCAGTACAGCTTTATTCATCCTTATGTTTATTTTTCATTTTCTTCGTGCTTTCTTCTATAACACTAAATGATGAGTCAAGCAGCAAATTGCAATCATTTGGAATACCTTAATTATATATCACTCATGAATTTAGATGAATACATCTGGATTCAACTCACATCCAATGATGATGCATTGTTGTTCACTCTCATGACTGAGTTGCTTGCAGCAATGAACGACTAAAGCACGACACAATTGTGTCAGAAAAGGAATTGTTGATATTATATATACTCAAAAGCTAAATGCTCAAAATAATTTACTAGATCCAGTAAATTATCTAAATTATCTTTGTTGGTTGCAGCCAGCAACCAACAAAGAGCTTCAAGGATCTTGGAGCATTATTCCAGTGGTCTTTAAGGCTACTTAAAGACCACTGGAATAATGCTCCAAGATCCTTGAAGCTCTTTGTTGGTTGCTGGCTGCAACCAACAAAGGCTACTTAAAGACCACTGGAATAATGCTCCAAGATCCTTGAAGCTCTTTGTTGGTTGCTGGCTGCAACCAACAAAGATAATTTAGATAAGGATCAAGGATCTTGGAGCATTATTCCAGTGGTCTTTAAGTAGCCTTAAAGACCACTGGAATAATGCTCCAAGATCCTTGAAGCTCTTTGTTGGTTGCTGGCTGCATTTTGTTTCATGACATAGCTTCCACCATTCACAGATGGCTGTAGCTACTCACTGATTTTCAGTCCAGTTATTGTGTCATTCTTTTATAATACAGGCCCGATCAAAAGTTTAAGACCACTTGAAAAATGGCAACCAAAAAAAAATCATGTTTTGCATGGCTGGATCTTAACAAGGTTCCAAGTAGAGCTTCAACATGCAGCAAGAAGAAATGGGAGTGAGACAAAGCATTTTTTGAGAATGCAATTTATTGAAAACAATGCTTAAACTGAAACAGGCTGTTTAGGATGACATGCCTTTAAAAGGCCAAATCTGTGCAAAAATTTGGATTCATTGTCATTTACAGTCAGGTACTTAGTTTCAGCAGCACTGAGCCGGAGGATCCAATTGGCTGTCTGTCAAGATACTGGACGGTCCTCAACCAAAATTAAAAGCAAAACACATCTTCAAAGGCCTCGTCTCCTTGAATGCCACAGAACTTAGCATTTGGACTTTGCAAGAGAGCAAATTGAAAGGTGAAGAAAGTTTTATTCTCTGATAAGAAAAAGTTTAATCTTGTATGTCCCGGTGGTTTCCAACGTTACATGTACACGTACATGACAACCAGATCCCACCTGAGATATTAATATACTGTATATATTCATATTTAAACTTAATGCTGCACAGAAAATAAAACAGATATTTATAAAATATAATATAGTGTATCCGCAGCTAATAGATACTTAATGTCATGATTGCAGTTCAGATCAGATTTTCCAGTGGAGCAAATAAGTAATTCCTGGGCACATTCTCCTGCATGTTTCCATCACCCTGATTTTTATTGTGATATACTGCATCATTTTTGCCCTTTCATGCCTCTAAAAATGTTAAACATAATAGGCATGCTTCATCATATTAGAGGGTCGCAAGCAAGAAAGGGGGACATCATAGCTTTATAAATTAAAAAAAGGGAAAGAACAGGACACCACACTGGTGGAGTTCACATAAAAAATATGGAGATGTTGCCAGTAGACACCATACTAAAGAAAAGGTCAGTGAAAATATTACCTCCTCTGAGGCCCCTGAAAATTCATACAGAATTTTGAAGGAACCTGACCATAATTTTTGAGATAACCAGTTTTAGATCAGCTTGTCAGACAAATGGACTCAGGCCTGACTACAGTGATATAAAATATCATCTCTGTTTGGCAATGATTCTGATTGGCTCTCACCCTATGATGTCATGAGGTGATCACAGTTTGAAGCCCAGATCTGTATCTCTTTCTGTGAGAGGGGCCACTAATCAGAAGAATTAAATGACATAAGTCGTCAAACCGATGGACCTCAGATGACCCATGTTTTCGCTGCCTGCAACAACAAACAGCCCCCCACCCCCCTCTCTCCCTAGCTGATCATGGCGACATTCCCAGGAGACAGTTTTCCGAACAGTTTTCCGTGAGCAGGATGGGATGAACTCCACATCTCTCACCCGTAAAGAGACGGAGCAAAAAGCAGCTGCCTCAGCACCTGCCGGCCCCCAGTGAAAATCAAAATATCAATAAGCTCTTATAGCATTAAGGAAAATGCCTAAATCTGACACTTTCTCTCCCTATATCCCCTCCTCTTTCCCTTTGCCAATATCACTCAACCACTTACACTTGGCATGGGCCCACTGGAGAGTTTTACATGTACATTAAGAGAGGCTTTTTGCCTCTATTTATCCTCCTCTACCTCTTCCTCCTCTCCACTATATCTATTAAAGTAAATATACACTGGCTGGGTGGTGACACATAGTCCATCCTCATTCATTTTTGAGCAGGTGATTGACATGGCTTGAGTTATAGCCACATTAAAGAAGAGGACCGCAGTAAGATTGCCCTGTGAGTCTAGTAATAATGTTAATGCCTTATTTCATGAGGAATATCACAGGAAAACAACACAACTGTTTGCTGCATTAGAGTACAGTGGGAATCAGTCATGTTTAGATAATCCATCAATGTAAAAGCACAGATTGACCTCGTCAAAAAGTGCCTTGCCAAGGGAAAAAGGATAAAGATATGATGCACATAAAAGGGCTGGAAAAGTGGGCCGAATAAGCAAAAAGAGATATCACAGGGTGAAGGAGTTTAAGTAGGGAATAAGGTGTGCAAGGGAAGAATGGCCTAGGGCAGGAAGAGGATAAAGAGAGGAAGAGAGGGATGGGGGACAGAGAAAGAGAGAGAGTGGTGGTGGTAAAGCTGATGATTGCTCTGTGAGAATTATTATTGATGATTCAGGCAGTGTGAATTATTAATGGGGAGCGAAAAGCATCTTTGAACGTGTCTCTGACATTCAATACTGACAGAGATCAATGAGCTGGCATGGACACGAAGAGGAAAGATGAAGGGAGGAACGAGGAGGAGCGTTTGGAAAAGAGGAAAAATAACAACAGAAAGGAGGAGATGGAAGGAAGGTGTGTTTGGACAAGTCGGGTCCTTCAGGTTGGGTGCTTGTCCAAAAGCTTTAAGAAGAAGGAAAGACGATGAGACGGCCAACTGCAAGGAGTCATGTGACAGTGTTGAAGGTGATTGGCTGTGACATTGTCTTAGGTCTAATGCTCCTCCTCAGACGCAGGAAATAGCAGAGCAGTTCCTCCCTCCCCCCAATGTCTTAGGAACTGTCTCTCCTTCCTGTCTGCTACACTGCTCTGTCTTAATAAATGTGTGTGTGTGTGTTTAGGAGTGAGTGTGTGTAAAAGGAGACTTTATTGTGGTCCTTCCTTGGCTAGCCTCAGTGAGCTTGGTTTCCTACACAACATTCAGGAGACGTGGTAAGAGCTGGGTTAGTCCTCATTCGGGCTCTCTGAAGTACCCTATTGTGCAATGATGAGCTTTAACTTTGTAATGCTCAAAGCTTGTAAAATCAAGTTGAAGCTGAGGTTTAACTTTTAAACATAAAGTAAAAAAAAAAAAAAGTATAAAAACTTCAGCAAGTATTTGAGATGTCACTTGGGAAAGCATCATGCCAAAACTGAAAAATAGTTTAGACTTGAGAAAAACAAACTGCTTGCAAAGCAGGAGATGGATGTACAAAGTTACCACAACTGTCAAGAGCTGGAGTGAGAAGTATCCAGAACAAGCTTGACACAGTTAGGAAGCGAAGGATTTCAAAGACTTATCCAAGAAACCAGAGAGAGATGTGTATAAAGATCCCAGAACAACTGCCGACACACCTGTGAATGATTTAACCAAGCTGGGAATTGTAGTAAATGGTAAATGGCCTGTATTTGTATAGCGCTTTTCTAGTCTCTAAGGACCCCAAAGCGCTTTACACAACCAGTCATCCACCCATTCACACACACATTCACACAATGGTGATGGCAAGCTACATTGTAGCCACAGCCACCCTGGGACGCACTGACAGAGGCGAGGCTGCCGGACACTGGCGCCACCGGGCCCTCTGACCAAAGAAGAGAATGACAATTCAAGAAAGACTCCACTTCTCCACAAGAGACACCTTCAAGCCTTGCTGAAGTGCACTGAGAAAAACTGGAAGAAAGAATACACATACTGGATCAGATAAGACGAAACTAGACCTATTCAGCCAAAGAGTTGCTGCTTATGTTTGGAAAAGCAGGGAGAGGTGTACCATCCAAAGTACGACATCCTCACAGTGAAACATTGTGTGGATGCTGTGCGGATGCTTCAGTGTGTCTGGAACTGGTAATATTATCAAGGTGGAAGGAATTATGGAGAAAGATTGACATGTGAAGACTTTGCAAGAAAGCTGTTGTGTCATTGTACTTAGTTTGCTTTTCCAAAATGTCATCTGGGGCTTCTTAGCAGACAGTAGACCCTGCTTATTCTGACACAAAGTAATGAAAATACTTGTAAATGTACAATGTAAAGACTCCCCTCTCTGCCTCATGCTGACCTGACTGACACAACCAGAGGACTGGATACATTACACTAGACACATACCCAGGAGTCAGGAGGGAGACAATAATGTTGTAAATGTATTTGGTATTCCTTTTTTTGGTGACAAACAGGTAAACACACCAATAAAAGATAGTAAACATAACAGACTGATTATTTTTAAAAAGTAAATTATTTCAATGCTAATCTGTGACATTAATTAATCTGCTTGGTTGTTGTGGTTTTAGCATGTAAAGCCACTGTGCAGTTGTTTAGTAGAAATCTCCGCCCGTGTGTGTGTGTGTGTGTGTGTGTGTGTGTGTGTGTGTGTGTGTGTGTGTGTGTGTGTCTGCAGAGGTCAGCGGGTCATGCAGGAAAGACTGATCCTAAGGGACAAACTGCCAGTGTTACTCAGCCACTCCTCAAAAACAGACACACACACACACACACACACACAGATGTTGTTCTTTCAGACTGTCAGTCTGACCATTGTGATGCGGACATCGCCAGGGCTGACACTAAAAGGGGACAGGGCTCAGCTCTTATCGTCACGGTAACAAGCTGATGGGAAGACAGACGAGCTCCAACCGCCACACCTGATCAAGAAGGAGGAGGACAGTCTCTTTGAAACAATCCCCCCATACACCAAGCATTCGCTTCCTCTCATTGTCACATGTGCACACACACTGGAGTAAGTAAGTAAGTCAACACTGAATAATCTTTATATATATATATATATATATATATATATATATATATATATTAGGGGTGCAACGATACTCGTATCGATATTGAACCGTTCCATACGGTGCTTTTGGTTCGGTACGCATATGTATCGAACGATACAAAATTTTTAATTTATTTTATCAACTTTCTTCTGACAATGCTGTCTGTGTTGAGCGCTCAGTGGATCTGTGTTCGACTACTCCGCCGAGGCTGCACTGTCGAGCGCAGATCCACTGAGCGCAGCACAAGCTAGCAAGCCAGAAGCTAAGCTCGTTGCAACATGGCAAATTGAACCTCCCCCACCCTCATTCAGATCTGGCGTTTGGAACTATTTTGGTTTTCATATGAAGTATGACCCTGAAGGTAAGCGCGTCATGGACAAAAGTAAAACAGTATGTTGGATGTGCCACGCAATGCTCAATTACATGGGCGGGAACTACTGCGTTAGCGCAGTTTGCTCGTTAACGTGTTGAGGCTGTCCAGCCCCATGCACGGGGCGATCCGCGGTAGCGCGTTAACGGAGATTTGCCGTGTTGTGGCATTAACGTCATTTCAGATTAACGCTGACAGCACTAGTGGGAACACAACGAATATGACTGCACATTTACACCGACATCATCCTAGTGCAAAGACAAGTGGAAGCAGACAAAAACAACAAGCACGCATGCTACAAACTTTACCCGAGTCATTTAGACAGCCGTTAGCACATGATTCTCCTTATGGGGACCTGATATGTTTAATATGCTGCTGAAAATATAGCCCAGAAGAAGCGGATAGTATAGCTTTTATTTTGGAAAGAGCCATTTCTCTGTAATAAACTCTCTTTTCCAAAGATGAGTGATTTCTCGATCAGATAGATTTATTTTTTTATTACTTTGTTGTTTCAGTAACATTAAATTTAAAAACTGTACTTTTGAGTTAAAATATATATTTATAATTTTAGTAAATGACAAATTAAAAAAGCATGAACATTTTTCTGTATCGAAAAAATATCGAACCGTGACACCAAAGTATCAAACCGAACCGTGAGTTTTGTGTATCGTTGCACCCCTAATATATATATATATATATATATATATATATATATATATATATATATATATATATATATTAGGGGTGCAACGATATTCGTATCGATATTGAACCGTTCGATACAGTGCTTTCGGTTCGGTACGCATATGTATCGAACAATACAACATTTGTAATTTATTTTATCAATTTTCCTTCTGACGATGCTGTCTGTGTTGAGCGCTCAGTGAATCTGTGTTCGACTACTCCGCCTAGGCTGCACTGTCGAGCGCAGATCCACTGAGCGCTCAACACAGACAGCATAGTCAGGAGGAAGAGCACAGGGCAAGCTAGCGAGACAGAAGTTAAGCTCTCCTTGCAACAGGCAAATTGAACGTCATTCAGATCTGGCGTTTGGAATTATTTTGGTTTTCATGTGACGTATGACCCTGAAGGTAAGCGAGTCATGGACTAAAGTAAAACAGTATGTTGAATGTGCCATGCAATGCTCAATTACATTGGTGTGAACTAGTGTGTTAGCGCAGTTAGCTCGTTAACGTGTTGGCCGTCTAGCCCCATGCACGGAGTGATCGGCGGTAGCTCGTTAACGGAGATTTGCCGTGTTGTGGCGTTAAGGTCATTTCAACGAGATTAACCTGAAAGCACTAGCGGGAACACAACGAATATGAATGCACATTTACGCCGACATCATCGTAGTGCAAAGACAAGTGGAAGCAGAAAAAAAACAAGCAAGCATGCTACTAACTTTAGCCGAGTCATTTAGACAGCTGTTAGCACATGATTTTCCTTATGCTGCTGAGAATATAGCCCAGAAGAAGCGGATAGTATAGCTTTTATTTTGGAAAGAGACATTTCTCTGTAATAAACTCTCTTTTCCAAAGATGAGTGATTCCTCAATCAGATACAGGGCTTGCAATATCGCTAGCCCGACGTCCCGGAGCTAGCGATTTTTTTCAGTCGGGCTACCAAAATCTATCTCTTC
Source organism: Copadichromis virginalis (assembly GCF_057382275.1). Classification (NCBI taxonomy): domain Eukaryota; kingdom Metazoa; phylum Chordata; class Actinopteri; order Cichliformes; family Cichlidae; genus Copadichromis; species Copadichromis virginalis. The sequence continues at coordinate 14,050,859 of NC_140634.1, read as the reverse complement.
CCTGCCCGTCGGGCTATTGTAGGAAAAATATATGTCAATGCTTTTGCATTCTTTCGGAAATGTAGCTGGGTAATTATGTCATTGGCATCGGTGAGCCACTGTCAATATGTGACATATTGAAGTCGCGTTTGAATTTGCGCTTGTTTTTTGCTTTCACTTTGCAATCGTGCGAACTGTGTATAGAGAGCGACAGCACTGATCTGTGAGTGATGATAATTTGTGCACCACTTCCTCTGACATCGTCTTATTAATCGTTAGCTTACTATGCAAGCATGACAAGTGAAATCTCCCGCAGCAAGCTTAAACATGTGAGAGGTTGATCGCGCAGAGAATCGCTGAGCTTATGTGAGTGAGTGTGTAAAAGCATTTCAGTTCTGCTGAGCCAAATAAGACAGGTCAGGGTGAAGAAGTGACAGCCAAAGAAAAGCTTACCACAAAACGGAGAAGTTATGACAAATCAGACTATGAGGCAAAAAGAAAGTGCAGCTTTATGGTTTCATGGACAAAAGAATTTCTGTGGCTGCAACATGATGAGCTAAATAACCAGGGCTGCACATAAGTGGTCCGCAGGTGCGCATTCGCTGTCAAAATAAAAAACACGCACAAGGGTTAGGGTTAAATTTAAAAACTGTACTTTTGAGTTAAAATATATATTTATAATTTTAATAAATGACAAATTAAAAATGCATGAACATTTTTTGTATCGAAAAAATATCGAACCGTGACACCAAAGTATCGAACCGAACCAAACCGTGAATTTTGTGTATTGTTGCACCCCTAATATATATATATATATATATATATATATATATATATATATATATATATATATATATATATATATGGTTAAATGATTAATTGTCATAACTTTGGATGTTTTTCCTACAGTTGAAATTTAGTACATATATTCACAACTTTATCCTTGGGGTAATTTGTAATAATGGAGGATTTAAACATCATTTAAAAAAGTATTTTGTTCAGTGCTTATTAACTATGTGAAGGTTAGCAACCTAAAAAGGTGGTAAATCTTTTCCAACATCCATAGCTTATCTTTATATGCAAGTTAGCATGCAAACATTATAGCATAGCATTTCATATTTTTCATTTTGTCTTAGAGTGCCTATGATATTTTTTGCCTTATATCAACCAAGAACTACACTCCCAGTCAAAAGACACACCTTCTCATTTAGTCATTTCCCTTTATTTTTACTACTTTCTACATTGTAGATAAATACTAAAGGAAAGGAAGAAAAGGAAGACCAAGAGTCACCTCTGCTGCTGAGGACAAAAGTCATCCGCCTCAGAAATCGCAAGTTAACAGCACCTCAGATTAGAGATATGCCACACAAAGTTCCAGTAGCAGACACATTTCTACATTAACTGTTCAGAGGAGACTGTGCAAATAAGGTCAAATAGCTGCTAAGAAACCACTACTAAGGAAAAGGAACAAGCAGAAAAGATTTTTGGGTGCCAAGAAACACAAGGAATGAACATTAGACCAGTGGAAATCTGTGCTTTGGTCTGATGAGGCCAAATTTGAGATCTTTGGTTCCACTCATCATGTCTTTTTGCGAAGCAAAAAAGGTGAACGGATGGTCTCTACATACATGAAGCATGGAGGAGGAGGTGTGATAGTGTGGGGGTGCTTTGCTGGCAACACTGTTGCAGATTTATTCAAAATTAAAGTCACACTGAACCGGCATGGCTACCACAGCATCCAGCAGCGACATGCAATCCCATCCGGTTTGTGTTTAGTTGGACCATCATTTATTTTTCAACAGGACAATGACCCCAAATACACCTCCAGGCTGTGTAAGGTTTATTTGACCAAGAAGGAGAGTGATGGAGTGCTGCACCAGATGGTCTGGCCTCCACAGTCACCTGACCTAAGCCCAATCGAGATGGTTTGGGATGAGATGGACCGCAGAGTGAAGTCAAAAGGGCCAACAAGTGCTCAGCATCTCTGGGAACTGCTTCAACACTGTATAAAAATAAAACATGTTTTGAGTTATTTCACACTCTTTTCTTTACTACATAATTCAATATGTGTTCATTCATAGTTTTGTTGCCTTCAGTGAGAATCTACATCATAAACAGTCATGAAAATAAAGAAAAACCATTAAATGAGAAGCTGTCTCCAAACATATGACAGTGGGAAGGAAAGTCGATACTCCTATTGATTAAAACTTGCATAATGAATTTGAGGTCTTCAGAGGTCTGAGAGAGTTCAGCGGTCTTGATTTTGAATTTCATGTAACTGTACTTTCATTTAGTTCCGATTGTATCTGCTTTACATTTATCTTCATTTTTTCTGCACTAGAACGCCCGAGTGTGTCCAGGGTATGCATGATTCCCATAAGAGGGCAATGTGAATGCTGACATGTCTGTTTTTTTATGATCTGAGAGCAATTTGAGCAAAATCCAATTTCTTTGCGTCCAGATATAGTTCATTGTATGAATCCTTATATGACAGAATTTGCACTGAGACAGAGGCTTTAACTGGAACTCAAGAGTATATTGTACGCAAACGTGTATTTGCAACAGAAGCACAGAAACACACATACACACACATACACACACACGTAGATGATACGCTACAGATATTGATGCACTATTCAAACATTTTTAACACCATTAGAATTTTGTGGGGTTTTTTTTAATAAGTTTTACTTATACACACTTACTTAACCAGATGTCTTTTTCTTGATTAGCTAAGAATTTCTACCATTTGTTGTATTGGGACTGAACTACCAGGGCAGTTGCCTCCCTCCTCCTCACCCTGCCTCTCTGGCTGTCTGTCACCTCTGAGCTTTAATACAAAGGGACGTACACGATTGACCTGGTTCCAGAGCAGTAACAGAGTGTCTGGACACTTTACAGCCGGTAAAGAGAGATGCACTATTAACCTCCATCAACCCCGCCTCCCTCACTTTCTCTCTCCTGTCATTCTCCACTCCGCCCCCCTTTCGCCCCCCATCACTACCTGGAATTGGCTGGGGGTGAGGTGTTGGTGAGAGGGACATCAGAGGGGCAAAAGAGTGGGGTTAAGAGCGGGGTCAGTGGCTTTGTGTGATATGTCACCCTGTTGGTGTTAAAGGCATATCCAACTGTGGTGATGATGATGTTCTGGGAAAACTGACTGCATCAAAACATGGTTTAGTACAGCGTAGTTCAGACATCAGTTGCCTCAAGGAGCTTCATATATTAACGTCGACCCTACAATAATACATACAGAGGAAAACCCAACAATCAGGACAAGAGACATGCTGTGAAGGAGAGAGAGTCAGAGATTAATAACAAGTAATGATTCAATGCAGAGAGGTCTATTAACACATAGTGAGTGAGAAAGCTCAATACATCACATTTTATCACGACTGGTCCTCGGGAGAAAGTCAGGGGATGTTCACATTTTCTTGCTATCACTATTTAATAAGGTTTGGTGACAAAAACTGTTGTATATTGTTAGGGTGAAGGGAAAAAAATAGCTGTTTGAGTTTAAATTATAGTCTGTATATAAAACATGGAAGAAGTCACTTATAGATCTCCCACTGGGTTACAGGCTTCTGTGTTTGAAGCCTTGATCTAACTTTGATTGCAAAACCAAATCAATTGCATGCTCGTATCGTAGTGACTTGTCATTCAAGTCAGTGCATAAACGCTTTATCAATCTGGACTGTAATAGGGGAAGTAATTTACAAAATCAAAGACTGAAGCCCAAAAAGGCACCAGGAAAATGTTCTGTACCGTACAGGCTATAGTGAATATATTCTTCTACAACATTAAACTAATTACAAAGCTCTATTCAAGATTTCCAGGGTATAGAGGCTTGCATTTTACATGCGAGACTGTGGAGGTTGCTTAAATGTGAAATTTAACGTTTGGTAAGAAAAACAGCTTGCACAACGAAATCTATTGGGTGAACCTATGCGGGTGTTTTCAGAGGAATGACAGGCTGTAAAAATGTGAAACCATCATTAAAAATGTTGTACAACTGCATTTTTTTTTTAGTTTGTTGTTTTAATAGCAGTCAAAGTTACATCAGTATCTACTCTCCTAAATTGCTTTGCTCCCATTTCCATGACAAAGTGAGACAAACCTTATCAGCTACAGTCATCTAGTTGTTTAGTTTGACAGACAACTTTCACATCAGCATAACTTAATCAACACAAATGTGGCATCCCTGTGAGGGAATGACCACATTAATATTATTTGGTATAAAACACCAGTGTTATGGGACAGTTTTCCTTACTGTATGTACTCCTTTTCAGTTACTTTAAAAGAATAGAAACCCATGAAAAGGGAGTCATTTTATGTTAGAAAGCAGTGAGGGCGGAACGTTGGTGGTTGCTCCAGGGTTTCAGGGTGCAGTAAGTGGAGCCCACCTTCCGCTGCTTCCTCAGACACGTTCTAGAGGAAAACAAAGATGCATCGTGTCTTCCTTACTCTGCTCTTCACCTGCTTTTACAGGTAACATATTTGTCATCGTGGTCTTCATCCTTGGGACCCGTAACACAAACAAACAGCAAAATTTCCAACAGATAGTTGTCAGACACGGTGGTTTCCTGTATGTTTTCAGACAGGATGAAAAATTGTATTGATTTTCACTAACGTATTTATTTTTTCATTATCATGTGTCAGCTGTTTGTGTGGTGGGAGTAGTGAAGGAAAGGCACAAATCTTGTTTTTGAGACAACCGATGGAAAATTTTTTTTCCCAATTTGCAAATTTATGATCGCGGTCACATTTGTGCCTCATTGTCTCATGTTAAACGTATATTTGAGACTCTCTCTCTGTTTAACTAACTGCTTCCAGTTGAGGGGAGACAAATCACTGCTCATTTGGAGGCAATTCTCAGAATGCATCATTTGCCCTGTTCATGGGACGTTTGCCGGGAGAAACCCTTCACATGCACGCACAGGAAGACAGAAAGAACGTGATCGAGAGGAAAGAGGCAAAGAGGCAAACGGGGATCTCAGACAGCAGTGGAGAGTGGCACAGGAGTCCCCATAAAGCCAAGGTTAATTCCTCAGTCTCTCCATCCATCACTGAGCAGCTGAGAACGGGGGGTGGGTGGTATGGGGGTGACATACCACTTTCAGCCATATATATGTGTGATGAAAGGAAAGAGGGGTGGTAGGGGTGACAAGAGAAATACAGTTCAGAGAGACTGGGGGGGTGAGGGGGAGTCTGTATCGCCCCATTGTCTCCCCAAGCACCCATAAAGGGCGTAGGAGGCAAGGGATCATAAGGCTCGTTTGGCAGGAGTTATGGCTGCCACCAGAAGGCGAGTCAGAGCAGGCAGGCAGACCGGACCAATGACAAGCTCGGGATGTAATTGTCACGGTAACTGGTGGGCACTGATGCCGTCGGGGTCAGGAACAGTCCTGGGTGGACAGCAGCCAGGACATCACAGTGAGTGCGGTAGAGACATCACTGTCACGAATGATCAATGGTCAGCTGAGGCAGAGAGGGCGGTAGCAGTGGTTAGCCACCCAATGAGAGAAACATGGAGAGTGGCAGGTAGATTGTTTTAACTGAGGTAGCAGTGATACAGTCCAGAAAGGAAAAGTGGAAAAAAAAAACAAATGTGGGAAAGCCAGATTGTTTTAGGACTAGAAGTCTAAAAGATGTCAAAGCAGCTGCTGAGAATAAAACTCTGGGTAATGCATTCATAAACTCCTTTCTAGTGATGCACACAAATACCCTAACACTGCTATCTAGTTACCAATACTTTTAGTTTATGTGGTTAGAGAAATATAGTTGTTCTCAGGGGGGTATTACTGATGCTTCAAACAATTGTAGAGGTAATGTTTAGGTTAAGGTCAGATTTTTGGTTAGGGTTTCTGTAAGTACGCCTAGATGTTGCCATTTTTGTCAATGTGTAGCTACAGAAGTGTGACTGGACACGTTTAGTGTTGATCATATGGCAGCAGAGTCTGAGTTCAGGCAGACCGAGCACAGGGAAGGCAGAAGAGCTCATCTTAATGCCAGCCGCATTATCTGGCGTGCTAATGGTAAATAGACTGGATCTTATATGCCGCATTTCTACTCAATTTGAGCACTAAAATCACTTTACACAATATATCTCATCCACCCATTCAAGTACTTTTTTTATGTCCAAGTAATTTCTTTTTAACATTGAAACAAGCCACTCATGGTTCACTATCTTGCCAAGGATAATTTGGGCATGTAGACTGGAGCAGCCAGGGATCAAACCACCAACCTTCTGATTAGTAGATGACCCGTTTTACTTTCTTAGCCACAGATACCATGGGTATGCTGGTACTTGCTTGGCACAAACTGATAAAGTTCATATATAGTACCCTATTTAAGCATCTTTAATAATAATAATAATAATAATAATACATTTTATTTAAATAGCGCCTTTCAAAGCACCCAAGGACACTGTACAACAGATAAAATAAAAAGTCCTGAGATTTGTGTCTCTTTTTTTGTTTTTTGAAGGGCTTCTCTGAAGAATAAGAAAATCACCATCATCGAAAATAGTACCCTATTTAAGCATCTTTAGCCTACCCACTGTTGCTGTGTGTTTGCAAGCCACTATACAGCCCACCTCCACATCAGCTCCTCCCGATAATGTATCTGACTTATTAATGGCATATCTGCTGTCACTGATGACCCCAGGTTTATCCTTCAAATCATAGTTCAAACATTTTAAATTTAAATATTGCTTTAATTAAAGAAATATTTGCAATTTTTTCACAAATCCGTACTTTCTTCGAGAGGGACAGACACACTCCCCTCTTAGTTATGTTCCATGTCTTTTTATCCTTCCGACCTGGCTTCTGTCAGGAAGGTGGGTGTTATTTAAACCGGGCTACACTCCAAAAACTAAAACTGACATTTACTTAAAATTTTTGAGGCAACACTTTTACACTTAAAAATATTGAGTAGATTGGAAACCAGTCAAATCTGTTCAATATACTTGATCAATTGGACATGCTTGGTCAATGTAACTGAATTATAGATGGTCAGTTAATCCAAAATTTTGTTCCATTTACTTAATATTGTAAACTGAATGTAATCAAAATTGTACTTAATATTAAATATGATAAATGGCCTGTATTTGTATAGCGCTTTACTTAGTCCCTATGGACCCCAAAGTGCTTTACACTACATTCAATCATCCTGAATGTGTGTGTGAATCATTCAGTCATTCACACACACATTGGTGATGGCATGCTACATTGCCACAGTGATCAATTGAATAACATTGCCTGGCAGCGTGGCGCACAGACAGAGGCGAGGCTGCCGGACACTGGCGCTACCAGGCCCTCTGACCACCAGTAGGTGGGCAGTAGGCAACCAGTAGGCAACCAAGACTGTCGGAGCTCAAACCAGCAACCTTCCGATTACAAGACAAGCTGCCAACTCTTGAGCCACGATCGCCCCCTAGAATTCAGATATGAATGTTATTGTATTTCACTGGTAGTCTAAGTCTGAAAAACCAAACAAACTAATATGTAGTTGTGTGTTTCATAATACATGTATGAAAAATGACCACATGTTAAACATGAGCAAACACAAAAGCTCAGAGTATTTAAAAAACAAAATGAACAAAACAATGGAAAAGGCTCACGGTAGTCAATTACTCTACGTTATCGTGTTTTACTTACACTTTTCAGTTGTAGTTGCTGACAATAAATAATATTGATGTGGATAATTAATGATAGTACAAGATACTGATGAGTATAGATACCTATTTCTCAAATATTTTGATTCAATTTTAAACAAAAAATATTAAGTACATGCAAAGAAGGTATTCTGTGAACCACATACTGAATTTTTTTTGTCTGAGATAAATGTAAATAAATACCTTAATTTAACACGAACACATACGTTAACATTTTAGACATTTATTTCAACTTATCAAACTCAAATAATTACTAAAAGCATATCCATAGATTTTATCAGGCTCATCTAACTTATATTTATTGTGATATTTACTAAGCCTCTGAATTACTTTTTAGAGTGTATGCTTATATTTTGCTCATTCTCTCTCTCTTACCCTCACACTCTCTTCTTGCCTCTCTCTTGCTCTGTATGTCTCAGAGGGTCATTTGCCTGTTCAGATGAGATTATGAGCTATAATGGAGGAGGTGTGGAGTGCTGAGACAAGGAAAAATGGCCTACCGTGCAGATAGGAGATTTGATGGTTAGTCAATAGCTTTTTTTCTGTCATCAGAGAGAGAGGGGAGGAGAGCATGGAGACGAGCATGCATGGACCTTGATTCTGTATAGGAAATGCATTATTTTCTTGAAGACTACCTGAAACGGTCTCAGAAAATCATTTTAGCATGAACTAACCTTGAACATTCCCATACTTATGTAAATGATCATTGTCAGTGGTAATCAATGAATGGAATAGCCTTGAGGTTCTTAAATGTTATTGAGAACATTTTCAATCTAAACAGCATTTCTTTGTCAGGTTGGTTATAAAAGCCTTGTAGACAAGATGAGAGGTCACATTGTTACTCCATCTTTACCCTCTGTAAAGCTGTCTTGCAGTTTCACAGTCTATGTGCCAGACTGCTAGTTGGCCACACACTTTCATGAAGTCTCTGCTGGCTGTCTAATATTGTCTCAGTGACCATAAAGGTCAAATAACTGGTGGTGACACAACGAGGGTGTGAGCTGAGATTAGCTTCCAGCTTCCAGGAGAGCAATTGAAAATCTACCTGGATCAAAGTGCATTTAAAATGAACATCAGCTCTCAAAAAAGAAAAACAAGTCATGACTTTCTAATGCATTTTTCTGGTATCATTCTTTGAAATATTTATCTGTTAAAAAGGTGTCTAAGACCAGGACTGTGGTAGCGAACTCTTTCTGTCCTCTGGAATATGGACAGGGCATTTTTTAATCAGTCATACTGAGGACACTTGATAATATTGGTGACTGGTTACCTTGGAGGCCTGATCAACTCCTTGGACTTTTTTTCATATTCTTTCAGCATTTGCTGATTTTTTTTTCCTGTCCTGTGGCCACAGGATGCTGCCTTTATGTGTGCCATTGCCATGGACAGGACCATCTGTGGTGTTTAATAATCGATCAAACTTCTAAAGTCAACAATGGAAGTGAAACAAGGACTCTTTCCAACTGTAAAGGCAACAAGCTGGAAATGAATTATTGAATTTTTGAATTATTGTCAAACTTTTACAAAAGGCATTTTCTTTGCTGTTCAGTTTAATTATATTCATTCTGATTTATATAGCACCAAATCACAACAACTTTATATTGTAGAATAAAGATCCTACAATAATACCAACAACAAATGAGCATATAAGCAAAGTGAGTTGATGCAACACTCTGCAGACTTTTAAGAGGACTAAGTTGGAAGTTTGGTCCTATTTTAGATGCTAAGAGTGCTGATGAAGAGTAGAATGATAGAAAAGAGTAGCCTCTGTGCCTGCAGAACACGCTGAAAGTAAATCACATCACAAGAAACTACCCACTATTCAATATCAAATGAAAGGTAAGTTTGCTTTTAGCTCAGTACATGGTATGAGAACACAAGAGCAGGAAAAATACACTAGGAAGCATTGCTTGCCTGTGAGGTGTCAGTCCACATCTGGACTGGACTGTGTTGTGAGCTTTACCTTATGACTGTCCTGATGACGCTCCTGTCTGAGTGGAAATGGGAGAGTGACATGAAGCACTTGAAGGACGAAGTCCTCAGTCAGTGACAAAAAGCATGAATGACACCTGACACACGGCTGACCTCAGAGTGCTGTCTGCTTCTAACAGCTGCTCAGAAAAAGACGTGTGATTAACCGGACCTGACACAAACACAAGTGAACACACACCCACACACTCGCACCCAGAGCCATGATAATACAGCTGAGGGATAAATGTGGCTCAATCACACGAATTTCTTTCTGATAACCATGATACCACTGCTGCTGCAACTGACTCTTATAGTCACATTGATTTATGATACCTTTATACTTTCAGTTCACTACATGAGTGTATCAAAAGAAACAAACTATATAAATCTGAGGCAGGGCCAAAATGACACATGACACACCTCTTTTGATTCACTGAGCATTAATGCAGTTTTGTATTTAATCTTTATTATTATTAAGCTCTTGCTTCTTAACATGCTTTTTAATGCATGAGTCTAAAATACCCAAATCTGCTCATATTAGAGGAACAGCAACCGCATTGGCTTCATTTCTCAGGAGACTGCTCCTTTAAATATAACTTGCGTGTTTTTTTTTGCTTGTTTGGTTTTTGTTCTTCTTGCATATGTGTTTGACGTGCTTTCTTAACAAACTTGCCTGATGCTTGCAGGCAAACGTATTCTCGCAGCTCTGACATGTACAAAAACTTTTGAGCCGACCTCTAATTTGCCCGGCGACCGCTCTCTCCTGCCCGCTGTGTAGTGCATGCAGAGTTGTTTGTAAAGTCCTGTGTGAGAATGTGTCTAAAATGCATGTGAATGTGTGCAGTGAGCCAAGTGAATATGCATGGCCGCACCCACTTTAATGCATGAAGCCTATCTGCGGCTCATTCATATTTATCTGCGGCACATGCATGCATGCTGGCCCGCAGCTGTTCCACTGCAGGTAATCATACACTCACCGTTTCTAATGTGAAGCAGCACGGGAAGTGCCACCGCATGTTGTGTTTGCAAACAGCTTGCATTCTTACTGTTGACGTTCACTGTGAAGCCACGAGTGTGTGGTGGTTCAGCTGAAAAGTCGAGAGGGAGAAGCAGTAAGACCCTGCCAAAGCTTTCAGAGGTTGCAAACACACACACAGACACACTCAGCTCCTGTCATTGAAGATATTGACTGGGCAATCAAGTGTTATCAAGGATTATCTTAACCTTCGCCCTGCTCCTCCTCTTGACTCCACAAACATACAGGATACTCCATCACAGGGAGAACTATGGGAGATCAAAGCTGGCACTGACATTCTCACACTGTAATATGTAATATTATCTAATCTGAGCTTCATTCCTCAGCTATAAAGACATGGCAGGAGTGGATAAAGTACATCTGCTTATCCATTTATCAGCTTACCCCCCACCCTCCTTATGTCTTACATCCCCCCACCATCTCTTTCTCTCTCACCATGTCTCCCCCGTCCCCCCCTCTATCTCTCTCTGTCTCACTCCGCCTCTGACACCCTGATCAATTCCCCATCAAATCCTAATGCCACGGTTTAACTCAAGTGTGGCATCTTAATTAGAACGATAACTGCACACTGTCAGGGTCATCGACTGGGCCGGCTGCAAACCAATGCTTCTCATCGACAGGCTGCCAGCGCTCAGAGAGGCTCTAAAAGCAGGGGACAGGGGACGTAGAGGGATGGATGGACAGAGAAGACGTACAGGTGGAGATTGGGGGTGAGTAAAAAAGATATAAGAGTCAGTAAGGTATACCTGAGAGCACTCAATGAATGTGAGACTAGAAAAACCTAAAGAACATGTGACTAGAGTTTGGTAACAGTTCAGGAGAGATTAATAATGTTTTAGAAAACATGTTTTTGTAGGAGATAAAAGGACCAGGAACACTTCTATACGGAGCAATGACAAATTGGATTGGCATCTCAGGTGGTTTCTCTCAAAATGTTGTTGTCATATTAATGCAACTATGGGCAGAAGAGGGAAGGAAGAGGTTTGAACCCTTCTCACTGTCAAAACATTGTTTTCTTTTAATGCATTGCTGTACCAATTTGTGCTAATTATACACTCACCTGCCACTTTGATAGGTGCACTGGTTAACTGCTTGTTAACACAAATATGTGATCAGCCAATCACAGAGAGTCTGTGTACTTAGGCATATGGGAATGGTTGAAGTTCAAACCGAGTAGAAAAGAGATAGCGAGATTTTAACTGACTTTGGTTGTTGGTGTCAGAGGGGCTGTTTTGGGTATTTCAAAAACTTGTTGATCTTCTGTGATTTTACTGCACAATCATCTTGGGGGTATACAAAAATGGTTTAAGGAAGAGAAAATGTTCAGTGAGTTCTCTTGACAAAAATGTCTTGTTGATGGCAGAGGATAGAGGAGACTGTTTTAAGCTCAAAGACAGGCAAAAGTAACTTAAATCACACAAACAGCACAACACATCAAGCCTTTAAGCAGACGGGTTACAGCAGGAGACAACCACATCTGGAACCAATTCTGTCAGTGGAGAACTGAGGCCACGATTCACATGGCCTTACCAAACCTGGACACTAGACGGCTGTGAAGTTGTTGTCAGGTAGATGAGTCTCAGTTTCTGCTATGTCTTTTGGATGGTCGAGTTTAGAAATTAGTACAAACTACATAAAAGGATGTATCCATTATGCCTCATAGTGACAGTTTGTGTGAAGGATATGTTTTTACACACTTTGGTCTTAAGCACCTATGCAGACTGCTTCTGCAAACATTTTTGGACGAATGGGTCAACCTCAGGAAGTCAGTGATAGGCCATGTAAAATTACAGATCAGGGTCAGCAGATGCTGAGGTGCACAGTGCACAGAGCTTTCTGAGAATCAATTGCTACAACCCTCCAAACTTCATGTGGCCTTCAGATTAGCTAAAGAACAGTGTGCAGAGAGCTTCATGGAATGGGTTTCCATGGCTGAGCAGCTGCATTCAAGCCTCCAACTGCAATGCAAAGCTTTGCAGTTGGAGATGCGGTGGTGTAAAGCAAGTAGCCACTGAATCTAGAGTAGTGGAGACATGTTCTCTGGAGTGACAAATTATGATTCTCTGACTTGGGCTCTGATGGATGAGTCTGCATTTGGTGGTTGCCAGGAGAACGGTTCTTATCTGACTGCCTTGTGCCAAATTTAAAGTTTGGGGATTATGGTGTGGGCTTGTTTGAGTTACAGTGAGATCAGTTTGGAGATGGTCCCTTCCTCTTCTAATATGACTGCACACCAAGGTTCATAAAGACATGGATTAGTGAGTTTGGTGTGGAAGTTTTATGACCTCCACAGACTCCTAAAATCAAACAGATGACTTTGGGGATGAATTAGAGAGGAGACGGTGAGCCAGAACTTCGTGTCCAACATCAGTGTCTGACCTCACAAAAGCACTTCTGGAAGAATTGTGGAAAATTCCCATAAACACACTCCTAAACCTTGTGGAAAGTCTTCCCAGAAGATTTGAAGCTGTTACAGTTGCAAAGGGTGGGTCAACATCATATTTAACACTATGGATTAAGAATGGAATGTCACTCAAGTTTATATTATGCCTGTGAAGGCAGACGAGTGAATACCTTTGGTAACATAATGGATTACAAAAGAAGTTTAAAGTAATTTGATTGAAAAGACTAACTGACGGTATTCAGGAATGTGAGAGAGCTGTGCAAACTGTGAAAAACATAAAATACAAACTGTGTTGATGAGTTATGAGGTTCAGATGAGAAATGCATCAACACAGTAATAAATATCTTCAGTAGAAAAATATGTGTCGAAACTACATTGAAAGTTTACACAAACACAATGAGAAACACCTATGAGGCGGGAATGGACTGGTTATTTGAGAACTTTGTGGTGAGAATGATGTAAAATTATGTCAAAGTGATTGTTAACAGCAGTCACATCAGTAAAATCATTAGAAGTAAATTAAGTGTCTTGAGGTAACTGTTGTAATTTGGAGTTATATAAATACGACTGACTTGAATTTTCAACTATTTTTGATTTGGTTTGGAGAAAATGGAATGAAAGAAAGCAAAAAAAAGGAAAAAGAAAGAAAAGGACTGAATGAAGGAAGACAAGCTAAAGGAAATTGTTGGATGGAAAGGAAAAACAGGCAGAGAAAAGGAAGCGTGGAAATAAGAGGAAGAGAAAGGAATCCTTGGAAAGAAACTAAAAGGAAACAAAAGGAAAGGAAATTTCAACCAAGGGTCTCATTAAAAACTTCTTTATCAAGTAGGGGAAATGGAGCTACAGGAAGAAGGCATCAAGAAAAAGAAAATAATTAAAAATGAAAGGAAAGAAAGAATAGCACTGAAAAATCAGATCAGGGAAAGGAAAAAGGAGAAGATGAGAAAAGGTTAGAAGACTGGAAAAAGAGGCATGAATGAAGAGCTGTAGAAAAATAAGAACAATTAGAAAAATGGAAAGAAGGCTAAAGCAAGAAAGAAAAAACAGAGGTTGCTGGCAGAAATAAAAAGCAAAAATGAGGGATTGGAAACAGAAAATGTGGGCAAGAAAGAAAGGACATTTAAAGAATGAAAATTAAAGATGACACAGGCATCTCAAGGAAGACAACAACAATTAGGAAAGGAGGGTAAAGGAAGAAAGAATCAAGAAAGGAAATTACAAAGGAAGAAATAGGTAGAGAGGAAAAGAGTGTAAGGAATAAAAGGAAGAAGAATGGAAAGACAAAAGAAAAAAGGCTCGTCTGTATATTTGCTGTCAAGCAGAGAACTGAAGATCCTTGACTACAGACACTGAACTCGCTTTCACATGGCAATTTGCCCTCTCTGTTTGCTTTTCAGACCAGAAATAAGGAAAGAAAAAGAAGAGAGGGGAAAAAGAGAAGGACAAAACACAGAGATGCTAAGTTTGTCATTGTATGTGACAAATGTAGAAATCAATAAATCATTGTGGGCTGTTGACAGGTTGTGGCAAGGAGGGGCCGCTCATTCCTCATCGACTATTTATGAAACTGTCGCTGCTGTCTGTCTCTCCTTCTCTCAGAGCATGTGTTGCCTGGCTGACTGGTTGGCTGCCAAGCGAAAGTACTGTCTGAAATATTTAAATGTTTGCGTGCATTTCACACCGGACCTGTGACGCCCACAGAGGGAGCGTTACGTGCCCATATGAGAGGAGGAGGACTGAGACACAGGTTCTGTGTGTCTATCACAGATTCGACCACCAAAACTCATCCTGGCACAAATAAAACCACCTCTCTGTTGTTCCTTGAACTGTTCAAGTCCATGCATGTCTTACAGTGGATAGGACTGTTGCCTCACAATTCCTGGTTCAAACCCTGGCTGCTGCCTTCCTGTGTGGAGTTTGCTTGTTATCACTGTCCCTGTGTGTCCCTGTGTGGACAGTGATAACATGCCAAACTCCTACAGAGGTCTGGAAGTCACTCGAAAAGGGACTAAACTCAGAAAAACAAAAGTAAATATCTACATTCCATAAACAGCAATGTAAAAAGAGAATATAACAACTCAGGCATTGTACTAATTTAATTCACTGCAGTTTTATTTATATAGCGTTAAATCATCACAAGTCACTTTATACTGTCAGGTAAAGTCTCTATAGTAATACAAAGAAAACCTCAACAATCAGATGACCCCATATGACAGTGGGAAGAAAAAACTCCCTCTTAACTGGATGAAGCCTCCAGCAGAACCATGGTCAGCGAGGGGCAGATGACTGGCCCTGGTTGGGGAGGGTGAGGATGGGGCTAAGGGAATGAGACAGGTCAAACAACACAGTGTGGAAGACAAGAGTGAAGAAGAAACACACAATACATCTGTACACAGCCTAGACCTATTGCAACATCACTAAGGGGAAATTCAGAGTTACCTGATCAAGCCTTAACTCTATTGTTTATCATAAAAGAAAGTTTTAAGCCTAATCTTTAAAGTAGAGAGGGTGTATATCTCCCAAACCCAAATTGGGAGCTTCCACAGAAGAGGGGCCTGGAAACTGAAGGCTCTCCCTTCTATTCTACTTTTAAATACCCTACAAAACATGAGCAGGTAGAACATGTCTACCTGTTTGGTAGGTTTTGTACAGAAGATGTCCTTCCTGCTGTAACCTCAAATGGTTTTGTGTCTTCTCACAAGCTTTCACTTGTAAGGTGGATGTGTAATGTGCAAAAGGAATCGTGCAAATTGTGATAATCTTCAGAGATAAAGAAACCTAATAAATTTATTGCTCGCGTGGCTAGTCATACCATCCTTTCTGTTTCTGGAGACGACTCATTAGAGTCGGCATACATACTTAGCATACATGGTACTGATATAGAGATAGATAGATATTTCTTCTCAGTTAAGCACACAAAGGCCTTTCTAATGCAAGTCTAACTGACCCAATCACACAAACAAAACTTTTATCTATGCCTAACCACTGTCTAACATTCCCCCCCAACCCTCACCCAATTGTGGTTAAGGGAGGGAGACAGACTGTGATTGACAAAAACAATCAAATTCATGAATTTTTCCACATGACTTGCTGTTGAGTCCATGTATACTTGAATGGAACTAAATGGCCTACAACTCCTCACATACTTTATGTCCTGCTGGACCAAATACTCCAGAGTAACAAATGTAGATTGATCCTCATATCCTGTGTAAGTAAAATTTGCTAAACAAAACTAGAGAGTAGGAAGGCCAGAAAGCAATGAAAGGTGGGCTAATATTCTTCGATTTTAGTCTAAGAAAATTAAAAGTATAGAGCACCAGCTTTACCATCTGAAATTAACTTCTGGGGATAATAATTATAGAGGGCTGAAGCATCAGTTCTCAGAGCTCTGCTGTGACTGTCTCTAAGCAGGCCATGAATGGGCATTAGTTGATTAATGAATTAGACTTTATATCCAAAGGGGTGCTCTCCCAAAGAGTCCAAACTCCCTAACCTACTGTAATCCACCTATTACAGACAGATTATCCTGACTATTACACCAGTGTAGATTTAACAGACCATGAGCTCAAATTACCCAGAGGGGTTGGATGAAAAATTTGTCAGTTTTTACTTCAGGATTATCCGTATTTGAGAGTGATTGCCCTAAACCTTTACTGTGGATGTGTTAAATACCAAGTTCCTTTTACATGCAGTGCCATCCTTATTTTTTAAGCTGTAGTTGCTTTTATATGATCATCATTTATATCATTTATAAATGATACTAATAAAGGTTTGTTGATTAAATTATTTTCATGTTAGAGCATGCGGATATTTTGCACTTTTTTTTACAATACTTTTTACTTTGTCACCAAATATTCCAACTAAGCCAAAGCTGTCAATCATGCGAGCGATGTGCCATAACCTGGTCGGTAAAGGTTCGAAACCGGTCCGCCGTATGCCTTTGCAGTGTGTGAAAACTGAGGTGAAATCAGGCGCAGTTTTTGAATCTGTTACTGTGTTTTGCACCAAGGAAGCATTGTGTTGGAGATTGTTAAGAATAGATGTGTTATGAGAGGGGCTGTCCAAATTGGTTATTTCACCTGAGTGTGAGGTGTGAAAGTGTTCCAGCATTCCTACTGACAAAGACATTGTCCACAGCCTGTCATACCACGCTGAAGCAAGACGGTTGAGCCAAAGAGCTTTGCCAGCTTTTATTTTGATTTCCAACCATACAGTAATGACAGTAGACTGGCGGAGAAAAAAAATCATTCTGCTGAAATTTCACTGCACATTTTTAAACTAAAAGAAAAAACAATTTTTGTATAGGGCATCATGCAATAGTTTTGCTTGTCTTGCCCACTTGGGAATCAAACTAGCTGAGCTTGACACCCTTGGACTAAACAACCAGATTTTTCTCATTGTCTCAAAAAAAAAAAAATACAGTGTCCCAAAGTAAAATTATTCCTTTTTATTTTAGATTTTAATTATTTAAATGGTAAATGGCCTGCATTTGTATAGCGCTTTTCTAGTCCATAGGACCCCAAAGCGCTTTACACTACATTCAGTCATTCACCCATTCACACACACGATAGCAAGCTACATTGTAGCCACAGCTGCCCTGGGGCGCACTGACAGCCTCTAAAGCCTGCTTAATTTTGAACCCAACTATAGGCCATAGTTAAAACGGTAGTTCGGGGACTGTGACTTTTTTCAACAGTTGGTGCATGTCCCATCTAAGATTAACCAGTTTTCTTTGGCCTATAAAACTGCATGCAGCCTTAGCGTGGTCCAGACGCTGAACATAAAGCTCCAAATTGCCTGAAATTATCAATAACCCTTAATAACGTGTGAATAGGAGCAGACGAAAGGCTATATTACTGAAAGTCTGAAATCAGAGGATGATATCTGCATATTGACACCTGTGGTATTGAAACAAGACGTTAGTCCTCAGTTTCACCAGCTTCTCTCACTCTAAGTCTGAGCTGCTTCTAAAAGTAGTTTAAAGCCACACAAAGCTTTTAATAAAACAACATTTTGCTTCATATTTTTGTGATATGTGGTGTAGTCTTGCTTCACAGTAAGTGTGCACCTGTGAAGTCTGATGTGTGCAGAGAGAGAGAGCAAAAAGTAGATGAGGCACTTTGAGAGCTTGCGGCAATGGTGAGATTTAAACTCATTCTGTCTACGGTTCCATCAGATAACGAGCTGAATCAGCACGCACTGTGGATATGCACAGAGTGGGACACGCACACAGACACACACACATCAGACATTTACGGAGATACAGGAGGAAAAGACAAAGTCTGGCACTGGCTGTTCATGAGCAGGAGTCCTCAGAATCAGAAACTGTCACTTTGTCATTCCGCCACCATTTCTCTTTCCTCAAAGTTTCTCTCTCCTGGTGTCTCAAAGGTCACAAAACAATTAAAGGTAACAAAATTGATTTATTTATCCTTGGTATGCAGTGTACACTGCATTTCCTTCCTCACAAAACATTTCCAAAGTCAGATTTAGGAATAAGGTAATCACTGCAGTCTGTATCGTCTTCTTCCTTGCTAGTGGAGGATACAAATGCGGTCGTGTGGAGACAGAGTGGACTGAACTAAAAGCGACCTGTTTATTGACTGTTTGCAGAACTTAAAGGGCAAAAGGGGAAAGTGAAAACTATAAACTTCTGAAACATAAAGCTCTGTGAGGGACTAATGGAAGGGCAGCACTACAGACAGATGCAAAAACAAGACACAGCTGAGCTAAACTACAGAGGATGAGACAACAAAAGGAAAACTAAAAGCAAGACACAAGACACTAAGCATCACGAAGTACTGGGACAAATGACCCGGGGCAATGACAGCAGGATCCCTTGGTTTCTTAATCAGATCAATCACGGTTATTTAGTGTGCTCACATTGATCTACAGAACAGCTAATGGTGGAAAACTTTTACAATGCACCTTTAATAATCTTAGATATGAAAGATTTCTGCCTCAAAATCTATCTGCTCACAATCACTTTTAATAGGATGTTCTTTATTGAGCATTAATTAGTCGTTTTAAAGGTCGTCATCTGCAGGCAATATGCAATTTATTAATGTTTTAAATTAGTTATATATTAGTTAGGAACAGGTCATTTTGTCACATTCAATGATATTTATGCTATTATGATATTTCAGCACACTATTATTATTATTATTATTATTATTTACACACATTAAGAACGACAGTCTATCACTTTCCGTCTTCCATCTTCCTCTGTCCTCTTCCACCACTGCTCCTGCCTCCTGCTTTTACTTTCTCTTTTCCTCCTTCTCACCCAGGCTTGTTTTAGGCTCTGTGTTGGATCACTTTCGTAGCCCTGCTGTCAGTGCTAACCACACCTTGACCCCACTGACCCCTCTTATATCCTCTGCCTTATCTCTCCCAACCTGCCACAGCACCCTGCACCTCAGCCCTCACCACATACTCTGCTGCTACCTTCTCCCTGTGGAGGAGGAGGAGGAGGACGTGGAGGAGGAGGATGAAGGAGGCGGTCAGTGACGCACTCCGCTACAGGCCTGTCCCTGCTCATTTCAGGTTAGCCCATCTGCAGTAGCACCAGCCAAAGTGACAGCTGTCAGCGCCACTAAGCGTACTCCACATGCTCCCCCTCCATCCGTCCTTGGAGCTCGGCCAGAACTAGGAGAGGAGAGGAGAGGAGGAAAAGAAAGATATTTAAGAAAATGAGAGAAAAGGAAAGCAGATATTTTTAATAAGGCAAGAGAACAAACTGAAGAAATA
Source organism: Copadichromis virginalis (assembly GCF_057382275.1). Lineage (NCBI taxonomy): Eukaryota > Metazoa > Chordata > Actinopteri > Cichliformes > Cichlidae > Copadichromis > Copadichromis virginalis. Next base: position 14,031,044 of record NC_140634.1, on the reverse strand, counting down.
AGTCAAGAAGAAAGAGTAAAATAAATTGGGTAGAATTAGATTTTAATAAAAAGAAAATCTAAAAAGAAGAAAATGAAAGGAAAAAGAGGGGACAAGAGGAGGAAATAGAAACGGGATGAAGGGCGAGGACGTAAAAAATCAAGGAGAGAAAGAAACAAGAAAAACAAAAGAACAGATGAACGGAGGAAAAAAGAGATGAAAGGGGTAGAAGTAAAAGGAAAGGAAAGACTGAGGGCTGAAACAAGGGGAATAAGTGAAACTGGTTTTTTTGGGGGTTTTTTAATAGAAGCTCAGCAGTTTCTCCAGTCACTGGCCTACAATAATAATAATAATAATAATAATAATAATAATAATAATAATAATAATAATAATAATAATAATAGAGGTGTAAATTTAAACTGGGCTTCGTCCGTTTCTCATTCACTCTGACCTCTCCAGTCTCGGCTGCTGTTCTTCGGCCTCTTCTGTGGGCTCGCAGCTGCTCCTGTTTAACGTGCGAGCAGCGCCGCCTGCTGGCTGGGAGCGCAGCAGCCTGCAGCAGCTTCTGCTCGGCGCTCCTACGAGCATCAGCGCAGCGCTGTGCTCAGAGCGAGCGCGAAGGTGCGAGAGAAGACAGACTGAACGTCTAGAGGAGACAAACAAAGCCGGACTGTGAGCGTGACTTTTGCTGTTCATGCGTGTGTGTGTGTGTGTGTGCGTGTGTGTGTGTGTGTGTGTGTGTGTGTGTGTGTGTGTGTGTGTGTGTGTGTGTGTGTGTGTGTGTGTTTTAATCGCAAGGGCTGCAAAACTGCCGCAAAGGAGAGCTGGAAATCAGGGGGAGCGGGAAGAGAAAACAAACTTATCTGCATTTTATGGCTGATGTGAATGAAGGTAATATAAGTTCAACATGTCCACGTGCACAAAAAGTAATATTTGCATCGTTCTTGAAAAAGGAGAGCTTCTGACTTAATCTGTGCTGAAATAATTCAATTTTTTTTTATCTTCATTTATACACATAATTATGCATGTTTTCATAATTTTGTGCACATACTATTTCTTATGTTCACTTTACTGGATCATCATTGTATCAAATGTCATGTCAGTGAATATAATTACTTATATGACGTCATGTTTAAACTCACTTTCAGAACCAAATAAATGGACAGTGTGTATCCAGCCTTGGTTAGGTAAGTGAAGGACGACAGCATTACAGGTAGGAACAAGAAACCGAACTAAACCTGACAAAATGTTCTGTTAGAATCTTGGTGGGAAATCTCTTTTTCAGATCTCTTGTTCTTTAAATGTTCCTCCCATGTCTCTGTTTCTGTTACACATTTCACAAAATTACAAAATGTTGCATTTCAGGTTTCGAGGTCAACAAAGCTACAGTCTGACAGCGAAAACCAGTCAGTGCGACAGAAACGCGACATGAAACTCATGCACTAAGCTCCTCACCTCCAAGCGTGAGTATATTGTTTCCTGTCCTGGAACCTGACTTGAAGTTGTGCAGACTGTGCTTGAAGAGGTCGGAGGTCGAGTTAATGATCTTATGAAGACCTGAGACCCAGAGATAAAACAGCTACCTACTCTCCTTTGCTTCATTCTAGATACAACCGGTACGACTGAGTGATGCCTGCTACAAGATGTTCTAATAACCACGTACATGAATAAATAACACACACACTGTCATGATCCTGGGTCTGCTGACCCAGCGTTTTGTGTTTAGTTTATGTAGCCTTCAGGTTTCCTAAGTTTATCATTATCATGCCTAGGTGTTACTAGTTATTTTCCCCTCGTGTTTCCACTATGTTAAGTCTCCCCTGCTTTCATGTATTTTATGTCTGTGGCGTATGTTGTCAGTCCAGGTTGTCATGTTTATATCTCACTGTTTCCTGTCTTATTGTGAAGAGGTCTGGTGTGTCTGTGTTCATCGTGTTCAGTTTTACTCTCCCATTGTTCATGTGTGTCAGCTGGTTCCCCATGTGTTGCCACTTCCCTCATTATCCTCCTGTGTCCATTTAGTCTGTGTGCTCTCAGCCATTCTTTGTCAGGTCGTCTGCTCATCCATGTCTCATCCCCAGGTACCCATGTCAGTTCACTATGGTTAAGCTTTTTCATGTTTTGTTATTAGTTCACCCAGTTTAGGTTATTGTTTAGTTTTCACCGATGCCCGATTATTTTTACCCTCATTGCTAGCCTCAATAAACGGCTTGTTTTGTTTATCCACACTACGTTTTGGTCTGCGTTTGAGTCCTCCTCTGCAACACATACGGTCTGCCCCAGCCAGACCGTGACACACACACTCACACACACACATACACAGGTACAGAGCTATCGGCTGAGCAGCAGCAGCAGAGCGGGTGTCTTGATTCCTAGACAGACACACTCATGCACTTTTAATGGGATCCCGCTCTAAAACCATGGGATTCCTCTGCCAAGTGCGACCCTTTTTTTCATCCTCTCACTCACACACACTCTGTGTGTGAGTGAGTGCTTAACCGTGCGTGTGTGTGTGTGTGTGCAGGAGGTGTGGATAAGGGTCATCTCCCGGCCCAGGGGTGCGATTTCAGCTTTCCAGAGGGAGGGTAAGTGAGTAGTCCCAAGACCCTGAAAACCCTAAGGTTTGAAATGAAACCTCATCGCACACGTTGTGCACTCAGCCCGACCGCCAAGAGTGCACGTGAAAATATCACAAATATAACGTGCAGCTGGATCATTTTTAATAATATATGGGGAAAAAATAATCATCCTTTTTGCTGACCTTTCCAGTCTTTCTTTGTTTATTTATTTGCTTGTCTTTTTTGATGCCCATAAATTAAAGTCACACTTCCTTACATAAAGAAAGTCTCAGTGAATAACAAAATCACATGTTCAGTATATGTAGATTTTTTTCAGATGATTCCTTAATATTTCTGCATCATTAAATCAAACAATGATACTTCAGGTTTCACGGGCAACATTTTTAAGCCTGGATTAGCATCTGAGTAAAAAAAGCTAAAAGCAGGAGCTGTACTTCATGCCTGTGATTTAATCCGGGATTAAACGGTTTGATGAATCCCAAATTGATCCCAAATTTGTATAATATCTCCATCTCATCAGCCCCTGACACAGAGGAGTGTTTATCAGGCAACTTCTTCAACACAATTCAATATGCATTAGAGTAGCCTGAAATAAAATTCTCAGAATGAAAGCCTCACAAGTCAAGCATTTTAAGATTTGTTTACCAATTTGTTATTTACAGGAGTGCATGCTTGTTTATGCATTACTGACACTGAGTTGGCAGAAAGCTGGAAAAGCTTTTTATTGGACAACTCTCAAGAGGTCAAGCTTAGGCATTCTGCTCTGTGACATCCTGTTGGTGTCCCTGGCAAAACCATCTTTGTCACCTGTCTCATCAGATGACAGAGATGATAGGATTAGAAAGTATCTTATGTGAATGAGGGGATGAGCAGAATATTTTCTGATATATAAAAATGCTCCCAGTGGTCGAGCGCAGCCTCAGAGGTGGGGTGATAATATGACCTGCAAAGATGCATAAGTTCCCACAGTAAATGATTCTTCTACTGTTTAACCCTGAGTCTGCTGAACTGCTCTTCGTATAATGAGGAGACCCCATCTCATCACGTTTTACACAAAACTACCAGAAAACCCCACGTGAGATGTTTTTGATGTATTTTTGCCTAAAAACCCATGATATAAATGTATCATATAAAAACACTATTATTTAGTTTCTGCAGTGGTGATATTTATTTATTTTCTGACTCACATTTCATGCCTCAGAGTAGTGGCTCATTCCAGGGTATTGGGGAAAATAATCAGTGTCATGTATCATGGACTCCAAGATTCTGCCTGTGAGCTCACTTCAGCGTGTGAATCCAGCCCATGATCACTTTGGACACATTGTCTCAGACTCTTGATCTCACATATCCAGCAAAGGCTCAGTCTCAATGAGGTGCCATATTTGCAAAACTGCTCAAATGAACGTGACACCCAGCAACACGTCAAGCAGCTGATGAAGCAATGCCCCCTTTAACTATTTCTTGTTATATGTAGTTTTTTTTAAGATCCACTTTTTTAAAAAAAGTACATTTGACTTCTGTTATTTATTTATTTTTATTTATTTTTTTATTTTTTTGGCTTACTTTTATTTTGTTGATGCATTTAAAAAACATTCAAATGTACTCTTGTTTCTCATATATTGTTTTATTGTAATGAGGAAACAGTCTGTATTATTAAAAAAAGAAAAACTCAGTTATTGTGCTTTTGATTTAATGATGTAGCTATCACAGAGCTGCATTTTATTAATAATTAGTTTTATAATGACTGAGCCCCCTCGTGAGCTGCTGGAAATAAGGTTCTTTAAAACACTTACATCAATCATGTCATTTGCATTTTTCAATTAGCCTGTTAATAGGTTCATATATACAAAATGGGACAAAATAAATTACTATTGATGGAAATACTGAAGCAAAAAGTCCAACACCGCATGTCGCATGTTCGTTCGACCAGCCGAAATCCCAACGCTTCACAAATCTTTGTGGTATTAAAAAATGACCATTATTTAAAAGGTATATTTTTGCAAACTGTAGACCTACACATCTGTTTTGTTCCTGTTGCGAGTAAATAAGACTGAATTATCACGTTTGCCTATAATCTCTGTTTCTCAGTGTACCTGTGGTAGTGTCACAGGTTCTGACAGCAGAAACTTGTCTTATATGTCTGTTGCTATATCAAACAACAGATAGTGCCATATCTGACTGAGTGTTTTTGTTTGTTTGTTTTTGCTTTATTATTATTTATATTATTGTCTGGATTTGAAACAAATAATTCCACTTTGGCATCTTTATCCAACCGTTGTTCTGAAGCTCAAAAATGTTGCAACAATGTGTGTGTGTGTGTGTGTGTGTTTGTGATTTTCAGAAATACTTCGAGGTTGAATAAAAAATGAAATGATGGAGCAGCTGTTCCATATTTATTACGCAGAAGGCACTTAAAGGTGGAACACCGTGGAGGAAATCTGTGCATGCTGCTGTGTTGAGCACGCAGGAGCAGAGTACCAAATGTTTGTGGTTTTTGCTTTTTCTTTCTTTATTTATTCATTTATTTATTTGTTCTCTGGTGAGTGGGATTACCTCTGAATTATGGAACAGTCCCCTTTCTCTCCTTAAGTAAAAAATAACATCTGTCCGGCAAATGGAGAGCTTAGTGTTTCTCTATAATTAATGGTAAAAGCCTCCAGAGCTGCACATAAAATATACATCTTCCATGCAGGACCCCCATAACAAAGAGAGCAAGAGAGACCAAGAGACGAGGAGGCGGAGGAGAGCAGTAGGTCAGTGAGAAAGGAGGAAGTGCCACTCTCTGTGCATGACAGCACAGTGAGTGACTGTATTTATTCACAGACCTAAAAAATTAAGTCAACACTGCCAAAAACGGCCTTTTCTCCAAGATTTGTTCTTACTTTAAAACCCTTTTATTGTTAAGTCTTTGAATAAAAGCACAGCAGAGAACACTAAAGACTTGCAGGCTGCTTGTTAACGAGGTGAAAATATTCCATGTATAACTCAATATGCAATTTTAGATGGGTTTTTTTATGTGTGTTCCTGACAGTTTGATGCCATCTAGATTGCAGTTTTCATATACAACAGTGCTTGCTCAGTAAAAAAAAATAAAAAAAGTAAAAAATAAAAAAACCTTTTTATTGAAAGAGATCTCATCAATCTCAATGTTACATCTCAAACAATGTTCTGTCACATAAAACATCTCACGTTGCCTCTTTGCAGACTTCCTTCTAGTAACTAATGGCTGCAGTTAGAAGCTAGCTTGACTCTGCTTGACTATGTCGTTTTCATTAGAGGCCAGCAGCATTTTCTGGTTGCTTGTGCGTGCTCTTGTGGATAAACCTCTTGTCGGTTTAGCAAAAGAGCAGCTTGTCCTGATTCTGCTTTCACTGTTCTGAGATCAGCTACAGTTTGCATGTGAGAGACTGCACATTGCATGTGTGTGAAAACAGAGCAGCTAAAAAGTAACCAAGCAAACTTATTCTGTGATTAATCATCTAAATAAATACGTTTTCTGTAATGACCTTGCCCGAAATGTAGAGAGGAATTTTATTACGTTTAGCATAGTTGTTTTGCAAATACACCACCATCAGTTTTCTTTAATATTTTTAATCCCACTGCAGATATTGACAGTTAATGTGTCATTCTGTAGATTTAAAATGTTATTGATATGTTTTAATAATCAATTTGTAGGTTTGTTTATCTGAATTCATTAATTCACCACTTTTATACATAATACAGGTCACCCATACCACAAAAATAACATTTTATAGAATTGAATTCATACTGTAGATAAAACAAATTATATAAAACATTTAAAATAAGACCATCCTTACACATTTGCAACAGTAATATTAACCCGTGTAAGACTAATGGGAAACATTTTTCTGCAGAATAAGTACTTTTACCTTTAATGCTTTAAGTTACATGTGCTGGGGTACATGCTGAGGACTTTACATAGACTTGCAACGCTACTTTTACTAAAGGAAAAAAATTAAATCCACCAACACTCTTCATTGACTAATGAAATAATAATAGTGAAGATTTTAATAACAACTATAGAAATAAGAATATTTTACAATTCTTCAGGCGAAGGAGTCTATGCAGAGTGCATAAAATATTGAGAGATAGCGCAAAGTCATTAAATATTGTGTTTTAATAAGGTATTTAAACAGTAGCAAACATGCATTTTTCTTCTTTTAAAGGAGGTGGTGATCGTTACCTCTGCTTCTTGCCTTTCTGTAAAATCACAACACACCAACAACACATACCAAGTTCACTTCTAGCAGCGCTAAACACATGTGCTGCGTGCATAAACTGTATACATACAGTTTCCCCTAAAGACGTTCAGCAACATTATCTTGGATCAATCAATAAAAACTTTTCCTGCAGACAAAAAAATCTTCAGAATTCATCATCTCTTATTTAAATGAGCTAACCTCCTTAATAGTGTTGTCTCTTATATATGTTATGCAGCATCTGCTACACATGAACACATAACCTCACAACCACGCATGCCATAATCATCTGCTGTGAACTGCTCCCAACTGCTTTGTTTATTGATTAGTGATTGAAAAATGATTGGCTGTGGAAAGTAAACACAGGAGCACTCAGACAGTCACCATGGAAACACACATCTCATTAAATTTACAGCCAGCATAATACACACACACACACACACACACACAAAGTCAGAGCTGTAAGTGACTCTTCGGAGTTGGAGCAGTTTATTATATAGTTGATAGTCTTCAGTAAGTGAGGGCATTAATATAACAAAGGCTGCTTTGATGTATAGTGAAAACACTGAAGTTTTTATTGAAAGTAAACAGTGACCTCTACAGGTTACAGTGTGTCAGAACAGGTATCAGACTTAAAGCAGTTCATCTTTCACCACTGCTGTTTGATACATTTGGAGATACATAACGAGAATAATCCTCCAGCTTTTAAGGGAATGGCTGTAACATAAGGATGGAAATTGCAGGCGTCCACTTATCTCTGAGATCATCTGCCTAGAGATACAAGCATTGTAAAAATGTACACAAACCCGCATGGATTGCCTTCATCTTATCTTATCTTCCCAATTGTTATACCTATATATATTTGAAGTTGAATTTTAAAGGATTACGTGTTGTGAACTATTAATTTTTCATTTAATTTTACTTAGTTTTACTTTATTTACACATTTTATGAACACGAAGTTGTAATTTTCTCTCTCTCCCTCTCTCTGTGTAAAAAGTCATATTTTGCTACTAAAAAACATGACTTTGTTATTGTGGTGTAAACGGGTAGTCCAAGTACAAACATGTTAAAACAAGTCGATACTTTATTTGCGATAACTGTTTGTTGTTTTTTTGTTTTGTTTTTTTTAGCGGAACCAATATGTAAACCGTTCTCTCCGCCGGAGTATTATAGATGTGGGACGGGAACGATGGAAAGATGGCGGCCGCAATGGTGCAAATGTCATGTTTGTACCGGGGGATGTTAGCGGTCAGGGCCACTGGCATCAGGACGCTGATCCCCGGGCTGGTCCCGGTCCAGTTCCGAGCCTTCTCGGTGCGGAAGGAGCCCGAGCTAGAGGAGAATCCGTACTACAGCAAGTACCAGGACAAGATCCAGAAACTGCGCAGGTCAGCCACCAGCCACACACCACCACAACCCCCTTACAAACGATAGGTTTCCCGTCGTTTACAGTTTCACATTAACGCTGAGGTATACGGAGTATCTCTTCAAAGATTTCACCCACAGTGAAGTTGTCTAATATTATTTATTGATATGTTTTTAATATGAATATCTATTGTTAAACTATAATGGGTCGGCGTGTGAAAATGCAGGAGAAATCCAGCATGTAGTATATATGAAATATATATAAATATTAAAAATATCCATTGAATTCATTTCATAAATGTAATGTGAATCTTTTATCATTTGTTTACTTTGAGAGTTGTTGGAATAGTACCCAGTGGAAGATAGTGAATGAATTTCTGCTTTTAACAGTTTACTTGTTTCATTATGTTATCATTATAAAGCCACGAAAATGGATTATAGTATAACTACAACCACTCTCCACTGTTACCGTTGACTTATTGGTTGTTTTAATGTTTTTATCAAAAGTTCCTGAAGATAATAATAACTGTGATCAGATGATAATGATGTGTACAGTTACAGTCATGATAGAATAGTGATATTAAACACAGATAGTTAGTTAGTTAATTTGTTTTTACACTGACTTTGTCTGAATCCTCTGTAGTGCCAAACCGCAGGAGTACAAGACCCGACTGGAGAAAAGGCATGAAGCCAATAAGGAAGTGCTGGGACACTCGAAGCAGGCAGAGTTTGTCCGATTTATGGAGCAGGAGGTGGAGTATCAGCGGGGCTCACAACTGAACAACATGATGAGACAATGGACTAGTTAGAAACTGTTTCGTTTCTAACAACCACTTGTTAACAATTGTGTTGTTGCGTAGACAATTTTATTCAGATGCGTGTGACTGGTTTGCATTAGGATGGTCTGGTTGTAGTCAGTGAATTTCCTTTTTGCTGTGGAAATCTTTGCAGCTGGAAAAAAGGGACAAGATGGCAGCTGGTGACGCAACATCAGGAGGTTTTACAAAGAATAAGGTGAGCTAAAGATAGAAGAGGTTTGGGCCTCAGTTGGCAGCAGTGGATCTTGAATAGGACACAAATGGAATACTGAGACAGTTTGCCTTCAATTTAAGAGTTATGTCTAACTGCTACAAGCAAAGCATTTTAAAAGCTGCAGCTTTTATTTTGAAGGTGAATTGTCTCTGTTTCTGGTTTACATCGCACTTTCCACTGTTTTACATCACTTGGCATGTAGCGCACAAGTGTCTGCAGGCACATTAGCATCTTCCTTGCAAGCTGTGAGTGACTGCAGTAGCTGGTTAGCAACTTAAGTGATTACAGTGAGGTTCTCAAGTCACTTTCCCCTTCTGCTGTTGTCTCAGACTGTGATGTGTTTTCTTTAGACTTTGGGCTCCATCCTCAACTTGGAGATGATCAAGGACAAGACAGGCGAGGAGATTGCAGAGGTGATTGTGTGGGATTGGCCTGTGCACATCAGCCTCAGACTCTCTGTACAGAAACCTTTTGAAACTGTTTTCACCTTTCCTGTTTTTCTCTCAGCTTTGGATGAAGTATTATTCTACCAAGGATACAGTCAGCGCCATCATCCCAGTGAGCTTTATGTTTTTATCTCCTTTATTTTTTGCTTGGATTTAAATGTGAAAATAATATTCATATTTGGTGGCTTTCTGATTGTTTGTTTTTGTCTATTAGTCTTTAGAGTAAATCTGATGGTTCAATGAGCTTTGATGAAAAGATGTGCTTTTAAACACCGGATGTGACAGAGAAATCAAGTGACACAACATGCTCATTGGCTAAACAGTTGTGATTAACTAATTGGCCAATGAACGTAGCGTAATTTTTCTGTCTTTCTGATTCTAATAATGAGCTCAATTTCCAAAATGAACTTTGTGCTTTATTTAGCATAACTTGTAAATAGGAGCTGAGACCACAGACTGACCAAAAAAGTGTTTACTTAGGTCACAGAGTGACAAAGCTGAGGGCCATGTTCTTCCTCACAACCAAACCAAGTAGGAGGAATCACCCCCTGCTGTCCATGCAAGAGAATGCAGGTTTTTGTAAATTTAGCATCGGGTTTAATTTTTATGATGTGATATTTTATACAAATACTTAAAAAAAAAAAAAAAATTCGATGGTACTGCATGAGGTGGTCAGCAGTGATAGAGAAGTATGTGAGTTGTGGTGCAGGACTGGGTGGAGACGAGCGCCAGGGGTGATTTGTGACAGAAGGACATGAGCAAGGGAAGGTTTACAAGATGGGAGTGAGACCAGCTGTGATGGTCGAACTAAAGACAGGAGGCAGAGATTCACTTGGAGTGACCAGGATGGACAAGATTGGAAACAAGTGCATAAGAGGCACAGATCATGTTTGGAAACAAAGCTGAGATGGTTTGGACGTGTGCAGAGCAGGAAGAAAAGAGAGAAGAGTCATGGATGTAATGAAGGATGTTTGGTGAGATGGAGGAAGATGATCTGCTGTCTGACAGGGCAAGATGATATTTTATATACAGTCTGTGGTCTCATTGCTATTTAGGTAATGCTAACTCATATATGATGTACAAGCAAAAGGACAAGCTGTGCAGTGATGCAGAGAGTTCCTTTGACATGGTGTCAGTAATAACACAGGAAAAAAATAAAGTGCTTGCTTTCATAGAATGTTTGTTTTTGACTCATCTACACATTTAAATTGCAGATTTTTTTTCTTTGGGGCTTTTCTGTGCAGTTTGGTATTGACTGATAATAACACTCTAACACTGCAACGATGCCATTAAGATAATATTTATAGTTGCAGATTAAATTGTGATAAGCACTGTTCATAATGATCTAATATTCTCTCCTCTCTTGTATTTGCAGACACAGATCTATGAGATGATTTTCAGCAGATCACAGTCCTGCCCAATGGTAAGATCAATGCAGCAAGCTATGGAAGCTAAGCCAACGTTATTTCTGAACACTTTAATAACAGCAACACTGACCAAAGTTCGGAGCGAAGGAATAAAAATACTGAAGATAAGAAAAAAAAAAAGCTGCAGAAAGTGATTGATGGGTATTTCAAAAGCAGCAACAAAGTTTGGCTGAATAGCTGCAAAGTACTAAACTTTAAATTGTCATACCTGTGATTATTCATTAACCATCTGATCATCAAGACTTTCATGATGCTGTTATTCTGTTTTCAGGCAGCCCAATTTTTTTCCCTCTTTTTCTAAGTCGTCACCTCGGTGACTTTTCTCTGTTTCTCCTTCATCTCAGTTCCTTTACGCGTTGCCTCAGAAAGAGGGTTACGAGTTCTTTGTGGGTCAGTGGTCCCGACACGAGCTCCACTTCACCTCCCTCATCAACGTCCAGGTAAAGTGCTTCAGACTTACAACACCTTGACATGCTTCTGGGAAAGGTCATTACTCTCTGGATTCCGGAGCTTGTGAAACTAGGCTTTACAGAGTCATTCCTTCTGGCACCTTTCCTTTGGTATTTTTAACCATAAAAGATGGAAAGAGAGTCTTTATTTTGTTTTTTTACATTTTTGAAATTAGCAATTACGTTTTTTGGAAATGAGTTGATCTGTTCATGCTTGGCTATTTACAGTAACAACAACTTTGCCCAAACTCTCGTAATTCCACTTTGAGTTTATCAAGGTAAATTACCTGATGGTGTCTGTGTGCAGACGCTGGGTGAGAATGCTCCCAGTCAGCTGATCCTATACCACTACCCAGACCTGAAGGAGGAGAAGGGCATCGTGCTCATGACAGCAGAGATGGATCCCAAGTTCATAGTAAGTCCACATACGAGCCTATATGAATAGACTTCAGAGGTTTTATGTTCTTGAGAGATTCACAAATACAGCGATGCAGCGGATGTAGTGTGTCACACCTGATGTGTATTTAAGGCCTCAACATCTGTCCCTCATCTCCACAGACCGTCCAGCAGGCTCAGTGTTTGGCTAACCAGGTGCAGCTCTTCTACGGCACCCAGAGACAGGAGACTTACCGATTGGTGGAGATGTTTAACCACCACCCTGCAGAATTCAAGCACATGTCAGTCATAGCAGAGCTGGAGCAGAGCGGTTTGGGGCCTGCAAACCCTTCCACGGGTTCCTGAGATGGACTGAAGTTGCCACCAGACAGCCTGCTGAGGAACTGTTGGTCTCCGTGTACAGTCGCAAAGATATCCAAGCTTCTTTGCTCAGCACGCTCCAGTGGGATATAGCTGCTTCTTGCTCTGTGTGTGCAGTCTCCAGCAGCAGCTGTGAATTACAGAAAAAAGAACTTAAAGAAGCACAAACAGCTTCTCTCAATATTTACTACACATCTTGTGTGTTGTCAGTTTGCCTCAATGGGAAAATAATGTTGAAGTGAGCACTTCTATAATAAATAGTTCTCACTTTGTCTTGTTTTTCATATCAGACTGTGATGTAAGCAGAAGAACATTGTTCATAGGAATCCAATTAAGTAATAAATCATCTTCAAAACTGTAACCTGTTTATATAGTCAGCGTTCTAACCAGAAGAAAAACTTTAAACACAATACTGAGGCAAACAGGAAAGTCTTCACAGCCTGGATTGTGACTGACCACTTATTAATGATCAGTGTGGTATCATTCCATACAACTGTTACTGTACGTTAGAGTTCACATTAACCAAATATTTATGACAGATTTTACTTATTTTTTTAACAGTGATGGAAACATTTCACGTGTGTCCTTCCTTTTGACACATAACACTGATGGATTTATCAGAAACTTCCATAATAACACCCTTAACAACAGTGCAGCAGAGGTGGGCAGTCTCTGCATAAAATGACATAAACATATATTCTGGGCCTAAAGTGGAACTTTGCAAGTGAGGCACCAAAGGCTCTGGTGCAGAATTTAGAAATAACTGAAAGTAGAAATGAGTCATGTACAAAATTGTTTTAGCTTTACTAGATTTACTTTCTTTACATGTAAGCTGTGGGCAGGTAACCTGTGCTGCTGCTTCTGAGGTTTGGTATGCTTTGTGGATGTACTCAACTTTACCCTGTAGTATAAGAGCAGATATTACATAAGCCTTTGTGGCTGGTTTCAAACCCTCCAGCCAGAATACAGCTGTGTAAAGGTGGAGTTTGATAAGTGATACTAAAGAGAATACTCAGCAGACTGCGCTACACTGCATAGGAGCACTTTGTATTTGCTGATATTTATTGAGTTGTATGAAACAATGCAATTGAATGTACAGATTAATTTTAATCGATACAGCTTCAATTCACAACAGTAACTTTAAGGTGCTTTATATTTTAAGGGAAAGACCACCAATCACACGACCCCCTATGAGACTGAAAACAGCTGAATTCAAAGATTAAAAGCTGTGGCTCAATGCATCATGGTTCTATGATGCGTGCTACTGCATGTGTTACAGTAAATGCAACAGTAAGAATGGCAGCAGGTCATTATTCACTTTTATTGTATTTATTTAAGGAAAAAAGTACTGTGCAAATCCCCAAATGCAGTATTAGGGATGGTCACATATTCAGGCAAAAACACAAATTCATTTCTCTTAAAAACAGTCAATTCCAAGCATTTACTCAAATGTACACACACACACACACACGGAAAGCCAGAGAGGACATAACAAAAAAAAGTATTTGGGTCTAATCACAATAAAAAGATTTAAAAAGTATTTTCAAAGAGTTCAAATCTATTTTTCTAATGCCATAAACAAAGTTTTTGTAGTGATAGAAACACATAGTCAACAGACATAAATCTATGTCATTGCAAAATAATGCAGTGCATCTGCAGGTTGCAACACCTTAAATTTAAGCTGGGAGCTGTAAATACAATTATAAAGCCAATTTAAGACTTACTTAATAATCACACAAAAAAGTACAGACAAGGAAAAAAATGAATTTCTATTAACTTAATCTCAACTTTTACTAACTCCAAACGAAACAAGTTAGGCCAGCGTCTCTTCGACAGTCAGCAGTGGCTTCTGGCCCTGGCAGATCCCCAAAGAAAGCAGAATGGATTTGCACGGGGTGGCTGTGATTGTATACCGACTAAATGCTAATGACGTGTTAGGATCGGGGATCGGAAGTTAAATGTAGACAGTGAGAGAAATGAATCTAATGTTGAAGGCTTGTAATGAGTAGTGACACTTTGATGGTACACATTTTAATTCACATAATAGGGAGTGACTGAAAATTCAGAAAAGCAGGTTTGGGATGAAATGAACCAAATTTCTAAATCTAGTCATGTTAAGTCAAAGACAGCAGTTGCTTCTGTCTAAGATGGTTATGTCAAACAAGGTTGGGTTGTCTACGTGAATGAAAATGGATCTCTTGATGAGCCACTATTACTACCGAACAAATTTGAAAACAGCTGATGTTGGCTAGAAGAAACTTTTCTGACTGAACTTGGGTCGTTTGGTGTAGAACCGCATTCTGCCATAAAACTGGCTGGATTGGTATTTGTGCAGTGCTAAGTGTTTTGCTGAAAGTGCAGCTGGCCCTAAAAACTGCCATTGAAGCTGGCAAAGGGTGTCAACGTAATTGTGCTGTTGGGCAACTGTGGAGATGTGTGTGGTCACGTTTCTCAGTGGTTTCTGTCTGAAATGGCTTGATCCCTAAGAAACAGGGTGTTATGGATTTGAAAGCATCAGAAGTTTAACTTATCAACATTGTGTGCAAGTAAACCAAAGCCGTGCAGCAGCAGTTCATCAACAATAGGTAGACTGCTTGAGGAGCAATCTGCATTTCCTGCATATAAATGTGTAATCTGAAGGAAAGGAACAAGATCTCATACTGCAGAAAATCCCATCTGGTTTCCATTTGTAGTCAGAGCACTACTGATCAAACACATCTGACCACATAACTGCATGCAACAATGCTTGCAGAGAACGGAAATGCAATGATAAGACCACTGAGTAATACTTTCTGACAAAGATTTAGCTTTCGAGTGAAGGAAGATGGAAGAAAATCATGGCCTAGATGTACACTGGCCTTACTTAAGCTGTGAAAACAGAGAGCTGAAATCAGGTGCTGGATTGTAGCAACGTTCTTTCATTTGAACCAGTTTCCTACAGCACCTGAACTGATAAGGGGTGTGAGTATATTTCCCATACATCCATCCATCCATCCATTCACTTCCGCTTATCCTTTTCAGGGTCACGGGGGGGTGCTGGAGCCTATCCCAGCTGTCATAGGGCGAGAGGCGGGGTACACCCTGGACAGGTCGCCAGTCTGTCGCAGGGCCAACACACAGGGACAGACAACCATTCGCACTCACATTCACTCGCACATTCACACCTAGTGGCAATTTGGATTATCCAATTAACCTATCCCCACAAGCTGCATGTCTCAGAAGACAGACATGCTATATTTCATAACATGTAATTGCTAAATTTTATTGGGGCTAAACACAGTACAGGAGAATGCTCAACAAATACAAATTAAGCAGACAAATATAACAAGTAGAATAGGGAAAGTGTATCTGGAAACCTGCTGACAATGTGAACTGAAATGTAATGGAAAAAATAGGATGTAGAGAAGCATATTTGGTAACTCAGTGTCTCAACAGGGAATTAAAAAATGTTTCAAAAGCAGGATGGAGGAAAGATTATCTGGCAGCCTCGGGTCAAAAACGGGTTATCAAGAATGTTCAAACACAGGATGGAGAAAATGAAACTGTTATCTCAGTTCCAGAAACTGGAGTAGTTGATGTTAGTGAACAGAGGAAAGAAATTAGCATCTCTGTGCTAACACAAGTGGAGAAAAGTAAATGTTAAATGGACTGGTTGTTATATAGTGCTTTTCTACTATAGCTGAGCAATCAAAGTGCTTTATACAACGTACCTCGTTCATGTCTATTCATACAAGCAATTTTTTCTATGCTTAAGTATTTTTCTTTCTATCTAACATTCATACTCTGGTGGATGCACGAATCATGGTATCGCATCGCAATAGTCTTCTTACTGTCAAAAGTGGCACAAAAGTTGCTAATTTCCAAAGGAATGTGAATATCATCATTGTGAAAGAAGTTGTCAGACCTTTTAAAACTATATTTAAGATTTTCTAGACGAAACAAGACTCAGATAAACACTAATTTTTGCTCTTGTCCCCTCATGCTTTCCACACTCATGACTATGGACCGTCATGTCACAGTGAACACGACAAACTCAAATAACATTCATTTTAAGCTGGAACAAAATGCTACTTCAAGTTGTATCAAAATTTTACAAAAAGTTCAAACAGCATTGATTTAAAGAAAGAAACATTTTCTCAATACAGCTCTTACAACTACAGATGCAACATTGGCTGTTTCTAACATACAGTACAGTGGCTGGACATTGTTAAACACAGTGGACTTTGATGTAATCACACCTCATGTCATGCTTTTCCTACATGATCGCTCTCTATCACATTTGACATCCAAACACACATCCTCTCAATGTGAGTACATCATAGGCATTATTGTAAAACCTGAAACTACATTTACAAAATATTTGTCACAGTGCATTCAAAATACTAAAACTACATTAGAAAACAGAGCAAAGTTCAAGTGCTTTAGTCACCTAGAAATGATAAAACTAAACATAAAAAAATGATCTAAGGATTAATTCCAACATGACACTTTTAGTAATAAATCCAGGTTGAACTGACTGTCTGAATTAATCCTAATCTATTAAAAACTGAATGTGCTTTCTGTCAGAAGTGAACAGATTAACCGTTGGAGGCCTTCAGTGGTTAATCACAGGTGACTGCTGGTCTATTCGGTCCCATCAAGAATACAGTACAAGAAATTTTGTGCTTCCTTGCTAATTCTGCTCTATCTTCTTCAACGATTATTAACATTTAGAGAAGCTACTTTCAGCTGTATTTACAAGGGATCATCACAGTGGGTAGCACCACATTGGCAGGTTTTTACACCAGATATCTCTTCTGACGCAACCCCAAAGTAATTTGTGTAAACCACTACACTCTGACAGAAGCTGTTTTTTTTTTTCTTTATTCTTACCAAATAACTTTGCCAGCTGTATCAGGCAGAATTGTACAGTGCTTGAACACTTAAAGTGTGTCCATAAAGAAGGGTACTGTACAGCTGTCAGCTTCAACACAGCAAGCATGTATGTTTGTAAAGCCTTGAAATTAATTAAGAAGAAGCCTCAGTTCTGTTATTTTGCTCCCTTTATACTTTTGTGCTTTTATTTTTGTAGCTACTGCACTTATATGACATAAAGCTCATTGAAATTCTACAAATGTAACTTTGCTAGGCCCTGTGGAAAATTTGCATCTATTTACTCACACACTTACTGACTTTATATACATTGCCACCACATTCTTCCTAAACATGCAATTTAAATTCAAAGTCAGGTTACCCCAGTGTAGGAACTGGGGACACTGTTCAAGGCCTGTACAATGTAGACAGTCCCAAAAAGTGAAGCCATGGTATCTTGGATGTGGGCAGTGCCATATTGTGCTGCTCATTTGCAAACAGATCCTTCATAGTAGTGACTTCAGGTGAGAAATTACAGACATATTTCCACTATCGACTTCCCTACTGCGCAGTCTCTGTTAGAAAGATGCCAGGACACAATTCTGTGATACTTCAAATTCACTTTTGTACAATGGGTAAAAGTAATAAACATCACATTTCAATGATTAACTGACGAAGATGTCAGATATGCTGGAGTGTGCAAGAAGAACCTGGCACAGCACGTGTTCCTTGACTATACATGTTTTTTCTTTTCCTTTGTCCCAGCTTTGCATCATCACCTACCTCCTCAACTCAGGAGAGGCTGTTTCTTTGTGTCTGCTGTACTTGTACCGTGTGCTCCGCTGCTATTCCCTGAGTGATTCTTCTGAAGTCGTCTCTTAGTACATGGCCTCAGTGTCTCGGATGCTTCCGAACGACAAACTGAAAGCGCTTCCAAGTCTTTTTGTGATCGTGCTGCCTTCCCTCTTTTTCTTCCTGTTCCAGTTCAGCAAAGAGGCGGAGCTCTGGCCTTTAGCCCCAGACAGCAGACGATGCCGAGTGTTTTCTTTGTCGCTGCACAGCGACAGCATAACTGCCCTCCTCTCCACCTGCTAAGAAACAAAAAAGCATACACACAGGTACACAACCACTGAAACAGCAGCCAAACCCCACAGATATTTCCACAATTTAAGGAATCAAAGAAGAGACTTTCAGTTTTGATTCAAAGGTTTGAAAATAAAGTATTGCATTGACCTGAGCCTTCAGGCTAATACTAGGTTAGTATAAAGATGGCTCAAATGTAATCAAATGACAAACACTCATATTCCCTTGTTTCAGCATTTTACAGGTGAGGGGTAAAAAGCATCCATCAGAGAGACAGAAGGGTAAATTCTGAAAAAAGGTCACTGAGCACGGCCTTTTCATGCTGCTTATGCTGGAAAAGGGCTAGACATCCATGGAAAACAACAAAAAATAAATGCCACCAAAAAGCTTTGCAACAATTTATTGTTCTCTACGTCTCTACGAAGGAAGTTTATCTGAAATCTACATGCTTATGAATACCCTACATAGCTCATACACATATTTACCTGTGTATCATGTGAGTGTAATGTGACCACACTGATCTCCACCCCTCTGTCACTGCAGCTCTTCAGCATGTGGACCACCTCACCATGTTTGGCCCACTTACAGTCCTTTCCATCTACTGCTACTATGTAGTCTCCTTCCCTCAGTCCAGCCTCCTGAACACATCATGTAACATCATTAGTTCATCTTAATTACATGTTTTGACCTCATTTTTTTCATGCAAGTATGCAGGCCCGCAATATATTCCCACAATGAAGAAGGAGACAAAAGAAGGAAGTGTATTGCATTTTGTCTCCTTCATGTCCATCACAACTCTTTTCTAAATAACAAATGAATGGCTCTTTTTTGCAGTTAACTACTTAATCAAGTTCAATTCAACTGTATTTATGCAGCGCCAAATCACAACAGTCACCTCAAGGCACTTTATATTGTAAGGTAGACCCCATAATAATACAATAAGTAGACAGGAAAGCAGGTCTTAAAATATTTAAATCTTAGAATCAAACTGCAAATCAATTCCTTTTGAGAGGATAAAAATAGAATAGAAATAAGACTACAAGAATACAAGAGAAGATCTTTTCTTCTCACAGAATCTTCTCTAGATGTGCAGGGTATATCTCACCTCTGCCCAGCCTCCAGGCACCACTCCAGCCACCAGGACAGGAGAGTCTCCTCTGAGCGTGAGCCCCAGTCCTCCTTCTCTCTTATTCAGGCAGATCACACGCATCGGGCCCCAGCGAGCCCTCGCACAGAACACTGACAGTGGACCCTAGAGCATAAGAACAGGAAACAATTTTAATGGTTACCTAACCTGGGTAGGTATCTGCCAAGTGTGTATTATTTCTTCCCTGTGGGACTTACCAGTCTTTGGAAGATATCAGTAACCTTGACTGTGGAGAAGTTGGGTGGAATGACGTCTGGTTTCTGGTGGGTATGAGCTGGTAAAGAAGCCAGTTAGTCACTATGATTTAATCAAACAGAAAATGTAATCACTGACTTTACGATTATACGTGACACTCACACTGTATCTCTGGGGCCTCTGCAATTTCATCAAAGTCGTCCTCTCGGTCGAGCTCTGAGTATTTGTCCAGGGAACGTTTGTGTGTGACAGAGAGCACATCCTGCAGGATATCCATCTTTCTCAGGATCTTGCACAGACTGTGGACACGCATGGCCTCCTCATGTCTGATTACAGCACGCCGCAGGTGGGCCTTACCTTCATGTAAGCAGAAATTATTATTAAAAAAATAAAGGTTTCAAAGAATGGGAATATAACTATTCAAGTTATAACATGAGCATTTTGGTTCATTTTCAAGATGCTTGCACAACGCAGCTCATAGCAGCTACGTGATGAATACAAACTCACCAAGTTTTCGTCTTTTTTCAGGATCTTGAAGAACCTGGCTGAGTTGTGGCCCAGCAGGAACACTGGCATGGCACTGAAGGAAGGCCTTCTCAGCTTCCTCCTCCTCTTCCTCCCCTCCTGCCAACACTATGGAAAAATATATACAGCTAAGATCTGTTTAGAAATGCTAATTAGGTGAGCATTATCTCTGGAAAAGAATACAATAGTTAGGTTTATTGGGTAAATCACTAGAAATGTCAGTTTTCTTCTTCAAAACACAGTGCTTTTGATGCTGCATAGGTGATACACAGGACAGAGGTGTACTCCATAGGTGACAGAGGAAAACAGCTTTGTTGATGAATTTGCCTCATTAGGCATTAACAGACTGCTGACAAGATGACAAGCACAGACAAGATAACGTCGCACACTGCCCGCTGGATCAGTCTGACACCACTCTCACACCACCAAGAATGTCAGTCTTTGATAAAAAATATTACATTACAGTCTGTTTATAAATTAGCAGCAAAAAGTGTCTTACGTATGTAACAAGCTTCAACTTGATTTTAAGACTTTTTAAAGACACAAGTGTACTGCTTTAATTCAAAATTAAATATAGCCAAGGCAGAAGGTTATCTACAAAACAAGAAGTATGAACTCTCCCTAATGAACATGTGAGTAAATTTTGTACTTACACATGTGGTCGCAGAGTGCAACAGCAGCGTAGTAGTGGGAGAGAGCGCGGAAGTGTTCAGATTTTACCTGAACCATGGACACCCATGAAAATGGCACGTAGTCCTTCATCAAAGGCTGTGTCATAGTCTGCTGCACTAACAAGTAAACATCTGACACCTACAAAAAACACACATGCATACAGTTAAACATAGGGCATTAAGGGTAATAACACAAACAAAGCACATATGTATTTACTCACCCGTGCAGCCTCCTGTGCCAGCCGGAGCTGGGAGGTAAAGTGCGTGTCCTGTGTGGTCAGGGTGATGCGCTCAAACACACACTCCTGTACCTGGGCAAGCATGAGCCGCACCAACATGCAGAGTGATGGACTACTCATGTCCAGACTTGGAGCGTTGGAAAAATTCTCTTTAAGATAATTAAATGCACCTACACATTAAAAAATAAATAAATTACCAATTAGCCATGTGAATTCAAACATCCTGATATCAATGTTTATTATATCAAAAGTATATAATAAAAACAACTGAACAAAAGCTTTAAATTTACAGGATTGGGTACCTCAAAATCATCAATAGCTGATTATAAACAACAACAAAATCTGTTATATTAATGGCAATCTTCTTGTTTTGGCTGCTCCTTTTAGGGATTGCCACAGTGAATCATCTGCCTCTATCTCGCCCTATCCCTAGCATTGTCTTCTGTCACAGCAACCCTCTGCACGTCCTCCTTTGCTCCTCTGAGGTCTTCTTCTTTTCCTTCTGCCTGGAAGCTTCATCTTCAACATCCTTTACACAATATATCCACTATCCCTCCTCTTTACATGTTGCATTCTTCTCTGTCACTCCTGACTTACTCATGCAATATCAATATTTCCTATTCTTGGTACCCTAACACATGCGTTCTCTAGATTCAAAAAGACAACAGTGAAGCTCTTTCTGACCTCCATCAATACTCTCAAAGCAAACATTGCATGTGTAGTTCTTGCCACGAAGCCAGACTGCTGCTCGCTGATCAAACCTCTTCTTAACCTAGCTTCCACAACTCTTTCCCTTAGCTTCATGTACAGTGGGGCAAAAAAGTATTTAGTCAGCCACCGATTGTGCAAGTTGCCCCACCTAAAATGATGACAGAGGTCAGTAATTTGCACCAGAGGTACACTTCAACTGTGAGAGACAGAATGTGAAAAAAAAATCCATGAATCCACATGGTAGGATTTGTAAAGAATTTATTCGTAAATCAGGGTGGAAAATAAGTATTTGGTCAATAACAAAAATACAACTCAATACTTTGTAACATAACCTTTGTTGGCAATAACAGAGGTCAAACGTTTACTATAGGTCTTTACCAGGTTTGCACACACAGTAGCTGGTATTTTGGCCCATTCCTCCATGCAGATCTTCTCGAGAGCAGTGATGTTTTGGGGCTGTTGCCGAGCAACACGGACTTTCAACTCCCGCCACAGATTTTCTATGGGGTTGAGGTCTGGAGACTGGCTAGGCCACTCCAGGACTTTCAAATGCTTCTTACGGAGCCACTCCTTTGTTGCCCGGGCGGTGTGTTTTGGATCATTGTCATGTTGGAAGACCCAGCCTCGTTTCATCTTCAAAGTTCTCACTGATGGAAGGAGGTTCTGGCTCAAAATCTCACGATACATGGCCCCATTCATTCTGTCCTTAACACGGATCAGTCGTCCTGTCCCCTTGGCAGAAAAACAGCCCCATAGCATGATGTTTCCACCCCCATGCTTCACAGTAGGTATGGTGTTCTTGGGATGCAACTCAGTATTCTTCTTCCTCCAAACACGACGAGTTGAGTTTATACCAAAAAGTTCTACTTTGGTTTCATCTGACCACATGACATTCTCCCAATCCTCTGCTGTATCATCCATGTGCTCTCTGGCAAACTTCAGACGGGCCTGGACATGCACTGGCTTCAGCAGCGGAACACGTCTGGCACTGCGGGATTTGATTCCCTGCCGTTGTAGTGTGTTACTGATGGTGACCTTTGTTACTTTGGTCCCAGCTCTCTGCAGGTCATTCACCAGGTCCCCCCGTGTGGTTCTGGGATCTTTGCTCACCGTTCTCATGATCATTTTGACCCCACGGGATGAGATCTTGCGTGGAGCCCCAGATGGAGGGAGATTATCAGTGGTCTTGTATGTCTTCCATTTTCTGATGATTGCTCCCACAGTTGATTTTTTCACACCAAGCTGCTTGCCTATTGTAGATTCACTCTTCCCAGTCTGGTGCAGGTCTACAATACTTTTCCTGGTGTCCTTCGAGAGCTCTTTGGTCTTGGCCATGGCGGAGTTTGGAGTCTGACTGTTTGAGGCTGTGGACAGGTGTCTTTTATACAGATGATGAGTTCAAACAGGTGCCATTCATACAGGTAACGAGTGGGGGACAGAAAAGCTTCTTACAGAAGACGTTACAGGTCTGTGAGAGCCAGAGATTTTCCTTGTTTGAGGTGACCAAATACTTATTTTCCACCCTAATTTACGAATAAATTCTTTACAAATCCTACCATGTGAATTCATGGATTTTTTTTTTCACATTCTGTCTCTCACAGTTGAAGTGTACCTCTGGTGCAAATTACTGACCTCTGTCATTATTTTAAGTGGGGGAACTTGCACAATCGGTGGCTGACTAAATACTTTTTTGCCCTACTGTATGGCTCACCACCTTTATCCCTCTCTGCTCATGCTTAGCTACAATCTACAGAACACTGCCTTGCAGTCTCCTTTATCTTGCAGTTTGCACATGCGGCATAAGGGTTAGTATGCAGTCATTGTTAACCCAGACCCGACAAATTCAGAATGAAAAATTCATTTTTTATGATCTGCATCTTTGATCTGGTCAAGATTTTACATCAGCTGCACTTCCTGATGCAACCCTCCCTATTTATCTGGACTTGGGACCAGCACTAGGACTATATTGCCTTGTGCTGTTTTGTGTAAAAAACAAGCCCCTCGTATTTGAAGGCTCACAAAACGAGAAATCAAGTATTTTGATGTATGATTTTGCCATTGTGCTACCTGCAGCACGCTGAAAAGCATCTATAGCTCGGTCTATGCCAGCTGTTGCAGAGCGGTCCTGTCGTGCTCCGATCTGCGTGTACAGGGCTCCGATGTTGAACAACACACTTCCCTTCTCGAAGGCCAGCGCACGCTGACACGATGGAACGCCAGTCAAAGAGTCATACCTGAATGACAAACGAAAAGGGAACCACCAATGAGCAAAGCCCCTCCAGAGTTTAAGCTGCTGGAACAAAAGTTTCTATTAAGCTTAAGTTTTTTTTTTTACAGTCATGGAATGAGACACTGCCATCCATGCTCTGCTTCATAATTAGCACCTTCAAGCTCAACTAAAATTTGTAGCCAACCACTTAGAAACATAAATGAGATTTTAATTCTGGAAAAATGGTTTTATAGTCACATTACATAAATCTGTCCCTGGAAAACAACTATTGAATGCTTCGATTTTCTCCTGAAAGAGAGAGCAGCAGTAAGGCACCAGGATGTAGTAACAACACGGCTAAAGTGCACATTTAAAAAACTGTTCCTTTGCCCATTTTTATTTTACTGCATATTGCACATACTGTAAAATGCATGTTAATGATTATGATAACCCTTCAGTATTTAAATTATGCTATCATATAATACCAGTGGAAATGAACACCCAGATTCTTCTGAGCAGAGAAGAAGCGTTGATCCAGGTAGTACAGCTGATTGTAGTACTCCATTAGCAGCTCCAGACCGGCCTGGTTTCGACTGGGTGTACGCATGGCCTGATTGAATAATCAATAAACTAAATGTTAACACTCATTTAATGTCAGCTACAGACAGCCTAAAAGAGACATCAACTTTAAATAAATCAATACTTTTCATTCCACTTGTTTTTCTACCCATGATGAGCAGAATGTTTACTCTGGATCAAACTGTATGGGTGAATTTATTAACCTGTCTAAGTTCCATAAGCTCTTTGATTTCCTTGTCATAGAGAAAGCTGTCCTCCCCGTAGTGCTCACATATGAAGTCCTGTGAAGGCAGACAGAGACACGGTGACAAAAGAATTATCTTTACGTGTCCACATGAAGATGATTTTGGTTATTCTTCTATACTATCTGGAAAAAGGAAAGCAAATAAGCACAAAAATATGATATTTCATCAAACTACCCATCTGTGTCAAATGTTTAGTAATGAACAAGTAATGAAAAGAAGTCAGGCCAACTAATGTAAATTAGCATAAAAATATAAACACTGCTTGTAAAATAAGCTTAAAAACATTGATTCAGTAACTTTTATTAGGATACATTTATTGCAATAATCTTTTACTCAAACACAAGTTTTTCTTGAAAAGAACAACAAACTGGATAAATAAAGAGAAGGAGGTAGATAGATGCTGACTTCACCTTGATAGCAACAGTGACATCCACCTCTTTGGTTTCTTTTAAGCCAAGTGGGATCATTGGAACATTGACAGCCTCACTACAAAAAGAAATTAACAGAGGTAGTGTAGGTTTCGGCAATGACTGCTGCTGCCATCTGCTTGTTTTCAAAACCAGCGAGCACTATTCTCAGTGCTTCATCCTGCTAATCAGAAAAGCTAAAGCCAAGCAGTAAGCCTGTCACCCCCCACAGTTACCTACTGCCATTCACAATAACAACAAATGTGCACACTGCCACCACAGGGTTATTGACTATACTCTAATCAGGGGATTTTTCCCTCACACGATACGGAGCCGTGGAGGCAAAAATCTTATGGCTGTGACAGAATGCATGACACACATGTGGATGCTTTTTTCCTTTAGTCTGTTTAAATAAATGTGACTGAAACCCAACTTTGACTTAAACCCCATCCTATTATTAAAAAACAAAGATAACATTTCTAAGGACTGGTCATCACAAATATCCAAGTACAAGGAGGTTATACACCCAGTGCCAGCGTCACTACAAAAATATAATGGATGCTTGTTTTCCCCAATTATAATGATCATTAGTCTAATAAGCACGGCCTGGAATTAATGGGACAAATACGCATGCATTTGTGCACCTGTCTGTCTGGTAGACGTCCATGCTGCTGTTAAGTTCCTCCAGCTCCTCTTTGAGCAGCTGCAGGTTGGAGTTGACAAAGCTGAGCTCTAGAGCCACCGTCTCCTTCACCTTGTTGTTGGTTGTCGCCCTGCAGAATAAAACACAAAGACGTCCAGGTGTTTTGTTTTGTTTTTCAGTTCTCAATACTTCTTTGTGGGCTTTCTAAAAACAGTACTTGGGCTGATTCCTAATCTGCTTTGTCGTAGAGCCCAGTATCACAATTAGAACAACACAGCTAAAAACTGACTTGCTACTTTCATTCAGTATTAGTGGATGCAGCAAACTTTTCTGAGAACATAAATTCAGGATGGGGTGAAGGCAAAAAAAAGCCTCTCTTTAATTTATGCAGCTCTCTCCACCTTCTCCTCCCTCTGTCAACCACTTTCTCCGGTTCACCCCCCAAAAACAATGAGAGGGTCGATGACTAATGCCAGCTCATACTTCTATGGGGTACACAATGTTCCCAGAAATCTGAAGCATCTCTAGTTTACAATGTTGTTGTTTAGAAAAGTGGTAGAGAATTCCTCCATTATTGGTCCTAAACAGTGCACAAAATTATTGGGACTTTGCAGTCATAAAGACATTCTATCCATGAAGGAGAGAAATGCATCAAAATGGGCACTGTGTCAAATTCACAGAAATGTAGAAGAAATGGTTGAGTTTAGATGAACTGAAAAAAGAAAGGCCTGCAACATCAAATTTACTTACATTTCCTCTGGCCCATCTATCCACCCCATCTATTCTGTATCTTGTTTTAGCGGGAAATCTGGTGTCAGTTTTGGAGATGTTTCTACAAACTCCACGTCGCCTTGTTTTCAAGTTATCGATTTCACAAGACTTTCAGAAAACTTACTCTGACTTTGAGAGTGAGGTCACTGAGATTCGAACTCATCCAAGATTTTCAGTAGATGCACCTGTGGTATGAATATGAATAAACTGTCGCATTCTGGAGTTATCATATTCAAAAAAAATTCAGAAAACTAAACCTCTGACCTCGACTTTGAGGATTCAAAATCCTCAGATATTTCTAGGAGATACATCGATGATATCAATTTGTAGCTCCTACGTCGCCTTGTTGTTGAGTTATCACATTCACAAGCTTTTCAGAAAACTACCCCTCACCTTTGACCTTTAGGTTGAGGTCACTAAGACTCAAACTCATCCGAGGTTTTTGGTAGATGCACCTATGGCATTTGAAAATCCTAGGTGACTTCCTTCTTGAGTTATCACAAACTTAGGTGTCCAGCCTGCCCAGCTGCCCATCTGGAGGGATGACTACAACACCCCATCAGCCTTTTATGGCTGAGCGGTAAAGAGCTAAAAAAAAAACATATGTTTGAGTGTTTATCTTGAAATAGCACTTCAGCTTCAGTTGCATATACCTGTTACCAGAACACTCACATCACTTTGAATTTGAAAAATTTGTGGCATTTTTTCCATGTTATCCTTTAACACATGACCAATCTCAGTTCAAACACACAACTGAAGCTCACTTTTGAGGACTTTTTAAATCAGGTTAAGCTTTCCAGTTAGACCACTTCAGCTTCACCTCTCTCCTCATCTGTCACTGCCTCTCCCAGTCTCACACACACAAACGCCGATATGTAGGATCAAGCCAGGGCCAATCTGATTAGTCAGCATTAAAAAGGCTGCCAAATATCCCCTTCACACACATCCACTTACACACACAACATGCTGCAGCTCCGGAAGGGTAACACAAGTATTTCTTGCTTATGAGATGAAGAATCAGAGAAGTTTAAATGTTAGAAGTTTTTTTTCCTGTCGCCATAACACATTTTAATTATTTTAAAAGCACTAACCAAAGCAGAAACAGAAAACAATGTTTTGATATCATTAAGAACAAACTGATCGACAAAGTCATTAAAAAACTGAGCAATAGTCCTTGTCACATGACCTGTAAATAGTGTCTCTGTATGTTTTTACTAACTTGTGTTTAACACCAACCTGCCAGAGGGTCTGCAGATGGAAATTAGCACAAGGCTATAATCTGGCATATTTACATTTGTTTAAATGTTCATTAATATCTATTGCCCCTCTTTCTAAATAAATAAATGAAATAAATTATATAAAGCACCTGTGAGATAAGAAAAATATCTCACATGCAGAGATATTTTGCAGACCTCTGGGGTCTGCATGGACCCCTGTCACTGGGATGATGTTTAAACAACATTACAGCCCCTCAGCTGAGCTCCTACATGCAGCACAAAACATGACGTCTTCATTAGCCAATCACAAACCCTGATTAGTGACACCCCCTCCCCTGTATTTAATTAGCATCCCAAACCCCCCTACATACAAACACACACAAACATCGACTCCCACACACCAGCACTAATACCATGACACAGTTCCACAACAGTTTCACAACAAGTGAAGTGCAAGTGAAAGCTACATGTTTTTGTGTATGTGTGTGTTCATGTGTCTATGTGTTCCACTTGACTGGAAAAAGAAGGACAGAAAAAAAAAAGGTCTGACAGCACCAGACAAATAAGTGGGGGATGAGCTTGCCAGAGCACCGCTGGGAATCTCTGCATGGGAACAGGACGGGGGCAGACACAAAGCTAGCTGATTACAGGCTGACGGGTTGTGTGGGGGTCTTTGTCTATGTGACCGGGCGTCCCAATAGAACGGGAGAGAGTGCTTGTTTTATATCCAGTAAACTGAGTCATCACCTTTCGGGATAAGAGCCTAAATAGGTCAAATGTGGAGCTAGGGAAACATTGAAAAGACAAATAAAAATAAATTAACACCCTGTTACACAGTAATTACTTTAAGGACTGTTTCATCATTTGAAACATTTAGAAAACAAAACAGCAACAGCCACTGCAGTCAGGCCACTCAAACTGGCTTGACTATGAAATAAGAATTTGCAAATAGAACGACAGATAGGGCATCAAAAGAGTAATTTATTAATCTCATACCAGCTGTGGTTTTCTACACTAACTAAACTTATGGGAGCATTTTGAAGCATCGTAATAATACAATAAAATAATACAGAGTACAGAGTAAATAAAAAAGAAAGAAGAAAGCTTTTTTTCAACTTTACCAGTTGTTGCAAAAACAAGTCCTGAGACAACAGTGTCTGTCTTAAATTAAAAACATGGTTATTTTGATTAGATTAGATTTTAATGCGGCACCACTGAGGAAGCAGAAAGGAGCTCTTTGCTTTAATTAAGTGGCTCCTCCTACTCCTCCTCCCGAATAGTCCTGGAGCAGCAGCATGTCCCATGTCTTTCCAGAGACTTTTGCACAGCGGTCTGCTCATACTTTAAACATTCTAAAACTGCCACGGCAGAGGTTTAGAGCAAATGTATCCACATACTTCATGCATATACTCTGAGGCTCTGTACTAATTTACCTCTGAGTGGGCAATAAACATGGACGTGTTGAGAATGAGTTGAGGAGACAGAATATAGAGGAGAGCCATGGAGAGACACTGGACAAAGATGATGCCAATGTCCTCGGAGACAAGACCTTGATGCTATGTGAACATTTCATTTTTAACTTCGTTCACTTTCCTCACCAGTAAAACTCTCTGGTTTGTGTGAATGACAACTGGCTGCTTCAAGACACAGGGCCAGCAGTTCAGAGAGTTGGGAGATTAGCTTCAGTGGTGCTCATGCTGCCAAAGTATGCAGTGTTCACTCACTGTTTTGTTTGAAAAAAGCATTAATACAAAAAAAGCAAATATTTGCACAACAGGGAGGAGATAAACCAGCACAAGCACATAAACAGTCATATTCACACACAGTGAACACAAACAGAGCTGTAAAACTGGGTGGTGCTGGTGTGTGTGTTTCTTTAGGATGGGAGTGATCTCTGACCTTTTCCCATCAACCGACTGAACCAAAAATGTGAGGCAACTAACAAAGACGACAACACAGATGGCACCTGAATGGCATTTCTCACAAAATCAAACAGAAAAAGTTGCTGTGTGATGAGTGAATATACATTATATTTAAAGCAACTGTGATACAGCTGACAAACACAAAGCTTCACTATTTTTTACCCATGGGATTGGAAAAGCAGCTCAACACTACAGCACTGCATCACTTATTTCCAAGAAGATTCGTGTCCATTTTTGCCTCTCCAAACTGTGAAACAGACACGCATGCAGATGTTGCATTACTAGAAGGAGGAAATAATCTATTTAAAGCCACGAATTCGGTAGTGAGAAAAATGTATGAAGTACATTCCAGGGTCCTTAATCATCAAAATTGATTAAGCTAGGCAGCTAATATGTATATACATATAACTGTTAATGTTAATAATGTCTGTTAAAATGCTTTTCCACGATTATGTTCATGTTGGCTTGAAATAAAATATCTTCCTCTGCCGTTACTGCAACTTCTGTGCGCATGTACGTGAAATGGACACCGTGGACTGCTGTGTCTATTTCAAGTTCTATTGTGATATCAGGTTGCAACCACCCTACCTATGGGAGTAAGCTAAAGTTCCTGGAGAGAACATGCAAACTCCACACACACGATAGATTCAAACTCAGGTCCTTCTTGCTGTGAGGCAGCAGTGCTAACCACTGCACCACCGTGCTGCCCTCGTGTAACATTACAACAGAAAAGTAATTAAAAATAAAATAAAAATTGTGCGTGCAATGTTCTGATCCGTCGCAATGTCTCACCTGAACAGGTTCTCCGCTCCAGTTCTCATACGCATCTCCTTGTTGATCTGCTGGTTGATGCGAGCCCGTCGATGCTGCAGCTTACTGCGCTGAGTCTGAGCCAAAGGATCACAGCCCTGCAGATGAAATAAAGAAATGGAGGAGGTAAAAGAATTACTGAATGACCAACTACAAAAGTTGCATTTCCCACAGAATTAGACTATCTTAATTAATCTACTCACCGGCAAGAAAGCAAACCCTTTTCCAAGCAATAGCGTAAATGATGCTGTATGTTATAAGGGTGTAAAGGTTATGGGGTTATCGTTTTTATCGGTAACTCGGTTTCCCTGGGTCTTTCAATTATGTTTTATGATTAAATCTTCTATTTTTTTGGTACCAGTACTGGTTTTATTTTTGTTATATTTATCCGCGACACCTTAAAGGCCGGTCCATGAAAATATTGTCGGACATAAACCGGTCCGTGGCGCAAAAAAGTTGGGGACTGCTGCTCTAAGAACAACACAGATACTTCCAGACACCAGTTTAAAACCATCCAGTTGACTACAGGATGAGAAACTCAAGCAGCTGACTAATATCAAAGATAGCAACAAAAGAAACTGGCAGGTGGACCAGACTGTAAAGAAACACGATGGTAAGGGCATGTGAACTTCCACTTATATCGTTATCAAGTCCCTGTATGAGAAACACTGGAGTCTGGAGAGGAAGCTGAATGATATCGAGCCTTAGAGAAACACAAAGTGGAAGGGTCAGGGCTGGTTGAGTTAATGAATTTGCAAAACCGGAGCAAACTGATGTAGTACCAGTAAATCCATCATGGAAGCTGTTGAAAAACCTAAAACTTAAAAAAAAGACAGCTACACTAGACTACCAAATATACTTGGTGGCTGTTAATATATTTTGGCAGTCTGCCCAAGAAAACACAGAACAGCTGTGCAAATGTGACAACATTACTTCATGCTGTATGATCTGAGTAAGAA
Organism: Copadichromis virginalis; assembly: GCF_057382275.1. Taxonomy (NCBI): domain Eukaryota; kingdom Metazoa; phylum Chordata; class Actinopteri; order Cichliformes; family Cichlidae; genus Copadichromis; species Copadichromis virginalis. Next base: position 13,999,606 of record NC_140634.1, on the reverse strand, counting down.
GTACTGGAAGCAGCATGGCAGACTTACAACCAGCTAACTAATGTTTTCCCCGATGGAAATTATCCTGTCCAAAAAAAAAAAGAAACCGTAAGAGACACAGCCACAGTGGGGATAAGATTTGATATATCGAAAATAAATCTCAAACAGACTGCGGCGCAGTGAGAAATTACTTTTTTTAAGCCTTCCTGTTTTCACATGACACTAACCCCAGTTTTACCATGGCACCATGGCATGTCATTACTGCCAGTGGAGAGCAGTCTGAAAGAATTACTTCGCACTACAAACCCAGTATAGCATAGAGATGATGGACGTGACAACACGTGAAGGTCATTGTGACTGCTTAACATGATAATACTGTGCCACAACAAAGCAGAGGACATACATTCTCTCAGACGATAAAAAACTTTAACAGGATCTGTACATGTGTTTGAAGATTTAACAGCTTTTTAAAATCTTGCTTCAACAGAGGCAATTTGCTCACAATACTTTAAGAACTGCCTCACAGCTGGTAATTTGTGTGCTCACTAAAACCAGACATGTGTCATACAGTACAGCACACTTTCACACTCTGAGGTAAACAAATGTACAGTTACATGACAGATGGCGGAGCTGTACTGTAAACAAGCTGAATACTCCCTTTTTCTTATGCCCTACTGCTCCTTCCATCTTCTTCTCTATCCCTCTTCCAGGAATCTCAACAGTATATAGTTGTTATGTTTGTCTCTCTCTTTTTCTTCATATATCTCTTTACCTCCCAGTAAAGGAGTTTGTTTAACATGCGCACATCAAGTAACCCTCCAGTGAACTGAACTGATCTCCCACGACAGGGCAGGTTACAAAGACTGAAAATCGTACTTCTGATTGCTTTGGTCACTAACAGACTGGTGCACGGAAGATGCTGACTGTCTGTAAACACTTGCTGTTTACTCTCCAAGCGTTAGAGAAACTTGTGAAAATGTGAAAAACTGCCAACAGGAGGCAAAGAACATTCGCCTTCAACAGTGAAACTTCTGCCTGACTGCTGAAAGAAACACATTTTTAAAAATTGCAAATTTTTTGGAAGGCAAATGCTCACTCATTTTGCTTCTTGCTTTTCACAGACAACTTGGCAAGTAGTTTGGAATTGTTTGCAGACATGTCACAATCCTCCAGGTACACTACTTGCAACCGTGGCACCCAGCTAATGACTAAAGCAACCACCAAGAGGTTTTTGGTACAACACACTATTATATACATACAGTAAGCAAAGTAACTACACACTGCTGTTAATACAGCATGCATAGATTATATATCATCTATTATTTTTTTATTGGTAAAAGTGATAACTAACAGTTTGGTAAATGTATATTCTGTGATTTACTTATTTGTTACATTTTATTTAACAATGTCAGGAAAGCAATGTTTCAGGGGATCCTGATGTCACACAGTCTCATAAAAATAAATAAATTACAGACTAATAATTTAACAGTGGTATACGATCAGCACTCTGTGAACATCTACACGAAACCAAGGTATATGTAAATATAGAGCTAGATCAGTTCAGCCCTTCTCTGATGTATTGGGATGGTCACTATGTCAAAACTCAGAAAATGTGGTCAGCGAAAACATGTGCTCTTTTTCCCAATAATGTGGGTATTATCCCTGCTGCTAACTTTCTTTGTTCCCTAAGTTAAAGTTTACATTTGCCAATTTACATGATTATCGATGACATTCAGGTTTCATGTTCTTTAGTTTTAATTACAGGTCCAATAAGATCCCCATGTGAAGCCACACAGCATCATCTCGTGGACTGTATTCTAATTTTACTTATCCAGTATTTTTTTTTTTTAATTTGAAATGAATGTAAGAGTGTGGGTGTCTGACCTTGCGGATGCTCCCACTGTGGCTGCCATCTGTGGGTAAAGTCGACGGGAATTCGTCGTCGTCGTCAGAGGGACCGTCTGACAGGGACATCTCAAATTCTCTGCAAAGATTCATGTCAGCATTTTTATTACACTCAGGCACGTTTAGACGCACTTCTCATACACCACCGCACTCTTGGAACAAGACTCTTAGCTTAACTCGCCATTTTAAAACGTAAGTTTTATCCCAACGTAAACAAAACAAAAATATCCTCCCCAAAAAGCGTTAATTTGGCTAACATTAATCCTTGCCTTATCGCTGGCTCCTCCATCGTCAAGCTACAATACCGGCGATCAAAAAGTCTCTACATGTCTCCCAACTTTCCCACCACTTTGTGAATTTCCAAGTAAGCGTACTACTCCAAAAACAGTCAACCGCAGATTAACTTTTTTACTCCTGAAAACAACTAAGCTTTCGCTTTAATGTACAACGTCGTCCGTACGACTCTTCCCGACGTGTGTGCAGCTGGGAGCGCTTACTCACAGAGGCGGGCCGCGAATGTAGAAGGTAGCCAATCATGTTGCAGCTTCTAAGACGGGCAATACATGAAACAAATCATAGGGGAGGTTGGGACGGAACAACGATCCGAGGTGACCAATTGCGAGTCGCTCGTGGCATCTCCCATACTCCGCGAGTCGTTTCTATGGTAACGGCAGGGCTTTGGCTTCTGTGTGTGGGCCTCGGAAAGATTACAGAAGCTCCGCCTCAACCTAGGACTGAAAACAATTTTCCACATTAGATCACTTATTCTGTTATTCATTGTCTCCGTGCTCTGTTCTGCTGTTGTCATATGGCAGCGTTTTTTGCCTTTTTAAAAACTTTTTAACTTAGAATGTATGTAAAGTTCATCAACAGGAAACACTAATAAACAGGTTACAACATAGGTTACAACAAGGTTACAAATAAAAAAAATATTGAATATGATGTAATAAGTTGGGTTTCATTCTGTAAATGGTGATAGAGTTTTTGTTTTATATGCTAAGTCTATATCTGAAGAAGCCACGGCAGAGAAGAAGTGGGTAAAAAGCTCAATACTTGCATGTAACAAAACATGCAGGAAGGAAGGTAAGCCAGTGCTAAGGTGGCTTAAACATGCATCCCTCCTAATAGTCAGCAGGGGGCAAATCCTCTCGATGGGTAGTAGTCTACGGGAAACCGAGGCTTTTCAGCACTTTCCTGGTGGGTTTATGGCCTTGAGGGGTCTTTACCCTTCACAGATTTGCCGTAAGGCAAAATAAATTTTTCTTAAAACCATCGTCCAGCGGATGTCTTTTTAAAAGATTGTTACCAACCAAAGTGTATCAGTGAAATAGGCTTTTTAAATATAACTGTTCTGTCTGTTATTGGTTTATACAAAAATGAAAGAACAAACATAATTTTAATAATAATGCTTAATAATAATAATGGTAATAATAGTAATAATCGTAATAATAATGCTTTTAATAAGCAGTAACACATGAAAGGCAATCTTGTTTGTTTATTAGTCACGAGAGGATGTCACATAAAAACAGATGAAAGGGGCAAAATTGTGTGCCATAGTCAGAGGTTAAAGTGGGCATGTTTTTATTTATTTGTTTTGTTTGTTTGTTTTGCTACTACATTGGAATGACTGTGGGTGTCCATAAGTTGTGGTACTTCAGCATCTAGCTAGCCATGCAGAAGAAGAGTGAGCATAAGTGTGTAATTTTTTTGTGTCAGGACATGTATTTCACAGGGAGAGAAAAGAAATAGAGTTAAATTTACTTAGACATGGAGCAAGGTAAGAAAGCCAGAACTAGAAAGGAAGAAGAGAGGTTAGACTTAAAGGTAAGGACTGCTCAGTGGTGTTTGATAAACTGGAAATGTAAAGCTTATATTTAAGTACTCATGTATTTAAATACTGGGTCTGTATATGTGTGATTGTGTTTTTCAAGTTGTGAAACATGCTGCAAAAAAACAAACAAAAACAGCATGGATTTAAACCAAAGAACAGTGTGTGACTAGCGCACAGTGGCTGTAGTCATGGTCAGAGTTTGTTACATAAAGGGTAGCAGAGATGAATTTGAAGTTAAGCTGATGATGTTCAAATTCATTCACTGAATTCCACATTCATACCAGCTGTATAGTGCACAAATGAAATGCAGAATCAGGGACAGTACCTACAACACAAAGGCAAAAACAAAACAAAAAAACAAAAACACACACACATAAGCAAAACAATGACATGCTAGATGCATTTTATTTATTTATTTTAGCTATAACACTGGTCAGCAGATAACTTTTTATATGAGTATATAAGACATTAAGACATTCTTCCTGAACCAAGAGAGCTCCAGCTCCAGTAACATTTACATCAACCTCCAGTGGTGCTGTAAAATCTGTAGCTGAGAGCATTGGGGCAACAGAATAGAGCTTTTACACAGTGTGAAAAGACTATGCACACTTTGCTTCTCAAATCCAACCCTCTGGCTTTTTGTGGGACAATGTGAAAGAGCTATAGTGGTTATATTGCCATTTACTGGATATACTTTACCCCAATCAAATTGTTTGCCTTGACAGGTGATGGTAGTCTCCATAGCTCATATTTAAAAGGCTCTTGTAAACAGTAGACAATATATGCACATGAGAATTCAAGAAAGTATAGAGAACTACCACTTCATCAATGGATATGATGCAGCTTTAAGAAACTTTTTAACAAAAAGGGGAAAATGATTGGTGTGAGGAAGAAGCTACGTATATACAACAAACTCCAATAAATAACCAAAAAAAACAACAGATTTTCCATTAATTGTGGTGAATTGTTATTACATGGAATGAAATAAAAACCTAAATAAATATAAATAAAAATAAATAATCTAAATCAAAAGCTCTAATACAATAGTTGGTTACTTTTTTAAAGTATTCCACTGTCTGTCTTTGATTTTTTTGATTGATCAGATTTTCCCTTCTCCTTGCTTTGTACCACTTTGGTCACTTGGGGGCAGTTTTTTCCCCTTTTAGCCAGTAAAATACTATCCTGCAAACACTTCTCTTTTCTGTGCGCTCTGTGATTATTTGTATGGAGGTATCTATGGTTCAAACTATGTACATTTTTACAGTTACTACACTGTGGTGGGGTTGGGGGCTGGTGATGTTGTTGCATTCAGTAAATCCAAATGCCAACACATAAAGGTAGTAATTTCTGTCCACCTGTGGATCCAGAACACAACCTGCCATCTGTAGATTTGACCTTTTGTGCTCAGTTTGCACCTTTTTACTCTTTGAATAGCTGCCAATTCAAATTTAGAAATGCTTCAAACCACTGTGATGAAGCTCATTCATGTACACTGTTCTTTACAAAGTTTGTAGAAATAAAATTTTTTCTGCTCACAATGGCCAAGTATTATAGGAACGTCTGTGACATTTTCACACTGTCAATAATTTAGTGTTGTTCTCTCCTTCACAGCAAACAATGAGGAGGACCTGCTGTCGATGTGAAAAATGTCTTCGTCCTCACATGCAGGGGGGAAATGGACATTCTGTGCAGGCCGAAATGGATTAGGGCAGAACAACTGTGATTTCAGACACCACCTTGAGGTGGCTGTCGTTGTGAATAAGAGGTATATGAATAAAGCTAAATGGAATTGAGCTGAAAAGAAAATAAGGTACTGTGCAAATGTTCCATCAGACTTTTTGGACATTTTTAAGTGGTCTTGAGCAGTAGTTCAACAGGCTTCCTGAAGGTCTTTTTGTGGACTTTAGCTGCTTTTTCATTCACTATTAGTCGGGTCCTTGTACCTTATTATTTTTGTTTGTATGTTTGTTTGTTCTCTGCATCACTCAAGCATAAAAAGATACCTAACTTAAGTGATGGACCAGTGATGTGTCCACACATAACAGACAACTTAGAAAAGAACATTTTAAATTGTAGCTTTAAGCAATTTGTTAGCAGTGACCTGCTGCAAAAATAAACTTTTTGTTCTCATTTCTTTAGTTAAATGCCACCAATAACACAGACCGGCATAAAATAGTAATTTTGCACCAGCAACATGTTTCCAAAAGAGCTATGAACCAAAAACTTGGCATATATTTGGTTGGTGTGCAGGGTGTCACTGAGGAAACTGGAAAAGTGGAGGGCAAAAGAAAAAGCGGCAACCCTTAAAAATAATCTACAGCAGATGAACAGTATCAGAAGACATGTCCTTAAGCAATAGGGAAAAATCCGGAAAAGACCTGAGACAGGACCTGAGAAATGCTTTTGACAATTCAGCCAATCCATCTACAGTACTGTTCGTCAAAGCCTCACCAGAAGTGGTCTTAATGGAAGGATGGTTGAATATAAGAATCAGTCCATTATCTGTAAAAAAAAAAAAAAAAAAAAGAATGGTGGTGGCTCTGTCATTGTTTGGTGCTGCATTTTAGCCAGTGGTGTTGAGGAGCTTAATGGAGTTACGAATGCAGAAAAGTACCATCAGATTAGGATCCACCATGTATTGCCAACTAGAAAGGCTTCCCTTTTCAGTGTGACAGTGATTCAAAACACAGTGCCAATGAGGTACAAAACATGCCTGGATGGAATAATATACACTGTGAGTTGTGGACTGCTCTCCCCACAGCCCTGGACATAAGCATTAGTGAAGCAGTGTGGGATCACCTTGACAAAGAACAGAACAAACAAGCAGCCAATATCCAAAGTAGAGCTGTGAATTTCATTCAAAAAGCCCAGAGCACTGTTCTTGATGATGCCTTAAAGAAATTACAAGAAAGCTTACCTGAAAGAGTTCCTGTTGTGTTGAAGTATAAAGGTGGTCATACCAGATATTGACTTTCTAGGCCATTAGAATCTGACAAACTCTGGTTTTGCCAGTTATACTGTATTTCCATTCTTCTTTGCACATAAATTACTGCACCTATTTACCATTTTTATGGCAAAATTTAAACCACTGAGGGGTGACTCAAGAATTGTACAAGGTACTGCATACAAACTTTAGTCTTCTCTAAGGAAAGGGACACTAAAGGTAGCACATTCAGGGGTGCTGGTTGTGAGGTTGAAAGCACTTCACTGGGAAGTGGTACTAATGAAGCAAGGTGACAGCTCTTAAGACAAAGCCACTGAGGTGACAGGAGGTCCCACAGAGCAAGCTAGGGGGCAGTTTTTTGTAACAGAAGGTTACCTGAGCGGGCAGGGTGCCTGGCAGGCCTTGCTGCCCTTTCATTAGCTTGCGTGTCATCCAGTCTTTTAATGGGGGTGGCCCCTGACAACAGCTACACTCAGCAGCATTATGAGTACAAAGCTGGATTGTCCTCTGCACACATGAAGACTGTAATACTTCAAACTTAGAAGGTGCTTTGGGGTGATGAAAAATTCAGACCGGGGTAGTCTGTGATGTGTGAGCTGTCAAATCAGATCAAATAATTAGCTTCTTTTAGAAGAAGATTTTTTTTAATCTTGTCTAGCAATAAATGTGTGAATTTAAATAATACAATAAAGAGACACTGATTTTCTATCAGGTGTTTATTTATTTCAGGTATAACATGAGCAACAGAATATGTAGCAGCAATTAGCAGGCTGCTGATATAAGCAGCACGGTCAGCTGCTTATATAAACTCCACACGCATGTATATGTAGATAGATAGATAGATAGATAGATAGATAGATAGATAGATAGATAGATAGATAGATAGATAGATAGATAGATAGATAGATAGATAGATAGATAGATAGATAGATAGATAGATAGATAGATAGATAGATAGATAGATAGATAGATAGATAGATAGATAGATAGATAGATAGATAGATTGTGCAAGTTCCCCCACCTAAAATGATGACAGAGGTCAGTAATTTGCACCAGAGGTACACTTCAACTGTGAGAGACAGAATGTGAAAAAAAAAAATCCATGAATCCACATGGTAGGATTTGTAAAGAATTTATTCGTAAATCAGGGTGGAAAATAAGTATTTGGTCAATAACAAAAATACAACTCAATACTTTGTAACATAACCTTTGTTGGCAATAACAGAGGTCAAACGTTTACTATAGGTCTTTACCAGGTTTGCACACACAGTAGCTGGTATTTTGGCCCATTCCTCCATGCAGATCTTCTCGAGAGCAGTGATGGTTTGGGGCTGTCGCCGAGCAACACGGACTTTCAACTCCCGCCACAGATTTTCTATGGGGTTGAGGTCTGGAGACTGGCTAGGCCACTCCAGGACTTTCAAATGCTTCTTACGGAGCCACTCCTTTGTTGCCCGGGCGGTGTGTTTTGGATCATTGTCATGTTGGAAGACCCAGCCTCGTTTCATCTTCAAAGTTCTCACTGATGGAAGGAGGTTTTGGCTCAAAATCTCACGATACATGGCCCCATTCATTCTGTCCTTAACACGGCTCAGTCGTCCTGTCCCCTTGGCAGAAAAACAGCCCCATAGCATGATGTTTCCACCCCCATGCTTCACAGTAGGTATGGTGTTCTTGGGATGCAACTCAGTATTCTTCTTCCTCCAAACACGACGAGTTGAGTTTATACCAAAAAGTTCTACTTTGGTTTCATCTGACCACATGACATTCTCCCAATCCTCTGCCGTATCATCCATGTGCTCTCTGGCAAACTTCAGACGGGCCTGGACATGCACTGGCTTCAGCAGCGGAACACGTCTGGCACTGCGGGATTTGATTCCCTGCCGTTGTAGTGTGTTACTGATGGTGACCTTTGTTACTTTGGTCCCAGCTCTCTGCAGGTCATTCACCAGGTCCCCCCGTGTGGTTCTGGGATCTTTGCTCACCGTTCTCATGATCATTTTGACCCCACGGGATGAGATCTTGCGTGGAGCCCCAGATCGAGGGAGATTATCAGTGCTCTTGTATGTCTTCCATTTTCTGATGATTGCTCCCACAGTTGATTTTTTCACACCAAGCTGCTTGCCTATTGTAGATTCACTCTTCCCAGTCTGGTGCAGGTCTACAATACTTTTCCTGGTGTCCTTCGAAAGCTCTTTGGTCTTGGCCATGGCGGAGTTTGGAGTCTGATTGTTTGAGGCTGTGAACAGGTGTCTTTTATACAGATGATGAGTTCAAACAGGTGCCATTCATACAGGTAACGAGTGGGGGACAGAAAAGCTTCTTACAGAAGACGTTACAGGTCTGTGAGAGCCAGAGATTTTCCTTGTTTGAGGTGACCAAATACTTATTTTCCACCCTAATTTACAAATAAATTCTTTACAAATCCTACCATGTGAATTCATGGATTTTTCTTTCACATTCTGTCTCTCACAGTTGAAGTGTACCTCTGGTGCAAATTACTGACCTCTGTCATCATTTTAAGTGGGGGAACTTGCACAATCGGTGGCTGACTAAATACTTTTTTGCCCCACTGTATGAGTGCATGTATATGGATGTTCACTCATAATATGATACTTGTCTTTGTTATATAACAAAAAGATTTTTTTATTATCTTAAATATTAAATATTAAAGAAGCACAAAACCCAAAACAAATACTTTTACCAATGAGTATTTATTCAATGATCCGAAAGGAATACAGCGATTAACAGCATGGTAAAAAATGAAAGAGCATGGGTTTTTATTTGTTTGTTTGCTTTATTGCTTTTTTTTTGCAGACTGTTTTCCACTTTTACACTCACAGATCAGTGTGATTAACATATTTGAGGAACAAGACTCTTAAAAAAAAAGTCTTGCAGATTGGGGAAGGGACAAACTAAGATCTTGTTGATGTGAACCAGACGCCTGTTCCTCGAACCTTTTATTCAAACCTATTATAAATGAGAGAGAAAATTGGAGTTCTAACATCAGTACTTTCAGGTAGAACAGACCCTTCAAAGATACTGTTTATAGTAGATCCATGTGTGCAGAGGATAAGGACCACATGCAAAGGAGAAATAAGCCCCATTATTTGTGTCTGTGAGCAGTGTCATCAGCAGCAGTATGTAGCCCTTAACAGTGAGGTAATAAAGGTAAACAAAGGCTTTGACAAAAGCCATTCCATGTGACATGTAACCAATAATGACATTAAAAGCAATGCACATTTTTTGAGAGTTGACAGCAGGTATAATCAGAGCTCTTGAAGGTGACTTAGCACTTGTTTCCTCTTACATCAAGCTAATACCATGAAACTACCAAATGATTTTATTTAATCTTTAGGGATAGACTTGCCTTTGGTAATTACAGTATCATCATATAGAAAGAGATACAAATTTATATAGATTATGCAAAACCTCATCTCGCAGCCTCAGCGAAAATGACAAAAGTGTTAATCTAACTGTTCTCATGAGGGTGAAGTTTTTCACTTTGCTATCAGAAATGTTACAATAAGCACTGACCACCATGTGTTGTATATCTAGAGCGATTAAATATTGTTTGCATTGGTGTTTTCATTTTAAATGGATGAGGGGTAACTTAGAGAAATAAAAGGGTTGGCACGATGAGGACTAAGCATGAAAAAATAACAGTTGTCTCTCCGGCTGCTTGTCCAAACAAGCTGTAGCTGCCCTCATCTGTCATTTCAGCCAAAAAGAATCAAGTCACATACAAACATCAGCATCTCATGCCTCCAAGTACCTTCTGGCCCAACATTACACAGCCACCTGCAGGTGAAGAAACAGTGGATAAAGCTTCCATTTGTGTCAGACTTGTAAATCCACTTTAACACAAAAAGCAAGCAAAGATGCTGCTTGATTTCTCTCAGTGAAGATCAGAAGGTTGCAGTTAAGTCCCAGAGGGAGTGTTTGGAGGTTGCTGCTGTAGTGTCTCATCTATGGTGACCACTACCTCCTCCTGTCTGTTGGAGCTCAGATGGTTGGTGTGGTTCAGGGATATGTAGCTCATTTCCACCAGCGGGGGCCTCTCACTCATCTCATTCATGGTGTTGGTGATTGAGTTAACCTCGGTCTTGTTGCGGTTGGCAGCACGGCGAGAGCCAAACACCCAGTCTGAAATAGAGACAGTCATAGTGTTGCTTTGATAGGCATCAGTTCAAAGCAGATACCTGTACTACAAGGAAGGATTAGGGATCTTACTGATCTAACTTCAGGTAATATTTTCAGCATTTTTCAAATTGGCTCACTTGTACTTGTTAGTACGTCATACTGTCACTTAGGCTACTGACCTAACATTCCCCGAAGAAGATAATGTTCACATGCAAAACCACCGCCTACTGAACAATCCCTTCAATCACCACTATTCCTGGAAGATCCATGAATTAATTGAGCACACAGTAAGAGAATCTAAAAAATATACCCAGTTCCCGAATATAATCTCTTTGCAAGCCAAAAAAAAAGCTCAGAATTGCAATTAACTAAATACAAATAAAAGATAAATACTCAGTTAAAAAATGTATACTAACCTTTCAATATAAACATATTCTCTGTTTTTTTCTTTGTTTGTTTTAATAAACCTTTTATGTCTGGCAGTTTTAGCAAGCAGAATCATGGTCTTAATGGCCTGCTGTGGCATACACATTTGCTTTGCCAAGAGGAGGTCTATAGGCTCTCTACAGGCTTCTCTTCTAAGTCTTTTCCCTTTTCTCTTTCTTTTATTATTCACATTAGTATCTGTGGCGTCATACAAGGTTGGAGCAAATGGGGAGAAGTGACAGGTTAGAAAAAGAAAGGGGAGGCAAAAAAGAGAAGGAATAAGAGGAAAAGATAAAGAAATGGGACAGAAAGAGGTGGGACCTCAAGAGAGTCGTGTAAAAACAAGCTCAACGAAGTGAAGCAACGCTGTGAAGAAGAGCAGACCAAAATTCCCCTACAATGATGTGAGAGATGGAAGTTAATATTGCTAAAGGTGGTTCTACAAGCCACAGATGCATCGGGTATACTTTATATCAATGGTTGTTTTTTACAGACCCTTACACAAACTTTCTTGGATGTAATTAGAATATATTAATCAACATAATATCATAATAATTTTCCTAAGCTAAGTGTTAAATAATTCCCACTCTTATGCCTAACCACCTACCATTCCTTAAGTCCTTTACCCTTCAAGGTGAGTTTATTCAATCTGACACTTCAATGTTAACAATAAAAACTCACAAGGTCTTTCATTTTCATTTTTTAGGTAGTTTATTTCCTCGACCCATCCCCAAATTCCAACCTCAAATTGCTATCCCCTCCCCACGGCTTGCTGTATGTCATCCCACTTAAATAATCCTGGAAATACAGCTGTGTTTATTATTGTAATTTCAAAACCCAATTTCAGGAATTTCACAGGAAGAGGTGTGAAACTTGAACTCTCCATGTAAGTGAAGCTAATAAGCACTTTTCATGCCATGGTTAGTTTATGATAAACCATCACAGATGATGCTTTGTGGAAGGGAAGCATAAACTGCAGACCCATACATTCTACAACGGGGCAAAAACAAGCATGCTGAGCATTTATAATGTGCACTGAACAAGGCTGTAAACTTCATCTAACAAAAAGTCGTGATGGGTTCAGCCTCTGTAATTCCATTAGAGGCAAAGCACCATAAAATTGTTTCTGGGGGTAGATGTCTACTGCACAGCAGCCCCATCATGTGTGGTGGAGCCTTTTTGAATTGGAACCCATCAATCATTGTTCTGTCAGATTAGGATCTGAGATTATAGCTGACAGTCGTGAGTGTGAGGAACAGAAAGAAGGCAGGGCGGGATTCCTCAGACCCATAGATTCCCCTGTTAAATCATGCATTTCAGACTCTGCTGCAAAGTGACAGAGAAAAACTGAAAGTGAGCCAACAGCATGCTACACTAAAAATTCACATTTAGATTCATCTGATCTGATCATCAATAAATTCTAAGCCTATTTTTGAACTGATGCAGTTTAGGTGTTATTTGGAAGCCCTGCATTTTTAGCAGCCAGCAGGGTAGCTGTGGACCAGGTGGTAGAGTGGGTCATCTACCAATCAGGTCAGTGGATCTATCCCCAGCTCCTCCTATTCATATGTCAAAGAATTTGCACAAATGATACTGAAACCTCCATCCTGCATCCATCGCAATATGTGGTTAGATAAAAGTGTTTTAGCATGATATACATCATCACTTTAAATCCCAGCTGAGCAGAGATGTGGAACTGTAGAAAGGAGACTTCAGAGTGTCATGAACCTGAGAAGAGGAATACAGATACTGTAAAGTATGTTTCTTTGAGTCAAATCTCGACTGATGGAGCTCTAGAGACAAGTTTTATCACAGGAGAGGAAATATTTATTTCATATTTTTAAGACATTTCCCTCTCTTTATTGAGTTGTCGTGTTCAAGCTTGTGAATCAAGTTGTGTGAGACTTGTAGAAAAAAAAAAGACCTTTTGGCCTTGTAAATATTATCTTGATTATATATTGAAATTCAACAAGACCTTTACTATTTTGATGCATTTTCCATTAAAAAGTCTTTTATTGGAAAACTTTTATTTAATGGGTTACTTTTGTTTGTAATTTGAAAATGCAAATTTAACCCATCATACTATGTACTATTAACTGCTGAAATGTCAGACAACTAAAACCTGACAAAGTAAGTGAAATGTATTTGAATTCTCAAAAGTGAACCAGAGACGGTATAAAATATGGACGTAGCTTCCAGGTCAGAAAAATAAAGTCACAAGCAGGAGTGCTTTAAACCTTCATTTTATCCTAAAACCACCACATGGTGAATTTTGGGGCATTCTGAATAAAACATTAAATATGTTTTATAAATCTTGGTCATACCATGGAGAAATATCTGTAGCTCATTGACTAACCTGGTATCAATCACAAGTCACTAGTCAGTAAGAATGTGACTTCACAATCAAAATTTGTGTGCAGCATGTCTTTAAGCAAAGATTGAATAAAAACCCATAGTGTACACTACAGCTCATAGCATAACAGCAAATATTTGAACACTTCAGAAAAGAGTCTGTCAGCTTGACTAAGATTTTAGTGTAGTCATTAAACTAAGGATTAAATCTTTTTCATAGTGAGTAATCCAAACCCCACAGCATCTTAAATGTTCTCTTGATTAAATTCTAGTGTGTTTTTGTAGGCTTCTTAATGCTTATCTTATATGATGGTGTTTATCTCTGCTCATGACCCTCAATATGCACTTTTTTTGAGAGCAATTTAACGCTCATCCTAAATGTTCCCGTTAAATTTGAATTTTCAATTCAATTTTTCAATTCAATTCCTGAATTGTTTTTATGCTCTGTAGCTGTTTTTATGTTCTTTAGCTAGCCACCAGGTAGCACACATTTTATATTAGCTAGCCCAATATCACTAACCCACCATTTTTTATTTTTTTTGGTGCTGGTGTGCTTGCTAGCACCAAAAGATGTCATATTAAAAAAAGTAAGACTGATGCACAACGACAAGTTTTTAACAAGAGATTGACAGCTAAGTACTTATTTACTGAAGTCAGGGGTAAAGCCATGTGCTTAATGAAGAACACATTTAACAATTTACAATTTGAAACACCATTCTGAAACTAAATACGCAGAGTAATACATGAACTTTACCAATGGAGAGCAGGTATCACTGCCTCTGCTAGCTACAAAAGCATAAAAGACTCCTCTTCTTTTTTTTTACCAAGCTGGACTCTACCATACTAATATGAAAAAGCATTTAAAATGTGCGCTTCTCCAGGCAAATTTGCAAATCTGGAGCTTTAGTTAAAAAAAAAAGAGAACAAATTTGACATTCCTCCTTGACTCTGGACAAGAGCTGTGCTGTCCGTGGAACAGGTAATTGCATGCTATGATGGGCTTGATGTGAAATGGGACAAATTTGAGAGCATCTGTGAGGCTTTGTAGTCTTTTTAACCTTCCCATGGTGAGAAGGAAAATGTCTGCACAACACAGATTCTCCACATTTACACCTCAGCAAAATACCCAGGAGGCCAAACACTCTGTTTGTGTTAGTGCACGTGTGTCAGTTTGAATGTTCATGTGAAGGTGAACAGTTCAGGTGAGGTGAAGGAGACAGAGAGGAGGGGCAGCGTGTCTCTGTGGCAAATCTAAGTGCTGCAGCGTGTGACCCATGTGGACATTTTTTTTACCTGGTTCACTGGTGTCTGTACCGTCACCTTCCCCAACAATCGACCTGCCTCCACCTGCAAACAGTGAGCAACAGAACAAATGTGTAAGATTTGGCGCACACTACCTTCTGAGTGTTATGAAATGATAAAGACAGAAATCATATGAACACAACAGGTATAATAAAAGGTAATGAAAACACACCAACATGGCCACTGTGGTGCTGAAGACCAGTACAGTTCTGCTGTACTACTGAGTATAATTCGTGACACTTAAAATGCATACAAAGGATGCAAAGAAAAAAGTGATAAATGTTGAATAATACCTGTTTTATTTGTGATGGGAAATACCAGAACAAAAAGTACATAAAAATAGTAATATATGGTGATGCATGTTTTGTGTTGTGACAAAAGAAAGTGATAGCTATAGTGTATAGATATGAATTTAATATACATTTGCAAACTATTTTCCTTACAGCAAGACAAATTATCACAAGAAAAGAGTAGTTGTGCTCATTTTTCTAGAAGAAATATTACCATATTAATGAAAGAAATTAAGCATACACGCTTAACCCAAAAGTCAAAGGTTTTCGATACATATTATTGTTAATATTATAATTATGTTAGCATTCAGATTATGAAAGAAATAATATCCAGATTATATCATAAATAATTTTTATATGCTGTTTTTAAATTATGACTTCATTAGTTAATGGAAATAAAGCTACCCAAACTATCTGGCCCTAGGAACTGTACACAGACATTAAATCATGAATTAACTGTGATTATTCAGATTTTTTTGGAAGCTGAGTTCAGCTTCACTAGCCATACATACCCAGGCCAAATATATATATATATATATATATATATATATATATATATATATATATATATATATATATATACACACACACACACACTTGTGTGTGCGTGTGTGTGTGTATATATATATATATATATATATATAAAACACACACACACACACACTTGTGTGTGCGTGTGTGTGTGTTTTATACTCCCCTTAGGGCCCCCTATTGCTGCTTGATTAATATCCTCCTCTGTCCTGATCACTTAGTTACTAAGTGCATTTTTCTTTAAACAATTTAATGGAAGAAGCTGACTATCAGATCAAGACAGCACTGAGTGTCTGTGCCCTAAAAATAGACTCATTGTTTCATTGTTTCATATATTATGTATCAGTCACAGGAAGCTCCTCAAAAATAGAAAAAAAAAACAAAAACACAGCAGCTTTGAGTTGTCAGACAGTGGTTTGTCCTCCACAAGGTCAATGGCTAGGAGAGCAGAGCTACTGTACATCTGCATTACAATCATTTAGGATTTTTTGTTTTTGGGGGGTTGGGGTGTGTGTGTGTGTGTGTGTGTGTGTGTGTGTGTGTGTGTGTGTGTGTGTGTGTGTGTGTGTGTGTGTGTCGGGGGGTGCTCTCACTAAAGCTCCTGTAGATATTCCTTTAATAAACAATGTTACTTTTGCTATTTCAGGTAGTCCCCAAGTCACTTCCTTCATGCATTCCTTAAGATATTTTGATTCTTCTGCGCTGCTGTGTCACTTTCAAGCAGCAGTTCTTCTAGAATAAGGAAAAGTGACTCTCAAAGGGGGCTCAAGGGACAGTCCTTTAAGGCTTCTAGTGGTCTTACTGACATTTAGAGATAATTTAGTCTCACTTATTTATTTATTTACTTATTTATTTTTACAAATTCATGTAGGGGAGACCGGGGATAGTTGTAATGTGGGTCAGTTGTAACACTTCCAATTTCTCCAATCAGGGCTAAGTTTCAAATGATGTGACTCATCCTGTGCATGCCCAACTCAGTTCTGCTATCACATGTGAAAAATCAGCACATTTCGTCAAACACAGACAATTTAACACGAAAAAAAGTAATTTGTATGCCAAAAAGTAAGTTTTTCTACTTTATTTCAATTTCTAATAGCATTATCTGCTTTGCAGTTAAACTCATCAAACTCAAATTATGTTATTTGTATGTCTATGGGGATATATTCTGTGTAAGTCTTTAGTGCTAGTGTTTTAGCCGTTGGCTGTAATGTTAGCTAGTTCATGGCTATCGGAGTCTGGGTCAGTTGTAACAATAATGCAGATGTTACCACACTATTACTTTAACTTATATTAAACAAGTTGGGGCAACGACATCAGCAGAGAGAGGTTCACTGGTCGCATTTGTATATGCGGTTAATGCCATTGGCAACACAATTACTTCACTGTTTGTGTTCCCACACATACATTATGCAGACCTCTGTGTCAGAGATGGACCAGTAGGAAGTACTGGTAGTGGAAATAAATCAGGATGGGTGCAAGAAACAGATTTCCTCATCTTTCTGAAGCACTCTGCAAACCTCACCAAGGTAAGCCATGATAAAAAGTAATGGAATTGCGATGCTGGTGAACAACTACATTTTTTCAGCTTCATTGTTATGTTCAAAATTGGTGCAAGAGTTGTAGGTTATAATGCCCACTGAGCCAATGAGGCCAAACTCGAGGAAGACCAGCCAAAATTAATGAAATATTCAGTTTCAGAAAATTTTATAATTTGTCTTTTTTGGGGGGTTGGAATATGTTCAGAGTTAGATTTCTGCATTCTGTCACACACACACACACACACACACACACACACACACACACACACACACACACACACAGCTACATAAATGGATGTAAGTGCATTCATGTGTTGAATAAACAAAGATTACATGTTAATGTTTTGTTAGTACCCTTATTTCATTGTGTTAGATTTCACCCCAGGATATGTTACAACTAACCCAGACTATGGGGTTAATTGTAACATTTCACTCTTTGTGTTTGAGGCCATACCAGGCAATGGGTAATTGTGCTGCAGAGAAAATAGCTGCACTATTTAATAGCAGAGACATGTAAATACTTTGCATTACATTTTGAATCCACTACCTTAAAAGAGCTCCAAGCTACAGACAGAAATGTGAAAAATGTTACAACTATTCCCGGTCTCCCCTAATGATATTACACATGAACGTTTTTACCACCTTTCCATGCTTTACGCTCTTTATAGTAAACCCATTGGCACTGAATGTACACTCAACACACACATATAAGCACAGTAGGTGCCACATACCGACGAAGTCATTCACCACATCTTTGACCAGGTGTCCAACTATCGCATACGCCACTGCCACTACTACCAGCGCTGCCATGACCAGATAGAGCACCGCTTTGGGAAGAGGCATGGGATCTCTCTCCGGTGTCCGATAGTCCGTGTACAGCAGGTCACTCTCCGAGTACGAGTACTGAAAGACGTGCTCCATGCCCGAGGTATGGTTGGAGTCGATAGGGGGATTACTCGCGCTCATGGCGCCGTCCGGCTGCAAGGATGTCACCACAGTGGTCGTCACAGCCTCCGCCTTGTCGATGTTGACCATCGACAAAGCGGAGGCTGTAGTTTTATTCATCAAAGGCAATATCTGAGACAGAAAGTAGCTCCAGTCCTTTATGGCACTCGTATTGCATGAAAACATCGTTTCCACCGTCATACCACACCACAAGAGGGTCACCAAGGCGCAAAAAATCCACTGAACACGGACCGATCCAGTTTCCCTTTAAAGTAACGTTTGTATATATATATTTTTTAATTCCAACAGGTACCCTCAGATGCCAAAGTCTCACTCCGACAGTAGCTCATCGGTGCCTTTGAAAACTTGCCCCGCTCTCAATGATGAAAGGCAAAACGCGTCACCGTAGCCTTACCGCGCGGCTATTACGCACGAAAGAAGGAATTTAGTGCATTCGATCTTTGGTTTGTTTGCTAAAGTAAAACAAAAAGAGTGCAGTAGCAGAGCGCACCAGCCTGCAGAGTCATCGTCAAGTAAAGGAACAGAGAGTGTCCGCAGTCAGCAATCCACGTCCCTGTGCCTCTCACGTGCGCAGATGGTGACAGTTACACACTAAAAGCCCGTCCTGCACCTGCGTTATGTACGGCAAGGACGACTGCACGGTGCCAGCAGGACACTTCTTCACCTCTCTCGGATCTGAAATAAACAGTAGCCCTACGGCTGGTGTCAGAGCACTTGTCCGTTCTTCCTCCAGACTCCGGATGGAGCGATTCTCTACAGAAGCCACAACTAGAAGTAAGTTCATACCAGTTTCCTTATTCTTCCTCAATCTGGCGTTTCAGATCTTTGTTCACTACTAGGTTTAACTCAGTATTCAACAAATCCAGTGATAACTGCTGATGTTAGTAAGATGTGAGAACTATTCCTTCATGTATTTCTTATTTCAGAAAGAAGAAAAGGGGCTTGTATAGCCCCTGGGCAAGTGGATGATTAACTATCATTGTACCGGTATTACCATTCACGGTAGATAGCAACCAGAAACAATAAACATGGTCTATCTTTGCTTTGAGGATGAAGGATTTGTTGTCAAATTAGTTTAAGTCATATTATTTTACATGAGATGGAAGTGGGAGACAGGAATTATGTTCACCATCTATATTTAGCTTGTTAGCATATTAATATTTACTGATTAAAGACAGGAGAGTTAGGGCAAATGAAAATATACTTGATCTGCTTATACCCTAAATGAAAGCATTTAACAATACTTCCGATTGATATGGGGTTGATTACAAGTCATTGTGATAGCAAAATGCAAATCTGGACTAAATTTGATTGCAGTCTATTCAAAAAAGTAGGAAACATTTCACACAAAATTAAAACATGGTGGCACAGGGAAAGTTAGGGTGTCATTAAAGCCTTTGTAAATCGTATTAAAGTTTATTTAGGACAGATAGCATGTAAGTCTATAACAATATACTGCCTATGACCAGTAGCAAATGTAGAGAAGTTCAAGAATGATAACACTCCAGTGATGCAGATACTGTCATTCCCATTCAGGAAGAGAGAAATACATTCCCAGAAATAATGCACTATTTTCAGAGTGAGTGGAGGATGCGCTATAATACAAACTAAAAAACATAATCATTCACTAGAGGAACTGAAGTAGATTCATTGAACATTACTGAAGTTACTAACTATTTCTTCACTTAGTATCCAAATTTAATCCAACTATGTGCCCCGCTGCTCCCCCAAATTGTGTCACATCAGTGCAACAGAAATTTACATGGTGGGACCTTCTCCTGTACCCCTGACAACTTGCTGGTTTATAAAGGCACTATGGCATCATAGCCTATATCACACCATGATTTGTTTGCTGCAAAGTTCTTCCTCACACAGAGACAGTGAAAAGTCAGCACTGGCACCCTGAGCTGGTATAATGCAAAAATTAAAAAAAAAAAAGGACACTAACTGCATCTGTAACTTGAACACTGTCTTCCGCTTTAAACACTATGGACTCTAGCACTGAAAACTCCTGTTCTCATGTTTGGCATTCACCAGTGTTCATTCTGGACATGAAGGCAGGGTTGACCTGACATACATAGAGGTTGATGTTTTGCTCTCTACTCATGTGTAAGGCCTGTGATGAAACTGTACATGTGGAAATTCTGTGAAGTGATCTAAAAAAAAAAAAGCAGATGTGCTGAAAGCGGTCCAGGGGTGTACAGGAAAACTACTTTATTAAAAAGATCTGGCATATTTAAACCACGAAAGGTTTTTCTATGAACAGAGTTGCAGAACCTTGTTATCATACCTCTGTATCTGTTCTAGACCAAGCTGATGACTTTGTGTACCTGTAATTATATAATATATTGTGTATCACAATAGTTACATACATACATACAGGTATCAAATACATCAGTTGTCATGCTACTGCAACATTTTAACAAATTGGATATAGTCAAACAACAGTGCTGTTGTTTGGAACCAGAAGGGAACAATGTAATACTGTGAGCATCAATTATCTCTGTGATGTTCCTTATACCTCTGAGGCCTGTGTATTTGTCCCTTCCTTCTCTTTTCCTGGGAAGATGTAACAGACTCAATTAAGATCACATCAGTTCTTCAGAGATCAGCTCAGATGAAATGTATTGGACTCACTGACCCTTAAATCAATCATGATGTCCAGTGAGGCACTGACGAAGCCACTGTGGCCTTCAAAGGTTCAGCTGTCACAAATGAGCGTGACATTTCCTTCAAGATTTTTAACATCAAGCATCATCAGTCTCAGAAAGTAGGTCATTTTCTTTTAACTTTGCCTGTAGTGAAGCTTTTAAATGTGATGTGTGCAATGTAGAATCAAGCAAGTCAATATAATAACAAAATAATAGAAAACTAGAGCAAAGATGCATTTTAAAATACCATGAACCAAGATCACACAAGATAAAAAAATTTTTATCTTAGATTCCTGCTGTTATTGGCCATCTCCAGGGCTCAATGAACAATGTGGAAGTGACAAAAACTGCATTTTCTCATCCACTTAAGAGTGTAACTGCTTTGACTAACAAGTGTCCCAACACAAGCAATCACTAGCTACTTTTAAGTGCAGTGCACACATTTTCAATGGGGTTTGAGTTGGGGCTTCGAGAAGGCCATTCCAGAGGTTTAGTGTTAGACTGCTTCATCCATTCCAAAACTAGCTATTTGTGTTTGGGATCATTTTCCTGGTGGAACACACAAATGTGTCCAGGTTTTAACTATTTAGCTGTTGATTTGAGGTGAAGTTGAACATTTCTTTCCTCATTAAATTCTATTCACAATCTCTCAGTATCATATCAGCAAGACAGCCACAGAGCATTAAAGTACCACCACCATACTTGATAGCTGACATTAACAAGATCTTTGCCAAATCAAACTTGCGGATAATTAAGAATGAGATTTCCAAACTGGACCCTATTGACCAACAGGATATGGTGGAAAGTGTGATACTGTTGACTGAAAGTGAAAGAAGAGGTAAGGGGGAAGGTGGTTTAGGAGGCAGCGAGAGAGAAGAAAAAGCAAGAATGTCAATGTAAGAGTAGGGACTGTACATAGGGACTATGACTGGTAAAGAGAGAGAGAGAGATATTGTGCACAGAGGAGTCCGGGTGGAAGGGAAACAAAACCAACAGCAAATTGTTCTACCACTGGTACAGTGGTACACTGTCTTAGTAAAGTAAAACTCCCTGTGGACAGTGACACTGGGTTTCCAACAGTTTCCAATTCATGCCAGGCTCGAGCATTGATGGTTCCTGGGTGGTTCCGAGATGTCTTAACTAATTTACTCTCATCTGAGGGTGACAGTTTGGGTCTTCTTTCAGACCTTTTAAATGTACGCATCAGAATAACTTATATTTATGAACAGTTGTTTAAACTAATGACCTTTGAATCTGCTGTTGTTTTGCTACAAGAGAACTTCTCAACTTCTGTAAATCCAAGATGCTCACTGATGACAAATTAAAGTCATTGGTAAAAGATACTGTAGAACCAATTATTAAAATTACTTATTAAAAGATTTAAGTGCATGTATGTATTATTTTGACCCTGTACAGATTAGCAAAAATCCAAAAATAAATTCAGACTTGACCACCCAGTCTGTGCTTTTTAAAGTCAGTAAAGGTGTATGCTTTACAATGACTATCCTGAAATAAACAAAACAACAACAATTAAACAAAACAAAACAAAAAAAAGATTAAAAGTCCAAATTCTTTATGATATTCATGCCCTTGATCTGTGTATGCAACTTTTGATCATAACTGTATGCATCTCCGTGCATTCAGCTTATCTGCCAAATATGGTCACTAACTGGTTGCAAAATCTTGCATGGACATTAATTAACATCAAAATGTAAAGTTCAAATTTAGTGGGTTTGGTCACCCAATTTTTTTGTTTTCCCGTTTATAGGTGAAGCCTGAACTGATCAGCTTGGGTTTTTTTGGGACTAGGCAAAGTAATAATGGTTTCAAAATGTTACAATTTTTCATGGATGAAAGACTTTTTGGTATGGAGCTTTGTCAGGCATCGATTGATAAACATTACAGTCGAGATAAAATAAAGTGTCATTGTTGGGCTGACACTGAGTAGTCCACCTGTTTTAGGGCCTAACATTGTTCAGACTATGAACATTGTGAAGACTATGAACAGCATTCCTGAGGGATTTTCAGTATGAATATAATGCCATTTTTAAATTCATCAGCCCAACTCAGGATCTCTGACACCGTCTCACCCTCTCAACACACACACACACACACACACACACACACACACACACACACACACACACACACACACACACACACACACACACACACACACACAAATCTATACCTATACCTATCTAGATAGATGTAATTATATATATTTATATATAAAATCTGAGTTATGGCTAACTTAGAGAAAAGAAATACATAAATAAAATCCCTGTTTATGTTGTGACTTGATCAGTAACATTTTACTGAGTCTTCAGCTTGGGAGAGTCAGAGTGCAGAGATGTAGCAAATATAATTCTCTGCAAAAATGAAGCAAATAGATTATGAAAATGAGAGCAGTATAGATGCAGAGACACAAATGCCCATTGCAAACCCTTAAAAATGGACAGAATAAAGAAAGCTTATATAAATACAAGTGAGGCAAGTGTTGACCAAGTAGCAATGTCTCAGGCAATGCCTCATTGCAGTTTCTGTAAAGGCTAAGTGAAGCCATTTTGAAAAGCACGTCAAGCTCTATAGATTTTCTAATTAAAATGTCTACTTAAATGCATTAAAAAGCATGTTCACAGCCTTGTACAAAAAAGGTTTTGTTTCGATGCTTAGTTTACCCTCTTTTCAGTTCCATTAAATTTTATTTATATGGCACCAAATCACAACAGCAGCACTTTATATTGTAAAGACCACAATACTACAGAGAGAAAACACCAACAATCAGATGATCCTCTATGAGCAACAGTGGGAAGGAAAACCTCCCTTTTAATAGGAAGAAACCTTCAGTAGAAACAGGCTGAAGGAGGGGCAGCCATCTGCTGTAACCGGTTGGGGTTGAAGGGAGGAAGACAGGACAAAAGACACGCTGTGGAAGAGAGTCAGAGATTAATAATAACTAATGATTAAATTCTATCCATCCATCCATTTTCTTCCGCTTATCCGGGGCCAGATCGTGGGGGCAGCAGCCTAAGCAGAGAAGCCCAGACCTCCCGCTCCCCAGCCACCTCCTCCAGCTTATACCGGGGGAACACCAAGGCCAGCCGAGAGATATACATCTCTCCGGTGTGTCCTGGGTCTGCCCCGGGGCTTCCTCCCGGTGGGACATGCCCGGAAAACCTCGCCCAGGAGGCGCCCAAGAAGCATCCTTGTCAGATGCCTCAACTGGCTCCTTTTGATGTGGAGGAGCAGCGTCTCTACTCTGACCCTTCCCGAATGGCCGAACTTCTCACCCTATCTCTAAGGGAGAGGCCAGCCACACTTCGGAGGAAGCCCATTTCCACTGCTTGTATTCACGATCTCATTCTTTTGGTCACTACCCACAACTCGTGACCATAGGTGAGGGTAGGAGCGTAGATCGACCGGTAAATTGAAAGCTTCGCTTTTACACTCAGCTCTCTCTTCACCACAACAGACTGGTATGGCGTCTGCATCACTACAGCCGCTGCACCAATCCGTCTGTTGATCTCCCGCTCCCTTCTCCCATCACTCGTGAACAAACCCCCAAGATACTTAAACTCCTCCACTTGGGGGCAGGGTCTCATCCCTGATCCGGAGTGAGCACCCCACCCTTTTCTGGCCTCAGATTTGGAGGTGCTGATTCTCATTCCCACCGCTTCACACTCGGCTGCAAACCGTTCCTAGGCCATCACCTGATGAAGCCAACATCATCTGTAAAAAGCAGAGATGAGATCCTGAGACTACTGAAGTGAAGGCCATCCACCACTTGGCTACACCTAGAAATTCTGTCCATAAAAATTATGAACAGAATCGGTGACAAAGGGCAGCCCTGGCGAAGCCCATCACTCACCAGGAACAAGTCCAACTTATTGCTGGCTATGTGGACCAAACTCTTGCAATGGACTGGATCAGTCACCCCATATTCCCGGCGCACCACCACAGGACCCCCTGAGGGTCACGGTCGAAAACCTTCTCCAAGTCCAGAAAACACATGTAGACTGGTTGGGAAAACTCTCATGTGCCCTCGAGTATCCTTGAGAGGATAAAGAGCTGGTCCAGTGTTCCACGACCATGACAAAAACCGCATTGTGCCTCCTGTATCCGAGGTTCGACTAACTAACTAACTCTCCTCTCCAGCACCGTGGCATAGACACTCCAGGAAATGCTGAGGAGTGTGAATCCCCTGTAGTTGGAACACACCCTCCGGTTCCCCTTCTTAAAGATGGGGGTCTGCCAGTCCAGGGGTACTGCCGCTGATCTCCACGCAACATTCCAGCGATGTGTCAACCGAGACAGCCTACAACGTCCATCCATTCAGGAACTCGGGGCGGACCTTGTCCACCTCAGGGGCTCTGCCTCCAAGGAGTTGTTTAACTGCCTCAGTGAACTCGCCCCCAGAGATTTGCGGGTCATCCCCTTGGTCCCCAGACTCTGCCTCCGCCACGGAAGATGTGCCAGTGGGATTGAGGAGATCCTCAAAGTATTCCTTCCACCGCCTTCAACCGCCCACGCTGCATTCGGCTTGGCCTGTCCATACCTATCAGCTGCCTCCCACAGGCTAACCAAGCCCGGTAGGATTCCTTCTTCAGCTTGGTGGCTCCCCTCACCTCTGGTGTCCACCATTTGGTTCGGGGATTACCACCACGACAGGCACCAACTACCTTGCGGCCACAGCTCAGTGCAGCGGCTTCGGCAATGGAGGTGCTGAACATGGTCCATTTGGACTCAATGTCCCCAGTCTCCCTCAGAATGCTGCTGAAGCTCTGCCAGAGGTGTGTGTTGTAGATCTCGTGGACCGGGACCTCTGCTAGAAGTTCCTAGCACACCCACACTGGACATTTGGGCATGCCAGGTCTGTACAGTGTCCTCCCTTGCCACCTGATCCAACTCACCACCAGATGGCGATCAGTTGACAGCTCAGCCCTTTCTTTATCCGAGTGTCCAAAACATATGGCCTCAGGTCTGGTGATACGATTACAAAAGTGATCATCGACCTGTGGCCTAGAGTGTCCTCATGCCACGTGCACTTATGGACACTCTTATGTTCAAACATGGTGTTCGTTATGGCCAAACTGTGGTTTGCACAGAAGTCCAATAACAAAAAAACGCTCGGGTTCAGATCCGGGACGCCGTTCCTCCCAATCACGCCCTTCCAGGTCTCACTGTCATTGCCTACGTGAGCATTAAAGTCTCCCAGAAGGACAACAGAGTCCCCAGGGGGATCACCCTCCAGTGCCCCACCCAGGGGCTCCAAGAAGGCTGGGTACTCTGAACTGCCACTCGACGCATAAGCACAGATGACAGTCAGGACCCATTCCCTGACCCGAAGGCGAAGGGAACAAACCCTCTCGTCCACTGTGAGAAACCCAATCATGCCAGCAGCAAGCCGAGGGCCTCTCACCAGGGGCAACTCCAGACTGGGACAGAGTGCAGCCCTTCTTCAGGAGACTGGTTCCAGAGACCAGGCCATGCATTGAGGTGAGCCCGACTATATCTAGTTGGTACTTCTCAACCTCATGCACTAGCTCAAGCTCCTTCCCTACCAGAGAGGTGACATTCCATGTCCCAATTTCCAGTCTTGGTAGCCGGGAATCAGTCAGCCAGGACCTCCACTCCTGGCCGCCGCCTGACTCACATTGCACCCGACCCCTACGGTGCCTCCTGCGGGTGGTGGGCCTGCAGGAAGATGGGCCCGTGTCCCTTTTTCGGGCTGTGCCCGGCCGGGCCCCATGGACTAAGGCCCGGCCACCAGACGCTTGCTCCAGGCGGGGCCCCAGTAACCTTATCCCGGGCAGGGTGAACTGTTCCCTCGATGGTCTTTTCATAGGGGTCTTGTGAATCGCTCTTTGTCTGGTCCCTCATCCAGGACCAATTTGCCATGGGAGACCCTACCAGGGGGCAAAAGCCCCCAGACAACATAGCCCCTGGGATCCCTGGGGCACACAAACCCCTCCACCACGATAAGGTAGCGATTCGCGGAGGGGATGATTAAATTCAGAGTGGTAAAAAAAGAAAGTCATGGGAAGCCCTTCATAAAAACTGAGTTTCTTTTTATAATACATTTATTTAGATTCTGATCACAGTATCTAGATAGATGTGCAAATATAGTCCCTAGCAACATGAAGTGCTCTACCCTATTGTAAAACGAAACAATATTGAGCATTTGTTTAATGGTAATGAATGCATCTATATACCCAACACAGATATTGACATTAATATTCTTAACATGCTTCACCAAGAGTTTGTAGCATTTGGACTTGTAGCAAAGAGATTCACAACCAGTCTACACGTGCTCTATTTGCCACTGTTACTGTTGGAAAACAAAAGCTGGTTATTTAAAGCTAAATAAGAGTAACTTGTAAAGTAAGAGAAGCTAGAGTTAGTATAATGCTTACCATCACAATATCACACCACAGATATTTTTAGCTTGGTTTTCTTGGGTTTGGTAAAAAAAACAAAAACATAACTACATAAATTAGGGTTTGGGTTAAAAAGAGAACATTCATTATAATGCTTAGAATAATAAGCACTTGGTTACACAGTGGGGGAAAAAAACGAAAACTGGAAACTAAGAGTGGCACCGATGTCTAATGACAACCACGTTTTCAACTGAGACCAGTTCTGATGAGGCTTCAGAGAGCAGTGGAAGGACCAACTGAAGAGCAAGCTGCATCTGTCAGGTCCTGTTTCAGGCCTTTACTGTTGTTGTTTTTTTTATTTCTTTTCAATTTCTTCAGGGCACGACATTACAGTACTATGTCACATCTACTGTAGTTTATCCAAAGGTCCCCAGGCCATGCCCCCCAATGCTACCCAAGCCTAGCTTGGATATGAGCAGCAGACATAATTTAAGCCATACATTATATTATCTGTGATCAATTCTTTTTTTATTGTTTTCCTCTATAAGATTTGTGAGTTTTAGCAATGGTGCCCATGTGCACGAAAATCTCAGGCTGATAGCTGTTACATACATTTCATCAATGAAAAATGAAACAGAGGTTATTATTTACTGGAATCAAGCCTACCTTTAGATTATATAAACATTCATCCATAACTGAGCCAAAATCACAGGCAACCATGTCAAATGTTTATGACACATAGATTATGGAATATGATTGTATGTTTAGCTTAATAAAAAATAAATAAAAATCACAGCTTCCTTTTTCAAACAAGTCAGTCACAACAATATGTGAACGAACTGCCTCGTTAAGTTGCTCAGGCATGGATCTATCTTGTTTGAATATTTACTTACAACACATTTGCTCCTGAAGATATTTTCAGTCTGACACTCCAGTGGGGCTATGAGGATGGATTATGTAAAATATAAATCTCCTAAATATATTGCTAATTCGCCCTAAGGGCTTGGTGGTAGGTTACCAGGTGCTCAGGTGAAATAAACACACTGCAGATAGATTTAAGGAACATAAATAGAGCTGAGCCTGTGTCTCTTGAAGGGTTGAAAACCATGATTAGTAGGTGATGATTTGTCACTAGATGCCTTTGAATTCAGAACATTTCTGCTAGGGTAATACCGACTAAGGTTTCCATTTGACGTTTTTCAAACTGAGTCATTCTTTGAACCACCTGACAAACATTTAGGTTCACTGTGAGGTCTTGCACGGGTAAGACACTCATTAGGTCACTGCATCACACTTTTGTTCAGACCATTTTACTTCAACAGCTGAGTCAGCAAACACACAGAGAGGAATGGCTACAGCCATGCTGCAGATGTGAGTCACTAGGGATGAAAAGCCACACCTGTGATTTCAGATGTGGAAATGCGTGCAACATTACGTACACCAACAGAAACACATCTAACTGCAATTTGTTTTTTAACCATTAAAAATGGAAAAACTTGCTTTGTGTATGCAAATCACAAAAACTTCCATGAGACTGTCTTGAATAAATGCATGACAAAAAACATTAATTTGAGGTGACCAAATAAATAAGACAATTAAGACGAGGACAGAGAAGATGATGTAGTGAGTTTTTACCAAAAAAACGTTTTTAAAAAATGTGTCAAAGAAAGAGAAATAACAGTGGAACACTCTTCCTACTCCTAACTAATCAGCCGGGACTGTGATAGCAATGGAGGACACATGCCTATGATTGAGTCTTGCTGAATAACAAAGAATCCGTGTCTTTGTGATTCTGACTTATCTGGCTGCCTGATGAAAATTACCCCTCATACTGGACTCATATTTTAATCAGATATAACCCGAGCCAGACAAATGTGTGATTCCACCTACCTTCTCATCCTTTCTCTTTATCCTCCATCCCCTCCATCCTGCAGACTGAATTAAGCTCTCTTGTGTCACTCAGCACCCTTCATCTTTACAGCCAGCCTGGATGAAAAGTCATTTGCTCTCCCTAAAACCATCAAGGTCACTCTCTCTTTCCCTGTCATGTCAGATCCTAATCCTCAGCAACTCTTAGGTGAGCCGAGTCTCAGAAAGTGGATTCACTTTCAGCTCGTGTTCTCCATGATCCTATCTGCCGCTCTTCACCCTTTTTCTTGACATTTCCCTTCAAATGAACATGTTAGAGTTCAACAGCTGTTTTATTTTTTTTAACATTTTTGCACTTAACAAATGTCATATGTTTCAGGGGAAAACCTTAAGAGTGCTTAAAAAGCAGTTGTATAAAATAACTTAGGATTTATTGTCAATGAAGAGTCGCAGGATTTTTGGTGAATTGTGTTAGCCTTATGGCTTTAGATTAAAAGATCTTACAAAACCTTTAATTTGGTGTACCCTGACGACAAAAAACTGGATAACAGGTTTGATCAGTCTTGCCTTCATGAAACTGAATGATTACACAAAAGAAAGAAAGAATACCTCATCACATATTGTGTAAAAATTACTGCTCTGAAAATACATTCAAGAAACAAAAGTAAACAAACCTGGGCTCACCCATATGGAAAAGATATATATAAATCTTATAAAGTTTGTATCTGTCTTGTGTGAAACAAGTATGAAAAGCATACAAGAGTGAAAATAGATATAAGATCCATTGAAAAATTATATAATGAAACTTGTATGTTTTGGATACTTACTAAAACAATATATGAAAGTAATGAAAGTGGCCACTTTCATGAGTAAATCATATAAGTTTTTACTATTTCTTTTCCATATGGGCATGGGGAAAAAAGATATTTAGGAGGATTTTGAGATACAACGTGTCTTAGTCCTCATCACCACTCCAGGCTCTGGTTGCGTATCTAATCCTCTAAAGTAGTTACAAACCCATCATTTGTCAGTCAACAGACTCATTAATCAGAAATTACTCTCACATGCTTTGTCCTGTGGTCTCAAAAGACCACAGGACAAAGCATAAAATTATCGAAGAATCCTGCTGTCTTTGTATCCATTCATTTTGCCTGTCACCACCGCATGTCACTGAATTTCATTAACATTCCTTGGTTCTTGATCATCGTGTGCAGTGAACTTATGATCTTGTTGCCTTTGAAATAATTGTTTCAAAGATGGGGATCAGGTCTGTAAACACTTGTAATGTATTGCCATCTATAAGGTAAATTTATATGTCAAGGTGACAATAAGAAAAATCAGATTCTTTTATGAATCTGTTGCTATCGAGACAGAAATTCACATTAAATAGAATTCCCATTCACTACTCTTGTAAAGTTCCTTCACAAACAGGGACATAGTTTCTGCAGGACAGCATAAAATGGCAACTTTGGCATCTCCTCTCATATAGGAAATACTATCAGAATGCAACCAGTTGAGTCAGTTCTGTATTGCAAAGATTGCAATTAGACTTTTCCCTTAAATCTCTTAATTTAAAAAAAAAAAGAGGTCATATTGTCATAAAACTGAGCGGTTTGCCTGAAATGCAGACACACCAGGAAACTATTTATAGAGATTTTATTTAACTGAAATAATCAACTGGTTCTGGAGAGGGGATCCTAAGGGCTGGATCACAGAGGGGAGAGTGGCAACGAGGAACAGAGGAATGAGGAGGGGTCTGCAAGAAGATGGAGAAGCATTTTTTGTCATGAGGTAAGGAGCTGGTAACAGAAAGGAGTTTGCTGGTGAGTTTTTTCTTCATACTTGCAGGGCTCTGAGGAGGGGAGGTCTGTGGAAGTGTTCAGAGGTAGTTGAGCAGCCAGATTATCCGGGATGCAGTGGCAGGCAGGAGAGCAGGCAAGCAGGCAGGGAAGGCAGCCAGAGATTCCCAGAGCAGAGGAAAGGAAGTTCACTCCTGGCAAGTCCAAATTATGGAAGTGACACCCTCTGTACACAGGGAGAATAAGGTTACATGAGGAAAAGTCAACTACCACAGTTATACAAGTGAGCTGTCCAGTTACTGCTGGAAGGCACATAACAAACTGGCAAGGAATGGCAGACTGCTCCGGGTTTAAAAAGCCCTCCTGCTGATTGCACGTAGACAAGGCCCAGGTGAGACGTGGGAAGCTCCACGCCAAAGGGGTGGACAGCCACAATTGGAAAAACCCCAAACAATCCAACTGACCATGAAACATATAAGGTAGTGAGGGTTAAACCGTGAATTATATCAGGACTGTCAAAATCTCAAGTTTGTCACATAGATCTTCTGGGATCTGAACACCAGATTACTCTTAGCACAATCACAAATATGTTCAAGTCCTTTAATTACAGACTAATTAATCAGCTACAAAAGTTAAAAAGTTGCTGCTTAATGCTGTTTCCCTGTGTTGCTCACATTAGAAGAGAATTTGAATTGAATGCGAATTTGTATGGAGTATCTGTATAAGTAACACAACCAGCGTTGTTGTCAAGGTCACAGATCCCTGAGACAAGTCTCACAAAGTGGATCCACTATCAGCACGTGTTCTCCGTGATCCTTATCTGCAACTCTTTGCCCTTTTCGTTGACATTTCCTGTGAAATGAACATCTTAAACCTCACTTGCAATAAAATTGTATGTATTTAAAGCACACTGAGAATACTTTCTATTTAACACAGACCACACTGGATTATCATTGCCTTCTAAGCCTACTATCATGTAGATGAAGGCACTTTCCGGACATAGATGTGAGACTGGTCACATTTAATTCTATTTAAATCCATTTAATCTAACATAAGGAACCCTATAATATCATCAACTACAAAAAAAACTTTCTTCCTTCCTGACACCACATGTCCTCATTACTGCATCTTATACATCTTTATATTCAAAATATTGTTTTTATACTTCACAAAACAATGGTGACTTACAATATCAGGTCCAATTAATCCCAAATAGCAAAGAGAAATTAAAGATATCAAAAACAAAACAAGTTCAGGGCCCTATACTACAAAGCTTGTTCAGGATACCAGGATATCTTTCCATTATCTGGATTCCCTTACCCTAATTGTCAGTCAGGATAAATGAAACTGGTCGTTAACTGGCTATTTAACCCAGGTATTCAATTGCGCATTTACACAAAAGCCGTGGCATTGGCAGCATTTGACCATTTCATTTCATGGATCTTATGACTCTTCCACTGAAAATTATCCCTGTGACATCTACAACAAAAACATAAAATGGTCATTAAAAGTAAATAAAGAACATAAACTATACTAATAAAATTCGACACTGTCAGAAGGACAAGACATGATCATTAATCTGGTGATTTAGCACACAGAGCCGTAAAATAAACATTTAAATTCTAGTTAAGTATTTTAATCACTGAGTGTGCTCTCTGTGCTGCTATTTATTTCTAAGGTGTTCTTTAAACATTAAAGCTTATTGCGTCAAATAAAAGAGACGTGGGAATCATTGCAGTTTGTCGCAGTTTAAAGTGAAAGTATTTTGATTGGTTGAGCAGATAGCCTTGGTGTCTTCTGTAGCTGCAATTCAAGAATCAAGCATGACATTTTAGTGCATATTAAAATTTTGCATTGCTGTGGTGTCAGATCCCAGGTAAATATGCATATGATATGATAAGAAACAGTTTTGCCAAATTTTCTTCAAGGTGACAAGGTGTAGGTTTTTCAAGGTGCAGCTTGGAAGAGGTTCATTGGTATTGTTTTCACGAGTCATGAAAATTGAACTGTGTTGTACAATTTAAGATTTGTTGGAGTTGTTATGTGATTGTGGTTGTCCTATGGGTGTTCAACCCTGTTGGGGAACCAAGGTTGCTGCATTTATTAAAGAAGCTGCCTGGTTCAAATGTATGTTGCATTGATGTGCTTAAGTTTTGTTGTGCCATAACTTACAGAACTGCAGTTACGAGTTTTTGGAACTAATTCAATAACCTCAGTGTTTATTGATCCCCTCTTGTCTGGTGAGCAAAGCAGACTTACTGTATTTCAAACTTCTCTCAAGTTTGTTTTATCCTGAGCACAAGGTTGTTTATTTTTGCCTCAAAGTTAAGTTCCCACTCTTCATTACAGGGTGGGCCATCTATATGGATACACCGTAATAAAATGGGAATGGTTGGCGATATTAAAGTCCTGTTTGTGGCACATTAGTATATGTGAGGGGGCAAACTCCTCAAGATGGGTGGTGACCATGGTGGCCATTTAGAAGTCGGCCATCTTGGATACAACTTTTGTTTTTTCAATAGGAAGAGGGCCATGTGACACATCAAACTTATTGGTAATGTCACAAGAAAAACAATGCTTGGTTTCAACGAGAAAAATAATTGTATGTAGATACATTTCTGGAAGGCATTATTCCAGAGTTTAAACAGCAGTATATTTCTATAGTTTTATTTGTTGTTGTCAGTGGGTATAAATAATTTTAGGGGGGACATTGTTGCTCTTATTGATTTTACAGTGACCCACTTTATCTGTTTCTGAAGCTCAGAGAATTGCAGAGTCATCTATAACATGTATTGTTAGACCTTAGGTGACAATAAATAATTATTTACATTTTTCATTAATTTAACTATATGAATATGGAGAATGATACTGATTCATATTCTGGGTAGCATGTACATAATGAAAGTGCTTATGTGTGTCTTTGTGACAGCACATGCCAGCTCTAAAAAGCTACAGGTGACGCAAAATCTGGATTTACCTACCATGATCATTATCCCTTGATATGTCAACCAGTCACTATTTCCACAGCATTAATCACATCAGAGAAATCCCTGTTCTCTAGGAGATTAATTTAAAAAATTGACTTTACTGTTTGCATTTTGCTCTTAATATTCCAAATGGAAAAAGAAAGGTGTACATGAATTCAGTGAGTGAATTGTGCATATTTTTATCTCTCAGGTCACGGCTATCAGTCTGAAAGCAGCAGTTTAAGGCGTTTCTACGTTCAGGACGAACATGTGCCTTTGTGTTTCTGATGTTCTGATGTTGTTTGAACCTTTTATTGTTTTATGTAAAGCAGTTTGGTATGCCCAAGGCTTTTAAATGTGCTCTATAAATAAAGATTGTTGTTGTTGTTGTTGATGGAAACTGCTTTTAGTGGTGCCAGCTGACATTTGGGACAGACTGACTCGCTGTTCACTTTTAATGTATCATTGCAACGGCTGCATGCTGAGGGATCACAAAGTTACAATAGAAGGATCATAACCAAAGCAGAGACTGTTTAAACTTAAATGCCTACTGTCTTATTACACTCAAAGGGTTGGGATTTACTTAGCTGACTTACTGAGACACATTTTAGAAATATTATATATTTAAAATGCAGTCATAGATTTGGACCTTTTTGGATGTTTTTTGTTTTTGTTTATTTTTTGCCTGCTCCTCATGTGACTG
This sequence comes from Copadichromis virginalis, assembly GCF_057382275.1. Taxonomy (NCBI): domain Eukaryota; kingdom Metazoa; phylum Chordata; class Actinopteri; order Cichliformes; family Cichlidae; genus Copadichromis; species Copadichromis virginalis. The sequence continues at coordinate 13,965,031 of NC_140634.1, read as the reverse complement.
TCTCTGTGATCACTGCCTGAATGAAAGGTTTGCATTATTTGGGACTTTGATTGTGCCTTATGTATCTTGTTGTCGGTTCACCTTCCTTGTGGACTATTATGTTCTTTTTAGTGTAATTACTGTGAGTCACACATGTATACATGTGTATATATGTATAAGTAATGGATCAAGACTCTAAGCTGCGCTAGCTTCTGAAACTGCTGCTGGGTATTTATGTCTAGCCTAAGCAACATGCTAATTACCCTTTTAACTGCATCTGTGTTCTAAAAGTAACATCCCAGTATATCTATATTACATTTTGAAGGTAATTCTTTTTCCAAGTTACATTTGTGTCTCAAATATTACAAGTTTCTCTACTATAGTTACTAGCTGTGTTTTTTTCAGCAACCAATAAACTGTAGTTTTCAACAGGACTTAGCTGTTCCCTTCTTTTGTTAGATAACAAATACATTTTTCCAGATTTTTGATTACCAAACAATAGTTCATTTTTATTGAACATTGGAAAAGGAGTTTAAGGTTAGTACTGGTTAGCTATAGCTACCTTTAAGTTACAGTAATTGATTTGTTAAATTCTGTGGTGGTTTAAAATTAAGCTATGCAGTATAAAAAAAAAAATTTCTTTATAATTTTGGATTCACTGAAAAATTATCTCAAAATATGTGTCACCCAGACACATGTTAACTATTACATTTTGACATTGTTGGTAAAGGTAAACCTTTCTGTCCTTCCAGCTTTAATGCAAGCTACCAATTAGCAACATAACATAAGCCAAGTTGACAATTTGACATTGGTGCTGACATTATTTAATAAACAAGACAGTATGACAGAACCCAAATTATGTATGTATGATCTGACTTGAAATTGCATATAATGCTGCTAGATCCCACAGATACTTTAGTTCAGTATTATTCCAATTATAATCATGTGTTACATTAAATTGTTTATTACATTAGTATTATTTATAAAGTCGATTGTTCTCTGAACTTAGTGTTTTATTTTACTTCACAGGTTAACTCTGATATAGATAGGTATAGGAAGTATAAAAATCCGATGTATTTTGTTTCTAATTGAGCTATATGCAACTTCTGACCATATTTAAATGTAATCTGTTTGTTTTCCATCTAATTTGATAAAAAAAATATGTATTTTACATGTTATTCGTGTACCATTAAAATACTGTATAGTGCTTCCTAGGACATTTGATATTGGTGCACCTAATGGTTAATTTATGATCAACATTTAACATAACATTTATGATGGACTGTTGGAGGAGAACACCAATTGGAAAGACTGCAATTTCCAGCTGACCTGTTGCCAGATGAAATCCATATCAGTGACCACCACGTCCCACCCCCGACCACAGTCCACAGTATTCTGATGCTCACCTCAAAGGAGGTATGGGGCAGATTTTTACCGAGACAGTAATGGGGATTCATTCTGTATTCACAATAAAGTCCTAGAGGCATTTCTAGCTCAGCTTAGCTAATTACTCTTCTTAATGAGCAATAAAGTGAAGCTGTCACTGTGTAAGTTAATGTTCAGATGTGTCTGTCCCACAGCTGAACTCACAGGCACAGCACATCTGGCACAGGGAATTCCCCAGCAAGTGTAATGATCCAAACTGTTTTTGTTTAATAACGGATTTGTTGCTTTGTTTTCCTGCACTAAATGACTGATTAAGGGTTTATGGTGAGCCGCTGTGTCATTTCAGTTTGAAAGACTTACAGCGCAACCTTACAGCGCAGTTCATGTCAAACTGATTTCTTGAATATCATAAAAAGTTCAGTGTCCTTGAACAGCCTCATATTCACCAGATCTTCAGTTCAGTACAGGACTGTCGGAGTTTTGTGTCATAGATGTATAGTATAGTTAACAGATCTGCAGCAACTGCTTAACACTATGATGTCAATATGGACTGAAATCTAGGAGGATTTTGTAGCCTTAAAGAATTAAGGTAGTTCTAAAAACAAAAAAGGGGTTGCAAAGTTTTCCCAACTGACACTCATCCAGAGTAGCCAGACTGCTACCAGTCTGGCATCTAGCTAGTGCTGTCATATTCTCCACAGCCTGTTTAGTTCACTGCCTCTATGTCAGGTTTCTGCCTGTATGCAAGTATCAAGTGAACCATGGAACGGTCTGAGAATCTGAATGCAGTGTGAGGAACACGGTGACGACAACTGGAGCAGACAGAAAAACTACACTAACAACAAAAGATGGAAAGCAAACATGGAGAGCCTGATTACCACCAATGAGATGAAGACAATCTTTCAGAGATACTGCCCATCCAGCCTTCAAATACTGCACGGCTGATGAGATGGAGAGGGTCCAGGAAGGACTGTCTGGCTGAATACTCTGCCCAAAGGCAGAGCACACCGCTGCACCTGGAACTTCAAGGCAAGTTAGTAGAAAAGGGAAAGAACAGTAAATCTAATAACAAATAACATGAAAGGGAGTTTGTGGCTGAAGTTTCAATTAATGTTTCTGTTGCCACTGTTCCAATATCTGGGATGGACAGGGAGCATCTAGAGTTGAGCCGAACAGCCAAATATGGATTACTCTTGACAGAACATAAATTCTGTTCTGACTAAAGTGTACCTTTTGAAAGTGCTGTGAGTTTACAGTCGATCATTTTAAAGATCAGCTCGTTTTTGGTGTTCTCTCAACAGCTGTCATTGTCCCTGTGGTTTACCACAATTTCACTGGAGGGTAGTTTCTATGAAGCAATTGAACACTGGGGGATCATTTATATTTGTCATTTGATAAACATAACATGCAAGTGATGTCTCTCAAGTACTACGATGTACTACACCTGACGTATTTTGGATTCATAGGAAATCCTGTTTTATTTTAACTTCCAAAACATATTGTTTATACAGTATACAGTATTTTTTTGTTCTTTATAATTATGCTAGTGAGTGGCAAAAAACAAAAACAAAAAAAGTGCCTAATGGCTTGACATTAAATTAATTATAATTTAAATTCTGATGTAGTTTTATTGGTGGACTTCTTTTTTTTAAATTTGCACTCATGCACATTTTCTCTCAGTGTGGGAGTTCTTCTCAGGGAGTGACTGCGACCTTTTTGTTTGCATCAGCTGATAGTAACGTGACTATGATCAATAGAAAATTAATGCATTCCCCTTGTGCTCTCTCCTTCCCATGCACTCCAAGGGTACCTGTCTGAATCCAATCAGCAAAATCACTCAGTTCCTCAGTCACCACCGCCATGAATCATTAAACAATCCCACTCTCTGCTGCTGCCATATTCTAAACATGTCAGAAGTTTACCTGGTATTATCAGTGATGGAGTGATTCCATTTTAAATTGATCACATAGAAATCAAAGTTTCAGTTCCATTTTTTTAAATTAAAAATGTTAATAAAGACAAACTGTTCCTTGATGTCAACAGATCTGCATCTCAAATGTATCCATAAGTACTACTAGCCAGCTAACCACAGATTAAAAAACAGACCGACTCTTTAAAAGTCAGCATTTTTGCAGACCACATTTATTACTTTAGATGAGATTCATTTTGTGATCTTCTCTCCCCTGCTGGTGTCCTCCATCACAGATGTGATAATGGAAATCTCCTGCAAATGGGATTGTTTTGAATAGCTTTTCAGGCTGTCTCTCCCCTGATGAAACACATTTGTTTCAGCTGCTTTTCCCCCCTCAGATGTCTTCGCTGGGAAAATGGTCTTTTCACAGCTTCCCTTGATGTGTCAGAAAGACAAAATCTGCTCTCTGAAAATTTCATTATCACAAATGGTGAGCTTGAGGAGCCAGGGCTTGCACAGACAGGGCCACCCTGTTCAGTTTCAGGAAATTCCCCCAACCTCAGCACATGCAGACATCATACTGAACCTGTGCAGTACTATCTACTAACCGTATAAATGATGACACTGGACGCAGCGTGTTCGGGTGATGTGTTCCAACTTTACTCCTAACCCGGAAGCTCCCCCCACACACAGCCTTATGGGAACAGTAGTCTACCGCTACACCTCCTCCTTTTAGCTAAAGACATACTTCATAACGTCTCAAACAGCTCACTAGAACAGAAATGGGGAACATCATGAAACATGAAAATTATACACATCCCTCATTTGTTCACTTACATTTAAACAAAACACATTATTGTAAACATCTCTGACAGCTTAACCCAGCTTTGAATAGGGCATGAATGGATAACTTCAGAGAATTACACATCCAGTCTTTCAGGAGGTCTCACCACTCGACCAGATCTGGTAATAGTCCCTGTTGGTCTGAGGTGGCTCCTATTTCTCCTCAGAAAACCCCTGTCTGTCTCTACCACATAGGATCTGGGAGCACTGGCAGGTCCAACTACTGCTCCGGTAGTTCCTTCAGTGGTAATCCACACTTTCTGTCCTGACGATAGTTCCGGAAGTGGTCTGACTCTATGTCTGCGGTTGTAGTGTTTTGCCTGCTCACGCCTCCCCTCCTCATCTTTTTTTCGAAAAGCCTGTAGGTCAGGCCACTTTGGCACCAGCTTTGCCACAGCCTGTGGCAGCGTGGTCCGCAGGTGTCTCCCCATAAGCAACTGCGCCGGCGAGAGCCCATGTTCCAGTGGGGTGGCCCTGTACGCTAGCAGTGCTCTGGTGTAGTCACAGTCCTTTTTCCACAAGTCTTTAATGGTACGAACAGCGCGTTCTGCCTCCCCGTTGGCTTGGGGGTACCTAGGGCTGCTCGTTTCATGTGCGAACTGGTACTCTTTGGCAAAGTGCTTGAACTGTTCTGATGAAAATTGTGGCCCGTTATCCGATACCACAGTCTCGGCAACACCATGTCTTGCAAAGGCTTCTTTTACAGCATTGATAGTGACCTCTGCAGTTGTGTGTCTCAGTTCAGCTATCTCAATGTACCTTGAGAAAAAATCAATAATCAGCAGGAAGTGTTTCTTTGACCACTCGAACAGATCCATGCCGACTTTTTGCCATGGGCGGTCGGGAACAGGAGTTGCCAGCATTGGTTCACGGCACTGTAACCTATGTATTTGACATGTTTCGCACCTGTCTACCATTTGACGTATTTGGGTTGAGATGCCCGGCCACCACACAGACTCTTTTGCTCTGGCCCTGCATTTTGAAACGCCCTGGTGGCCTTCATGCAAACGTGACAAAACCTCCGCTCTCATTTGAGGTGGTATCACAAGTCTCTCCCCTTTCATGAGAAGACCATGGACTAGATTGAAGTCCATTCTGTATTGCCAGTATCCCTTTAACTCTGGATCTAGTTTACCTTTTTCTGGCCAGCCTGTCCCACATTGATACACCACCTTTCTACACAGGTCATCCATTTCCTGCGCCAACTTAATCTCCTCCAGCCTTTTATCTGTTGCTGGGAGATGGGAAACTACACCATCCACGAAAACCTCCACCTCTTTTTCCAGCTGAAGATCCCCAGCAGAAGGAGGCCCTGCCAGCGGTGCTCGTGAGAGAGCATCAGCAGTGACAAGGTTTTTCCCTGGAACATGGACAATGGTGAAAGTAAAGCGCAGCAGCCTGAGGCGGAATCTCAGGATGCGTGGAGGCAGGTCATCCAGGCCTCTTGTGCTCAGAAGAGGGACCAGGGGTTTGTGATCTGTGATTAGAGTGAACTGTAAGCCCATGAGGTAAGATGACAGTCGTTCACACGCCCACGTTACAGCTAGCGCCTCCTTTTCTATCTGCGCGTAGCGTTTCTCTGTGTCTGTGAGACCTCTTGAGATATATGTGACCGGTCGCCAGGAGTTGTCAGACTGTTTCTGAGTGAGAACAGCCCCGACACCGTATGGCGATGCATCTGCAGCGACTCGTGTATCTGCTGAGTTGGAGTACTGAGCGAGCACTTCTGGAGAGCTTAATATCCCTTTTAGTCTCCTAAATGCTGTTTCCTGTGGCTCCGCCCATATCCAGTCATTTCTGTCTTTTAGCAGTTCCTTTAATGGTGTGGTGATTGTGGCTAATTGTGGCATAAACTTGGCAAGATAGTTGGCCATGCCCATGAGACGGCGCACATCTTCCACACTCTGAGGCTGCGGCAGCTGCTGGATTGCTGTTATCGTGTTGGGATCAGCCTCAATGCCTGTTGCTGACACTTTGTGTCCCACAAAGATTATTTGACTTTTAGCAAACTCACACTTCTCATTCAGAGTGAGACCCTCCTTATGAAACATTTGGAGCACACAGTGCAACCTCTGGTCGTGCTCCTGCCTGTCTCTGCCGTATACAAGCACATCATCGGCGTGACAAATCACCCCTTCAAAATCTTCCAGCATCTGTGACATTCGCCTTTGGAAATGTTCCGGTGCCGATGCAATGCCAAAAGGAAGGCGGTTGAACTGAAACCTTCCAAAAGGCGTGATGAAGGTAGTGAGTGGCCTTGACTCTGGCGTGAGCGGAATTTGCCAGAATCCAGACCGGGCGTCGAGCTTTGTGAACACTTTAGCATCTTTCATCATCGCTAGTGTTTGATCTACTGCTGGGAGGATGTGTCTTTCTCTTTTGACTACTGTGTTCAGGGGTGTGAGGTCCACACATATTCTGGGGGGCTTTCCTGCTGGTCTGGGGACCACTACCATGCCAGAACACCACTCTGTAGGCTCAGTGACTTTGGAGATAACACCCATTTCTTCCATTCTGTGCAGCTCATTTCTCACTGCATCTCTGAGGGGAAGAGGAACACGTCTTGGGGCAGATAGGGCTATTGGTACAGCTCCTTGCTCTATCTCAATGTGATAAGGCTCCCTCAGCACGCCTAAACCTTTAAAAACGTCTGGGTATGCTGCCCTGAAATCTGTCGCCGATTCCGTTACTGTGCTTACTCTGTACACAAGACCCAGAGCCTCACACGCTGGCCTGCTTAGCAGTGGCTGTACTAGACCTGACACAAGGTAGATGTGTTGAGAAACACTGCGCCCTTTCACTGCTAGCTGTGCCTCGAAGCAGCCTTTAACATTAAGTGGGTTACTGCCCGGCCCTAGTAACTTCTTTCTGGGTCTCTGCAGCTTACCATCCCTGTCTGGACTGTACAAACCCTCTGGAATAGATGTAACATCCGCCCCTGTGTCAAGTTTAAAATATACATTTTCCCCATTTAACTTGACCTTTTGCACCCAGGGCTGTGACCTCCCAGTCTCTACTTCACCCAAGAACACACAATCCTCGCTGTCTGCATCTTTCTGATTTTCTGTCACTTCGCGTAGTGCTGTAGCTTCACTACTGCGACAGACCGCAGCAAAGTGCCCTTTTTTCTGACATTTTCGACACTGTACCTCTTTGGCTGGACATTCTTTCCATGAGTGTTTGTTCTTGCGACCACAGCAGCCACATTCCTTTCCACTTTGTTTGATTGGCTTTTGTTCTTTCTTCTGCCACGTCTGCGTTTTCCCGCGTGTTGTATTTGTCCGTATTGTGTCCATGTTCAGTGTTTTCTCCACTGCCGCGCTGCTGTGAAGTATTGATTGTTGTTTCTTTACCGTTTCGCTCTGCCTAACTTTCTCAATGGCTTTAGCAAGAGTCAACTCTGAGTCCATTTGCAGCAGCTCGGACAGTCTTTTGTCTTTTATGCCAACTACAATTCTGTCCCTTATGAGTTTGTCTTTGAGTGCTCCAAATGCACAATTTTCTGCAAGTTTGTGCATAGCAGTGATGAACGACTCTGTACTTTCCCCTTCCTGTTGCCGTCTGGAGTTAAACTGTGCTCTTTCAAAAATTACGTTGTGTTTTCCTACGTAATGTTTGTCAAATGCCTCTTTGACAGTTGCATATTTCTTTTTATCTGCATCGCACAGTGGTAAAACTGCCAAAACATCAGCAGCAGCGTCTCCCATAGCGTACAGGAGTGCATTAACTTGATACTCGTCTGATTTGTTATCAAGAACAGTTGCAATGCGAAATCTTTCGAACCTTCTGATCCACTTTGGCCATTCGGCAGGATGAGAAAAGTCAAATGTTTCTGGGGGTGTTATTTGTACCGTGGTCGCCATCGTGACGTGTGGATCCCTGGCTTCCTCGCGTTCAGAATCCAAGCTTTCCGGTGCGCCGACCTCGTCTCCTCCTTCCGACATGTGAAGCTCGTGCTCGACCGCGCGCGCGCACGCGCCCTGTTGCTAGCGCCGGTCACAGCCTCGGCCACGCTTCACCTGCTTGCCGGTCTTGTTCGGGTTACCGATGCAAAAACTTCTCTCGCAGTTAACTGCACCGTACTGTACTCGAAAAAGAAGAAGAAGAAAAAAAAAACTGTGGAGACCGCCGTTCGCACTTCTGACACCACGTATAAATGATGACACTGGACGCAGCGTGTTCGGGTGATGTGTTCCAACTTTACTCCTAACCCGGAAGCTCCCCCCACACACAGCCTTATGGGAACAGTAGTCTACCGCTACACTAACCTTTCCCCACAGGTCCTGGTGATAACACTGGCTCACAGTCAGTTTTAAACAATAAAACAGAAAGAAAAGAAAATGGACAGCAAATCACTCTTCTTATTGATACATGTCAGTTGTAATCCAAAGAACTCTCTCTCTCTCTTTACTTGCATGATTTTATTTTCTCCAATCATATCAGATTTCAATAATTCTGTATATGTTTACAAGTGGAATTAGGAGTCTATTTTGCTTCTTTCTTTCCTGTGACTTTATTGTAATATTTAATATATTCTAAAATAATCTTTGTTTTTTGTTTAAGCCAACATCGATTGACGAGCTTTGGAAAGTCCTTCATGACGTCAAAAGACCTTGTCATGGCACTGGGTCTGTGACCCAGCGTTTATGCAATATTAGGTTTAAATGATCCTCTGTGATTTAGAATTGTTTATGGTTCTGTTTCCAGGTTTTTCCTAGTTTAGTAACTTGTATTTCTAGTTCTTCTTTTACTTTTCTTGTTTCTTTTAGTCTTTTTGCCCTTTTCGTGCCTCCATGTGTAGCCTTTCTTGTCTCTCGTGTATGTTAAGTTCTGTCTCCATGGTTAGTCATACATCTCCCCAGTCACTGTGTTAGGCTCGCATATCTTGAGTCTGAGTTTCTGTCTGTGTGTTTCCTGTTTTTTATATATATATATAGTTCCTTGTCCTGTGTTCAGTGTATTCAGTTTTGCTTGGTCCTTGTCTCCTTGTGTGTGATCTCTCCCAGCTGTGTTCCCCATGTGTTTCTGCTTTTCCCTCATTACTCCACCGTGTATTTAAGCTCTTTGGTTTCCTCTGCCTGTTGTTGTGTTGTCCAATGTTGCTTTGTCTTTTCTCTGTGCACCTCGTGTTCCTGGTAGCTGTGTGTTTCCTCCATGCTCCTATTTCCTATTACTAGTTTCCCAGTTTCCTGGTTTTGGTTGTTTCTTATACTTAGTGTTCCAGTTTTTACAGCATAGTAAAGCTGCCTCCCTGAGTTCACTCCTTGGTTTAGAGTCCTGCATATGGGTCCTACTCCTGTCTGCCACAGCACTAAACATGACAGAACGACGGACCACAACATGGTCCCAGCAGTACTCACTCATTCGTCCAGGAGGATATGGTTTTCATGGTGCAAAAGTAATGTGAACAGTGGCTGTAAAGGCCCAATTGGGAGTACCAGAAAGCAGTCGCTCACAGGCTTCAACGCCTGATCTCTGGCCTCCTCTGGTTACTGGACTCCTTACATCTGCTAATATTGGACTTTACTCCACCATACTCATACTCCACCTTCTAACAAACCTCTTCCCAGGATTATTCCTTCACAGACTGTGTTTCCTGTTTTTGGGCCTGTGTTCAAAAAATACTGTTTTTCTCCCACACCTCCTGAGTCTGGAATAATAATTACTAAGACTGTTTTGTCAGAGTGCTGAGCCAACCCAGCCTCCTACGTCATCTGCTGGGACCTTAGGCAAGCCAACCTGACCTCCTGCAGCATTGTCAGCTGAGAGCTCAGTAGCGAACGAAATGGCTCTTAGAGCCGGATCTTTGAAGTGAACAATATGAGCCGGCTCCTTATTGGGAGCCGTGGTTTCCTTTTTATTTTCTTTTTTTTCTTTCTCTTGCCCTCTCTTTCTGACACTGCAAGTCACCCTTGTGTTTGCGCCCCTCCCCAGTGTTACCAGCTTAGCAACTTTTCACTATATTTAGCGAGTTTTCAGACCCCCTTAGCGAATTTTTTTCTAAAAAGCGACTAGCGACAAATCTGTTGACTTTTTCTGGTGTTATTGGAGACTTATTTATGACGACTTTTTGGCGTGAAAGCGCGTATCGCTTTTACTCTCAACAAGCAGCGGGTGCTGCCGTGGGCACCTCGCCTGTTCCAAAGCACTCTCGGGTGGAGGATAGTCCTCCCCCAGCTGCTATCAGGGCAGGAGATGCGTCCGAACTGCAAATGAATCGCGCATGAGCGAAGCCGCTGCTCCCGCACTGACTGTAACGCAGTCAGTTCTTTTTTGACTCTTATGCTGTTTTGTGGATCACAAGGTTTAAAACTACTTATAAACACACACAAAGTAACTCCACCAGAGAAACTGTTATTTCTCTCTCCAACAACATAGGTTACAATTACATTAGTATGACCAATTATGCAAATTAGGCGATGACGTCATTTAGCGACTTCTAGCGACTTTTAGGACAACCAATAGCGATTTTCCATACTGAGGAGTTGGCAACACTGCCCCTCCCCCCTCTCCTCAGCCCTGAGCTGAGGGGGCAGTAGTTACACTCACAACAGCAGTAGCACACAACAAGAGCAGGAGGGAGAGGGAAAGAAAGAGAGCCGGGAGCAACAACAAGACACAACACCGTCACATTGGAAAGCTACAGTAAAGAAAATGAGTGACACCAAGAAAAGAAGCAAAGTCTGGAACCATTTCAATCTTATTGACAAAACAAAGGCAGAGTGTAGAGTCTACAAGAAAAGGATATCATACAGAGCTGGCTCCACAGACAACATGCACAGGCACCTAAGAACTGCCCACCCATCAGTGCAATGAGAAGATAAAACGCAGTCAGTTGAGTGTGATATTAATATTTCTAAATGCCAACCTTTCCCTTAATTAAAGATCTGGGCGTTCTTTTTTTTCTTTTCTTTTCTTTTTTTTCCCATATTTTAATTTATATTTTACTGTGTTGTGGTTTGTAGTGTTTTGTGTTGTTTCACTTTAAATTTGTTTAAAAGGAAAACGCTGAAAATTTATGTGGAGTGAATAAATATAAGTATATTTACAGTGGCCCCTAGAGACAAAGCACGTGAAACCTCCAAAACACGTACAAATATGAGGTGCCGTAAGGGACATTATTACTGAAACGCTCTCACACACACTACTGAAATTTTAGCTCTCACACACACTACTGAAACGCTCTCACACACTACTGAAACGCTCTCACACACACTACTGAAACGCTCTCACACACTACTGAAACGCTCTCACACACACTACTGAAACGCTCTCACACACTACTGAAACGCTCTCACACACACTACTGAAACGCTCTCACACACACTACTGAAACGCTCTCACACACACTACTGAAATTTTAGCTCTCACACACACTACTGAAATTTTAGCTCTCACACACACTACTGAAACGCTCTCACACACACTACTGAAACGCTCTCACACACACTACTGAAATGCTCTCACACACACTACTGAAACGCTCTCACACACACTACTGAAATGCTCTCACACACTACTGAAATTTTAGCTCTCACACACACTACTGAAACGCTCTCACACACACAACTGAAACGCTCTCACACACACTACTGAAACGCTCTCACACACACTACTGAAACGCTCTCACACACACTACTGAAACGCTCTCACACACACTACTGAAATTTTAGCTCTCACACACACAACTGAAACGCTCTCACACACACAACTGAAACGCTCTCACACACACTACTGAAATTTTAGCTCTCACACACACTACTGAAACGCTCTCACACACACTACTGAAACGCTCTCACACACACTACTGAAATTTTAGCTCTCACACACACTACTGAAACGCTCTCACGCACACTACTGAAACGCTCTCACACACTACTGAAATTTTAGCTCTCACACACACTACTGAAACGCTCTCACACACACAACTGAAACGCTCTCACACACACTACTGAAACGCTCTCACACACACTACTGAAATTTTAGCTCTCACACACACTACTGAAACGCTCTCACACACACAACTGAAACGCTCTCACACACACTACTGAAATTTTAGCTCTCACACACACTACTGAAAAACCAAGTCATTTCAGTTGAACAGGAAGGCATTTCAGTTGAACAGGAAGGCATTTCAGTTAAACAGGAAGGTGTTTCAGTTAAACAGGAAGGCATTTCAGTTAAACAGGAAGGCATTTCAGTTGAACAGGAAGGCATTTCAGTTAAACAGGAAGGCATTTCAGTTGAACAGGAAGTTAATTCTTGACAAGGAAACTGAAGGAAAAAGTGTTAGATTTCAAACAAACCACTACACAGATGTCTACTCAGCAACCTGTTAGTTAGGGGTGGGTTTTTATAATCGATTTATTGATTAAAATCGATTCTGGCTTGGATAACGTGAAATCGATTCATTAAAATCCTGAATCGATTTTTTAATATAAATTTATTTTATCCGAAATGCCAGAATCTCTGGTGAAACCTCACAAAATTTCAACAACCACCAAACAGCTAAGACAGTAAATGAGAGCAGGTACACGGCTTCTGCACAAAGACGTAAACACACAGCGCGGACCCGCGGATCAGAATCAGTGAGATGTCGCCTTTCTCACCCGACAGCATGGACACGGTCGGGGCTGAAAGCCGACAGCTCGCTGACTCTGATCTGTCGGCAGGTCCGCGCTTTGTTTTCACCCCGTTTTTGCGCCGATTCTAAAGCTGTTAGTTTGATCTCTCTCCAAACAATATTGACTGAACCAGCAGCAAAAGAAGATCCAAACTGCGCTTCACATAAACATCGTCATGAATTCCCTCACTGTTTTGCTTCGCACGTCATGCACAGCCCTCTCTCTCTCTTTCTCTCTCTCTGTACTTCAAGAACAGTTTCCCATCTAAAAATCTGTTTTCTGTATTATTCGCTTGCTTGTTATGCACAAGTCTACTGTTGTTTACAGCGCAGTCGGCCGCTGTTTTTTTTTTTTTTTCATTTTACATACTTCCGAAAAGAAAACCTAATTTCTGCCGTTCAATACTGAATAAATTTAAACTTTTTAAAATTATGCAAAATGCAAAACGTTAGCCGTGTCTCTAATAAAACCGCTGTAACGTCAGAGGTAACGTTCATATGTTGATTAATGGTTTTCTTTCGTTTTTGATGTACTGCAGAATATTTTTTATAAAATCCCAGGCCAGGAAAACCACCTTCATGTTTTTATGTGTTTTATCTTCAGCTACTTTGACACAAAGGCATCTGCTGTGATGCTCACACCTTTGATAAAGTCTTGCGTGTGTCAGCTTCCTTTTTTTAAATACAAAAATATGTAAATGTACTGATCTGAATTATAATATTTCTGACTGTCAAAATTCCCCATAATCAAATCGAATTGAATTGAATCAAATCGTGGAACAAATCGATTCTGGACCTTAGTGAGACAGCTGCATTACTTAACAATATATTAGCCTCAGCATAAGTCAAAATTTAGAATAGCGGGAGACGTGCATTATCCTGGTTATTTTTTTGGCATATGTGCTTTTTGTCTTTTTTTAGCAAAGAAAAATATCTTAAAATCATCAATAAAACCAGGGAGAGAAGGCTTAGCGTTCCTCCATTTAGCACAATGGATATGATATTTACTCAAAAGTATGATGATGTTAATAATGTCTGAGACATCCAATGCTAGATGATCCATATAAAAAAAATTATGATGTAATTCAAACAGTGGCACATCATTAATATTTAGGGAAATCCAATTTTTTAAGTTGCACCAAATACATTGTCTGATAGGGCATAGAAAAAAAAAGATGTTCTAGGGTTTCATTTTCATCAGTACAAAAAGAACACTGATCCACCTCAAAGCCAAATCTCTTTTTTTAGAAATTCTGCCACAGTATTAGTTTTGTTTAAAGTGTGTTTCTTTAACTTTAGGTAGAATAGGCTATTTCATAAATTTTTAGTATGCTTTATCCAGTGTATATGAAATAACTAAATTAGAACCATGCCATGTAACCATTCTGTTGTAACTATGAAATATTTTGTCTTTGAAGAAACTACTAACAAATTTCTTATTGCATTTTTATCAAACAGCTGACATTGCCCTAGCAATAAATTTGGGAGCACTGATGAGAAATTATTGTATATCATAAAAATTTTAATCAAATGAAGCAGAGGCAGTGGGACCAGTTCACAAAATTTGTTATATTCTCTTTGAGAACAGTTTAGACAATATTTTTCTGAAAAGTCTGTGTAACTTAGAATGACACCGTTATCATCCAACAAATCTGTTATGAATATAATATTTTTGTTCAAACCAGTCACTCTTGAAAATTGATTTTTGATTAAGTGTTATTACCCTATTATTCCATAAGGTTGAATTATGAGGAGAAGTTGTGGGTAAATCTCATTTTCCCAAAAATGCAACGTCTGTTTTATAAAGTTTGATATCTTTATGGGGATTTTATTTGCCGCAAAATCACATTTCAAAATAAAGTCTAATCCTGTATACTATTTTATTAAACAAGAATCATGGGATGTGGAGCTAAGTAGAGTCTGGCTGTGACAGACAAGATTTTAACCATTTAATTCTAAGGGTGCCAACCATAAATTCCAATTCTGGAGTTTTGATACCACCTTTATTGTATCCCTTCACAAGCTGAGATCTTTCTATGTAATGGGTTTTATTCCTCCACAAAAATTCGAACACATTTCTATTTATGGTTTTCATGGTATTTATCGTTTTTTTATTTTTATATTGTTTACGTGGCGCAAAAAAGGTTGGGGACTGCTGTACTAGCAGGTTGCTGAGTAGAAATCCTTGTAGTGTTTTGAAATATACCACTTTTTCCATCAGTTTCCTTGTCAGGAAACAACTTCCTGTTCAGCAGAAATGCCTCTGGTTTCAGTGGTGTGTGTGAGAGCGTTTCAGTAGTGTGTGTGAGAGCGTTTCAGTTGTGTGTGTGAGAGCGTTTCAGTAGTGTGCGTGAGAGCTAAAATTTCAGTAGTGTGTGTGAGAGCGTTTCAGTAGTGTGTGTGAGAGCATTTCAGTTGTGTGTGTGAGAGCTAAAATTTCAGTAGTGTGTGTGAGAGCTAAAATTTCAGTAGTGTGTGTGAGAGCGTTTCAGTTGTGTGTGTGAGAGCGTTTCAGTAATAATGTCCCTTACGGCACCTCATATACAAACACCAAAACACAACGGAAGTGCTCCAGGATGCTAGGGGCAGTGTTTTGTTACCTAGTGGCCACACAAGCAAGGAAGTACCAACAATCGGATTGGGTGTGTGGTAGTAACAGGTAAATGAAGTTTTGTTGTTGTTGTTTTTTTTTTGGTTTTTTTGGGGGTTTTTTTATTCTTCGTGTGTGTGTGTGTGTGTGTGTGTGTGTGTGTGTGTATGTGTGTGTATGTATATGTGTATATATGTGTGTATGTATATGTGTATATATATATATATATATATATATATATATATATATATATATATATATATATATATATATATATATATGTGTGTATGTATGTATACATATGTATGTATATATATGTATGTATGTGTATATGTATATATGTATATATATATATATATATATATATATATATATATATATATATATATATATATATATATATATATATATATATATATATATATGTATGTATGTGTATATATATATGTGTATATATATATGTGTATATATATATATATTAGGGGTGCAACGATATTCGTATCGATATTGAACCGTTCGATACAGTGCTTTCGGTTCGGTACGCATATGTATCGAACAATACAACATTTGTAATTTATTTTATCAACTTTCCTTCTGACGATGCTGTCTGTGTGGAGCGCTCAGTGAATCTGCGTTCGACTACTCCGCCTAGGCTGCACTGTCGAGCGCAGATCCACTGAGCGCTCCACACAGACAGCATCGTCAGAAGGAAGAGCGCAGGGCACCTCCCCCACCCTCATTCAGATCTGGCGTTTGGAATTATTTTGGTTTTCATGTGACGTATGACCCTGAAGGTAAGCGAGTCATGGACTAAAGTAAAACAGTATGTTGGATGTGCCATGCAATGCTCAATTACATGGGTGGGAACTAGTGTGTTAGCGCAGTTAGCTCGTTAACGTGTTGGCCGTCTAGCCCCATGCACGGGGCGATCGGCGGTAGCTCGTTAACGGAGATTTGCCATGTTGTGGTGTTAAGGTCATTTCAACGAGATTAACCTGAAAGCACTAGTGGGAACACAACGAATATGACTGCACATTTACACCGACATCATCCTAGTGCAAAGACAAAAACAACAAGCATGCTACTAACTTTAGCCGAGTCATTTAGACAGCTGTTAGCACATGATTCTCCTTATGCTGCTGAGAATATAACCCAGAAGAAGCGGATAGTATAGCTTTTATTTTGGAAAGAGACATTTCTCTGTAATAAACTCTCTTTTCCAAAGATGCATGATTCCTCAATCAGATACAGGGCTTGCAATATCGCTAGCCTGACGTCCTGGGGCTAGCGATTTTTCCAGTCGGGCTACCAAAATCTATCTCTTCCCTGCCCGTCGGGCTATTGTAAGAAGGAAAAATATATGTCAATGCTTTTGCATTCTTTCAGAAATGTAGCTGGGTAATTATGTCATTGGCATCGGTGAGCCACTGTCAATATGTGACATATTGAAGTCGCGTTTGAATTTGCGCTTGTTTTTTTGCTTTCACTTTGCAATCGTGCGAACTGTGTATAGAGAGCGACAGCACTGATCTGTGAGTGATGATAATTTGTGCACCAATTCCTCTGACATCGTCTTATTAATCGTTAGCTTACTATGCAAACATGACAAGTGAAATCTCCCGCAGCTTAAACATGTGAGAGGTTGATCGCGCAGAGAATCGCTGAGCTTATGTGAGTCCGTGTGTAAAAGCAGCAGGATTTATATTTGACTACGATGACCTGGATGACTGAGAACCTTCACAGACAGATATATATTTTAGTTCTGCTGAGCCAAATAAGACAGGTCAGGGTGAAGAAGTGACAGCCAAAGAAAAGCTTACCACAAAACGGAGAAGTTATGACAAATCAGACTATAAGGCAAAAAGAAAGTGCAGCTTTATGGTTTCATGGACAAAATAATTTCTGTGGCTGCAATATGACAAGCTAAATAACCAGGGCTGCACATAAGTGGTCCGCAGGTGCGCATTCGCTGTCAAAATAAAAAACACGCACAAGGGTTAGGGTTAAATTTAAAAACTGTACTTTTGAGTTAAAATATATATTTATAATTTTAATAAATGACAAATTAAAAAGGCATGAACATTTTTTTTGTATCGAAAAAATATCGAACCGTGACACCAAAGTATCGAACCGAACCGTGAATTTTGTGTATCGTTGCACCCCTAATATATATATATATATATATATATATATATATATATATATATATATATATATATATATATATGGCGTACATGGCGTTCCATGTATGCCTTGCCTGCTAGCATCTTGCACCCTGCTGTTATGTGCTGGATTGTCTCTAAAGATGCCCCAGAGACAATCCAGCACATAACAGCAGGGTGCAAGATGCTAGCAGGCAAGGCATACATGGAACGCCATAACCAAGTGGCCGGCATAGTGTACAGGAACATCTGTGCCGAGTATAACCTGGAAGTCCCGAGGTCAAAATGGGAGATGCCCCCAAGGGTGGTGGAGAATGACCGAGCTAAGATCCTGTGGGACTTCCAGATACAGACGGACAAAATGGTGGTGGCTAACCAACCGGACATAGTGGTGGTAGACAAACAGAAGAAGACGGCCGTAGTGATCGATGTAGCGGTTCCGAATGACAGCAATATCAGGAAGAAGGAACACGAGAAGCTGGAGAAATACCAAGGGCTCAGAGAAGAGCTCGAGAGGATGTGGAGGGTGAAGGTAACGGTGGTCCCCGTGGTAATCGGAGCACTAGGTGCGGTGACTCCCAAGATAGGCGAGTGGCTCCAGCAGATCCCGGGAACAACATCGGAGATCTCTGTCCAGAAGAGCGCAGTCCTGGGAACAGCTAAGATACTGCGCAGGACCCTCAAGCTCCCAGGCCTCTGGTAGAGGACCCGAGCTTGAAGGATAAACCGCCCGCAGGGGCGTGCTGGGTGTTTATATATACAGTGGGGCAAAAAAGTATTTAGTCAGCCACCGATTGTGCAAGTTCCCCCACCTAAAATGGCAATACTTTGTAACATAACCTTTGTTGGCAATAACAGAGGTCAAACGTTTACTATAGGTCTTTACCAGGTTTGCACACACAGTAGCTGGTATTTTGGCCCATTCCTCCATGCAGATCTTCTCGAGAGCAGTGATGTTTTGGGGCTGTCGCCGAGCAACACGGACTTTCAACTCCCGCCACAGATTTTCTATGGGGTTGAGGTCTGGAGACTGGCTAGGCCACTCCAGGACTTTCAAATGCTTCTTACGGAGCCACTGCTTTGTTGCCCGGGCGGTGTGTTTTGGATCATTGTCATGTTGGAAGACCCAGCCTCGTTTCATCTTCAAAGTTCTCACTGATGGAAGGAGGTTTTGGCTCAAAATCTCACGATACATGGCCCCATTCATTCTGTCCTTAACACGGATCAGTCGTCCTGTCCCCTTGGCAGAAAAACAGCCCCATAGCATGATGTTTCCACGATGTTCTTGGGATGCAACTCAGTATTCTTCTTCCTCCAAACACGACGAGTTGAGTTTATACCAAAAAGTTCTACTTTGGTTTCATCTGACCACATGACATTCTCCCAATCCTCTGCTGTATCATCCATGTGCTCTCTGGCAAACTTCAGACGGGCCTGGACATGCACTGGCTTCAGCAGCGGAACACGTCTGGCACTGCAGGATTTGATTCCCTGCCGTTGTAGTGTGTTACTGATGGTGACCTTTGTTACTTTGGTCCCAGCTCTCTGCAGGTCATTCACCAGGTCCCCCCGTGTGGTTCTGGGATCTTTGCTCACCGTCCTCATGATCATTTTGACCCCACGGGATGAGATCTTGCGTGGAGCCCCAGATCGAGGGAGATTATCAGTGCTCTTGTATGTCTTCCATTTTCTGATGATTGCTCCCACAGTTGATTTTTTCACACCAAGCTGCTTGCCTATTGTAGATTCACTCTTCCCAGTCTGGTGCAGGTCTACAATACTTTTCCTGGTGTCCTTCGAAAGCTCTTTGGTCTTGGCCATGGCGGAGTTTGGAGTCTGACTGTTTGAGGCTGTGGACAGGTGTCTTTTATACAGATGATGAGTTCAAACAGGTGCCATTCATACAGGTAACGAGTGGGGGACAGAAAAGCTTCTTACAGAAGACGTTACAGGTCTGTGAGAGCCAGAGATTTTCCTTGTTTGAGGTGACCAAATACTTATTTTCCACCCTAATTTACAAATAAATTCTTTACAAATCCTACCATGTGAATTCATGGATTTTTTTTTCACATTCTGTCTCTCACAGTTGAAGTGTACCTCTGGTGCAAATTACTGACCTCTGTCATCATTTTAGGTGGGGGAACTTGCACAATCGGTTTCTCTAAAAAGAGCCGGAAATCCCATCACTAGAGCTCAGCCGAGTCATCCCAGCCACTTGTCTCTGCTGGAAGCTCTGAGTAGCCGTCTGTAGCAGCATCTGCTGGTAGCTCGGGTGAGCCATCCCAGTCTCCTCCTGTTCCCACTGAGAGCTGAAGCAAGTCGTCTCTGTCTCTTCTGTTGTCAGCTGGGAACTTAGGCGAGTTTATCCAGCCAGCTACTGACCCCACATTTCTGCCTGAGCCGGAGAAGCTACCTGTGCAAGCTGTGACCCCTGTGCAGCTCCAGCTAGCTCTGACTCTGCCAGAGGTTTCCAGACCATCTCTTTCTGATCCTGCCTCCACCAAAGATCAGCACGCCTGCACATCCTGCTCAGCCATCAATGAAGCTACGCCGTGGCCAGCCACCTGAACTGAGTTGTTGCCGCTGCTTCCCATGCAGTCAGCCTCCAGAGCTGTTGTCGCTGCCGCTTCCCACGCAAGCCACTCCCAGAACTGATGTGGACTTTGTTGTTGTTGTTGTTGTTGTTGTTGTTTTGCTTCCTTTTCATCCTATTCCTTAAGACTACATAAATAAAGTTTGCCAAAGAGATTTCAAGCTGTTGAAGAAAAAGGGTGTTTATATCAAATGTTGACTACAAGTATGTTCGAATTTTACAACCTCTGTTTCGACTTGTATATTTTCATTGATATTTGTACAGGCTTCAATAAATTCCAATTTTTTCTGACAAAATGGGAAAAAAACAAGCGCCTTTAGACTTTTCCACTTTGCTGAATGAAAGTATCTAGAAACCATTTGATTGACAACAGTTTTTTTTTCAATATTGCAATTGATTTTTACTATGAAGCTATTCTGTTGGAATTCACAAAGAAGGTGATTTTGCATTTGTCATTCCCAGATGTGGTCTTAAAGAGACACTGTTTGAATGGCAGTATGTTTCTCCAAAACCTGCATGTATCATTCAGCATTATTAGGGCCTTCACTAATGGCTGAATTACCCATGCCAAATTTGTGAGGAGGCGGCAGATTTTTATAGGATGAGAATGTTTTAATACTCATAATTTGCTTCTTGTTCATTATCCACAGTGGTGGAAGGCTGAATAATAAGGCCTGTTGTTTGTGAAGCTATTATGCAACTGTGGTGATTGCGACAGTTTAATCTGCATGAACATCTATCCCTTCTGATGTCACTGTACCTCGTTCAGAATGGGTTCCCTCAAGGTTAATAGTGAACTCTGTACTCTGGATCCACCGTTAATTTCCTGCAATTTCCCATCTCATCTCTGCAAACAGATGTAGGATAACAATTGGAAGAGCTGAAACAAGGAACGTGCACTGAACAGGATGTCAGTGCGGTAAAAAATTATGCTTAGTAATGTAGATTTACTCATAACAATCATGCTGGTATAATTTGATTACCATGACACTGATGGAAATAACTTGCAGCCTGCATGAAAAAGTCACTGACCTCACAATCAAGAACACAACTTAAATTGGATCTCCTCCTCTGTGGCAGAGCCATAAATGGCAATAGCTATAAATTGCAATAATTTACCCAATAGCTATTAACATCTAAATGTGATGCATTTGGTGTCATGCCAGAGCCGTTTCATTGTGACCATCAGGGTCACCCTGCAGTAATGCAGAGCTACATTTGCATTAAATAAACAAAAAAGGCCACTGATCCTTTCTGTTAAATATAAAAGGTGCCATGTTGAGAACATGACATAAGAACCAGTAACTATAGCTGGATCTGACATAAGTATGAGGGCCTATGTGCTTGCCAATTTTTTGTGATCATGTAGATCTATCTGCTTTACACTACATTGCACTAACTGCACACACACCCCATGTGGTAGACTTCAAAAGGATTCCAAGTGGCTCCTCACCCTCAATAAGTCTAAGTAGTTGTGAGTTTGGAATATCTTCCCCAATTGAAATTTTGTTTTGAACAAACAAAAGTTGTGCTGTTGTAGCCAATTTTATGGACATTAACTGTTATGAAGTGATGATGTGTTAGCACAAATAAATTTAATCAAAGTACTGGCAGAGAACTTCTAATTAGAATGAAAAATACTTCCATACATCCAGCAGGGTGATTAGCGGTGTACATTTGTGGTTTTATATCAGGTACTTGCGAGATCCTCCAGAATCAATGGAGCCCTATAGAGCCATTACTCAAAAAATTTAAATTGCTTTGGTAAATTTTTCTCCTCATATTTTACTCCTTTTTATAGTGAAGACCATAGAAAATATAAATGATTAACATGGCTTGAAAAGTGAAGCCAAAGCAGAAGTTAGGTTAGATAGAAGTCAATAGGCTCACTTTTCTGTGTCCTTAGAAAACGATGTCCTGATAAGTTTGTGGCATCAATCAGTAATTTAAAGTCATACATGGTATCACTACACTGCTAACATCAGGCCATCATTTAGAACAAAGTGCCAACAAGCAAATCTAAGCAGTTGGCCGCTATTTCATGCCAAGATATCTTCTTGTGTAACGCGCAGCGGACACTAAAGCGGTCGCGCCAGAATGTCACGCTAAAAAGAAAGATTCTTTAAAATACAAGGGGGAGCAAGCGAGTCAGATACCACGGGCACAGAGAGTAAGCAGGTCTGATCAGAAACAGTTTATTACTAGGCCAGGGAGCACAAATAAAAACACCCTTAAAATGTACGTAATAAAATGTTTGCTCTCTACTAAAAACAATTCTAAAACCCGTAAAACTACCATTTTCTACATTCACTAAACCCCCCCCCCCCCCCCCTGCTATAATTAGGCCACATGTTCATTATGGGTCCATCAGCAGGCCAGGAATTCCTCCTTTAGAGCAGAGTCCACGCCAGCCCCGTCTTCGGCAGACAAGAAAGAGCCACCCATCTTCTTGTCCTTCCGCTGGCCCATCACTTCCCAGCCCGGCTTGCGTTCTGCACTCGAATCCATGATGCGACCACCGCCACAGCTCCCCTTGCGTCGGTGTCCTGTAACATAACAAATAGGGGCCAGAACAATGGTCCCAGAAGCGGCCCTGGCTCATGGCCATGGTGACCCTCTCCCAATCCAGCTGCACCCAGTAAACAACAGTAGAGACCCTACTCACAAATGTAGGCAGAGGTAAACCTCTGCCCTGCTGCCAATCACACGCGTTGTCTCTTACTGTTGCCGTTCCATGAGGTCAGGACTTGGTCGCCGCATCACACTGGCCAGCTCGCATTAACCTTCCAGTCTGGGGCCTCTCTCTTCAGTGCTCAGCTAGCCTGTTTTTAAAAGGTCTTTACACAGCTGATAGGCCACCTCTGGACACACCCCTGCCTCAGCAGGTAGTCCCTATCAGCTAATTTGTCCCATGTGCAGCCAGTCCACAGTGGATAAAAACCATGTCACACACTAAAAACCATGCAATAGAAACAACACTCATAAATAAACACTAAAAATCAGAATAAAAACAATATACAAGATAAATACAAATTTCCACTGTGTGACACTTGTACGTCATATGAGCTTAGATTACAAAAATGTTCATGTTTTAAAGAAAAGTTGGCTTGTTTAAAAACAAGTTTTATTTCAGTTTGGAGATTATTGCCAAAAGCATTCCCTCCTCTGCCTTCACACGCATATGAACTTGAGTAACATCTCATTCTTAATCCATAGGGGTTATTATGATGCTGGCTGACCCTTTTCAGCTAAATCAACTTCAACTCTTCTAGGAAGGCTTTCTCCAATGTTTAGGAATTCCGTTTATAGTGATTTTTTGACCATTCTTTCAAAAGCACATTTGTGAGGTGAGACACTGATGCTCACTCAAACTGGTCACGGTTCAACTGGAGGTTTCTTCCTGTTAAAAGTGAGTTTTTCCTTCCCACTGTCATCAAAGCTCTTGCTCATAAGGGGTCATATGATTGTTAGGATCTTCTCTGTTTTCTTTCTATTATTGTAGAGTCTTTACCTTACAATATAAAGCACCTTGAGGCAACAAATGTTGTGATTTGGTACTTTAAAAATAAAATTGAATTGAACTGGACAAAAAGTCCTCGCTAGTATTCTCCACTCTAATTAATCCCAAGGTCTCCTATCGGGTTGACTTCAGGACACTGTACAGGCCAGTCAAGTTTTTCCACATTGAACTCACCCTTCCAGGTCTTTATGAACCTGGATGTGCACTGGTCTACAGTCATGATAGAAGAGGAAGGGGCTAGAATGCCTTAGTATGCTGAAGCATTAAGAGTTCCTTTTACTGAAAGTAAGGGGCTGAATCCAACTCTCCTCAGGCCTGACCATTCACTCCTTCGAAGATTTTTCACTGTAGCAGTCTCAGGACAATAATCAACACTCAGCCTTTGACCAAGTGATGAAAATTTATGGCTACATCTAGCACTGACCGTGCTGCATTTTGTGTGTATATAGCAAGTCATAACACTTGCATGGAAGAAAAACACACCCATTTTCTTCCTTTGAGTTACTGTTTTGTCAGAAGCCATATGGCATATTGGACCTCTTTAAAGAAAACTCGGAGGAAGGTCCTAGCCTAGTAAAATAAATGTAAATACGATCTAGATGTGAGAGCAAACCTACATATGTTGGGAGGCTTTCACGGGAAAATTTGTTTCAGTCCCAGCAACATCAGCAGTGCCTGCATGACAGAGAGGCTAGGCGCAAACAATTTTCACCAGGAGACAAAGTGCTTCTGTTGCTCCCTTCACTCAGCTCAAAGTTACTCACCGGGTGGCAAGGACCCTTTATGGTCATGTGGCGAGTGGGGGACGTTGACTATGAAATGCTGCACTCGGACTGGGGGGAGCCACACAGGTATATCACCTCAGTCATTTCAAAGTATGGAGGGAGGCGAAACTGCTTCTCTGGTTAGCCAGGTTTAGGAGCTGGATGAGTTGGGACCAGAGGTACCAAATTCCACCGTTCCCACCTCCCTCCATTATGATAACCATTTGGCCAGCAGAGATGGGCAGTAATGCGTAATCTGATTACTTTTTTCAAGTAACAAGTAAAGTAAGGGATTACTATTGCAAAAAAGGTAATTTGATTACTGTTACTTTCCCATAAGCATGCTGCGTTACTGCGTTACTAAAACCGTGATTTGTTTTCCCGAGAGTGTCTCATGACAATGACGTAAGCAAGTGCGACGTTTGTAGCAACAGCTGTGTGCAGATCAACAATGGATAATAGGGCTTTGGAGTTGACGTCACGCCGCAATGTACTGTGGGAGCGCGGCGCCATTTTACGGGTCCACAAATCAAAACAAACACACTGTGTTGGAACGACGACAACAAGAAAGATGCTTAAAAGCATCATATTAAGTTATTCATAATTGTCACTTTATGCTTTCTCCATCTTGAAAGTGATGACATCCTTGCATTACATACTTTAGGTTCATTTTCTGCAGGCAGGTTTCTGAGAGAGAACAGGCAGATTTAGAATATAACATGCAGCGTTCTATAGATGGATACATAAAAATATGAAAAATTACATGTATGTGCAAACTTTCTAAACACTTTTTTACATTTATGATAAAGTAGATAAAACACAATTATGTCGGCCTTGGCTCATAGTTCTTGTCTTTAAATGAACTTTGTGTGTGTTTCAGGTCCTGCACTCTCAAAGACTGAATGAACCAGCATTGCAGCCATGGGTCACTGTGAGCATTACAGAGAGGTTGAAGCCGCCCACTGCACCTGTATGGCCGGAGTCGCAGAGACCTGCAGCCATGTCACTGCTCTTCTGTAGAAGCAACAGTGCGGATCCATGGCACAAGGACTGTTACAGATGAACCTGCATACTGGGTTGTGCTGGGTAACGTGACCAAGATACAGCCAGAGGTTGGCCATAAGATGGACTTCTCCTCTTCAGCTGCCCAAAAAAAGGCTCTTGATCAAAACATAAACACACCATCCATATTGAAACGTCAAAGGAGCCGTCCTCAAAAAAGAAAAATCCCACCTTCTACTGTGGAGGAGTTGTCACTGCTATAATGCCATAATGTTTTATCTAGGGGTCTAGATTTATGCCTGTTGTGCACTGCCATGTAAATAATTTGCATTTACTGAATATGTACTGACTGAGTCCCACTGTTCAAAAGTTGAATAAAGAAACAAACTAATTTTTGCCTCTTTTTTTTTAATTAAAACCACTTTATAGAACATCACATCAGTTACAATGTAGAATCCATGTCATTTATAGTTTACAAATGACAAAATGTTTACACCAAATCATGACAGTGTTTACATGATATCACCCACTACTAACTTATTCACTGTATCTTTTGAAAAAAAAATACCGCTATTTATACGGCAAAAGACTTAAGAATATTTAACAGGAGCAGGTTTCATTTTTCCCTGGTTTTGCTACCAAACTGTTCAACAAACGCAGCAAACCTTCACCATCTTATCCAGAAGGGTCACCTCTTCACCCTCACATGGAAGAAGTAATCTGATTGGCATGGTGGTATGTTTGAAGCAGGTCCCTTGTGTAGCACTGGAACCCAGTCACGATGTTTCATCCATTTCATTGGCTGGTTTGCTGCAATAATGCCAAATAATTAGCAACTCTATAAATAGAAGGTAGTTCTGCAAAATCACTCAGTAGGATGTTTGTTCTAATTTGCTATGAGCTCAGAGCGCATCGAAAATAAAACTAATAGGCTATAAAGAGTGATATGAACATATTTAGAACTTACCGGAATGGAAACGTCGGGAGCACCAACAGATATTTGGAGATGGAAGAGAACTGGATATCAGCTCGTCTCACAGCTGCTATCCAGGCTAGACGCCTTTGTTTGGTAACATCAATACACGAGCTCCCTCATGTTGCTTCCAGGTTGGGAAAGAATGAAAAGATAAACCATTTTCAAGCTTATTCTCTTGCCGGTCGTGTGATCGAACATTGCAGCCGACCACACAGCAAATACAAACCATGGCTGTTGTGTGTGACTTCGCTCCTTTTTTGCTTGTGCTTTGTTTTGACCCTGAAAATGGCGCATCCCACCCCCGTGACATCACGCTCCAAAATCCTAACGAGTGCAGGAGAGCATATGACCGTGCAGCGTTTAAAGAGTGGAAGTACTGACCTTACTTTGAGTTTGATTCCGTAAAAAGTGACAAAAACATTAGCGTCTGCTGTTCACTGCGTGGGAAGAAAACTTCTTTTTACAGCGAAAAAAAACCCCTAAATGTCTGAGCAAGCACTGACAGTACGTGAAATTCACAGAGAAACTGTCATATCCTTCCACTGAACGCTGCGGCACACCTGCACCAGGGCAAACCTCCGCCTGCCTCACTCCTGCTATACAGGTGAAAATAGAGCAACGGGACCGCTGAGTCTTTGATTTTATTTATTTTCGGCTGTGTTTTACTTGCATCTATTTGAAAGACTGAGTGTAAACACAGAAAACTATTTTATTTTATGTGCTGGAATGTGCAGAAAATAGGTTTAAATGTTAAACAAATTTCTTCCAGTCAGGGAATGTTGCATATAATTTAATGTTTGCTTGATGCATAAAGTTAAAAGATTAAAACTAATAAAACTAGTTTCAAAACGAGACTTTTTCATTTGATTACATTTTATATGATGGATTATGCAGAAAAAGTAGAATTGGGCTGAAAGATCTATTGTTTTATTACCTATTCAGGTTGTAAATCATTTTTTTAAAGTAAGTAAGTAACTAAGTAACTAATTACTATTGAAAATAAGTAATCAGTAAAGTAATGGGATTACTTTTGGGGGAAGTAATAAGTAATTAGTTACTGATTACTTTTTTCAAGTAACTTGACCAACACTGCTGGCCAGAGCGCAGATCTTGCTGCCATGCAACAGCGTTTTGCATGTGTGTTCTCTGTTCTCTGTCACACAACTCTGAGAGTGGGAATTGACTGCTATGCTGGAGATGGGGGTGTTAGAAGAGTTACACAGCACTTGGTGTAGCCCCATAGTTTTTGTGGAGAAGAAAGACACAGGACATAGGGCTACTGGCAATCTTACTTGTCTCGAGAGTCTAAGAAAAAAATGGCCTTCTCCACTCTGGCTGGGTTGTACCAATTTGTTACACTTCAGTTTGGCTTGTTAGTAGACCCAGCCACTTTCCAATGCCTCATAGACTGGCACACGCTGCATATTCTGCTGCCTATGGATGATGTTGTCATCATCATTAGTGACACCTGGGCGAAACCTGTGAAGCGGGTGGCTGCGGTATTGGAATCCCTGAGGCAGGCAGGGTTCAGAGGCAACTCAAAGAAGTATGCAATTGGACAGATGGAATTACAATATTTGGGATACTACCTGGGAGGCCGGTGCATGCACAGATGGAGAAAACAGCAACCATTGCAGCCTGCCCATATCCCAAGACCAAAAAAGAGTCGAGGCAGTTTTTCGGGCTGTCTGGCTAACTGGCATAAGTTGGGTATGTGAGTGGGAGTGTGGTCTCCAGAACCAGTGCAGAGAAGGGGTGGCGCAATTGGTTCAGGGCCAATGTTAGGGAGTCTGCCGTTTTTTGTCTCTAAGTTTACACTTAAATAATAATATATAACATAATATATATAATATAATGTACATACAGTGCACACTGTTCACATGTACGCTTAAAAATAGATACTGCCAACTTATAATGGCAAGTAAAACAACAATAACAACGAGAATCAGATAATACACTCAACAAAAATATAAACACAACACCTTTGTTACTGCTCCCATTCCCCATGGGATGGACGTAGAGACCTAAAATTCATTCCAGATACACAATATAACCATCCCTCCCAAACAGTGGTCACAAATCAGTCCAAATGTGTGGTAGTAGGCACATCTGCTATATTGAGATAATCCATCCCACCTCACAGGTGTGCCACATCAGGATGCTGATCTGACATCATGAGTAGTGCACAGGTGTACCTCAGACTGCCCACAACAAAAGGCCACCCTGGAATGTGCAGTTTTTTGCGCTATTGGGGGTCTGGGGACCCAGAACTGGTCAGTATCTGGTGTGACCACCATTTGCCTCATGCAGTGCAACACATCGTCGCATGGAGTCTATCAGATTGTCAATTGTGGCCTGTGGAATGTTGGTCCACTCCACTTCAATGGCTGTGCGAGGTTGTTGGATATTCGTGGGAACTGGTACACGCTGTCGTATACGCCGGTCAAGCACATCCCGAACATGCTCAATGGGTGACATGTCCGGTGAGTATGCTGGCCATGCAAGAACTGGGACATTCTCAGCTGCCATCTGCCCTGAACAATGTGAACCATGATTCATCCGTGAAGCGCACACCTCTCCAACGTGCCAGACGCCATCGAATGTGAGCATTTGCCCACACAAGTCTGTTACGGCGACGAGCTGGAGTCAGGTCAAGACCCCGATGAGGACGACGCACATGCAGTTGAGCGTCCCTGAGACGGTTTCTGACAGTTTTTGTTGTGGGCAGTCTGAGGTACACCTGTGCACTACTCATGATGTCAGATCAGCATCCTGATGTGGCACACCTGTGAGGTGGGATGGATTATCTCAATATAGCAGATGTGCCCACTACCACACATTTGGACTGATTTGTGACCACTGTTTGGGAGGGATGGTTATATTGTGTATCTGGAATGAATTTTAGGTCTCTACGTGCATCCCGTGGGGAATGGGAGCAGTAACAAAGGTGTTGCGTTTATATTTTTGTTGAGTGTAATAAGATAATGTTAATGTAATGTTAAGTTGCCTTTACTTGCAAACGTTACTTTTTTTGTATAATATCGATAAGCTCATATTTTGTTTAAGGTTTAAATGAACCATAGGGAAAAATATGGTAGAGCCCTTTAAAATAAACCTTTGTGCAGTTAGTGAGCAGCTATCTAACTCCTTTTGTTTAGTAGAGAGACTGCTGTGAGTAATAGTACAAATTCTGAGGCAGATGGAGTCAGCCATCAGTGTTCAGCCAGGGGGCCTAGCTTATTCGAAGCTTGTCTATCGGTTAGGGGCTTTTAGCATTTCCTGCTTCTTAATTCTGATAAGACAGATTTGATGGTCACTGGACCACAAAAAATTCATTACTTGTCCCATAAATTCACCTTGAAAATTCTGGGACAAGTAATGACTATCATAAATTGCAGGGACAAGGTAAAGAACTTGGGTGAGTGGTTTGTGCTGTCCTTCAAGTCTCATGTAAAACAACCAACAAAGACTGCCTTTTATCATCAGACAAGTTTTATCAATTGACACTGCAGAGGTTCTTGTCCATGCATTTGTGTCTTCAGGCATTGATGATTGTAACGCTCTTCTTTCTGAGTTACCAAAAACAGTTTTAGAGGTTTACAGATGGTGCAAAATGCAGCTGCTAGCATTTTAACAAAAACTGGGAAATTTTAGCACATTACCCCAGTACTCAAATCTCTTTACTGGTTGCCTTATCAGGTTCGAACCTTGTCAGGTTCAAGCAGTTCTGTTGCTCACCTACAAGGCTTTAAATGGTTTGGCGCCTTCATATCTCTCTGACCTGACCTCTATGTTCCATCCTGTGCTCTCCAATCTCAGAATACTGGCCTTCTAAAAGTTCCTAAAGCTAGAAAAAAAGACTATTGGAGAGATTGTGCTTTTTCTTTTCGTGCCCCATTTTTATGGAACAACCTTCCTCAAGATATTAGGCAGGCATGCTCTGTTTTTAAAGCTAAGTTAAAGACCCACTTGTTCACCCTATCATATGTGTCTTAATTCTATACCTATTAGTTTTTAAATTGTAATCAGTTTTTAAATTGTATTGGGGTTTTTTCTGTATTGCTTTTATTTACTTATCTTCTTTTATCTTCAAATAGCTGTTCAGCACTTTGTTTGAAAGCATTTATAAATAAAGGCCTTAAAAACCTGCGTGTTCAAAAGCAGCAGTTTCAATTTTTATCCTCTCCAATCCTACTGAGGACAAAGTACAGCTGCTACATGCAGTACTGCCACAGATTCCAATCTAAACTCTAATGAACTGTCACACTGTGTATGTTTGTGTTTCCCAAATGGATGTGAAAGGGACTACAGAGATTACATTCTGTGCTGGGATTTTTATTTTTCAAATTATGCTGATAGAAATTTTTGAAAAGCTCGCAGTGTAAAGTGAGCTGTAATCATTAAATACTGATGAATTAATTACTTATATGTATGATTTTTTTAAAAAAAAAAAAACAAACAAACCCAAAGCTTTTTAGACCATTAAATTGTTAATATATGAGAATGGAAGTGAACCTTTTCCTCCTGTTACCTAAACTGAGAAAATTTGGCACAACAGGCAGAGACATTTTAGTTAATCCAAGGACCTTGGTTGCCAGCATCCATCATAGCGACCGCATATTGACATTGTAGGATGTAAGCAATTGCTGTTTCTCAGGGAGAAAAAAGTGCTATTTGGTCAAGAGAAAACATGAATGCACCCTGCAGACGCAGGACAGCCTCACCCCAGTTCTAGCCATCATTGGTTCAGTACAGTTCAGTTCATACACTACCAGCAGCTTGGCTGTGAGCAAAGGGCCCTACTCGCCTAAAAAAAAAAAATCTCCCGCACCAAGCTCTTCTCCATTCAGCCCTTTTCTTATGCTTGTAAATCAAACCTTGCACTAACTCAAATACACTAACCTAGGGGTGATGTCACTCCTGAGTTACAACATCCGAGGTATGCATTTGGAATGCAGCACCTGTTGCTACTGAGTTTCAGTTCAGTTCTTGTGTAATTTGACACACCTCAGCCTTTGTTCCCTGTTTCCCTGCCTTAAGAGTGACAGCCACCCTTCTATTGATAGTGAATGGATCAACTGAAGGGCCAGATGGTCCTGTGTCATGTCTGTGGTGGGTTTTTTTGTGTGTTTCTTAAGGAAAATCAGAATCAGAATCAGAATCAGAATACTTTATTGATCCCTGGGGGAAATTATTTTTTGTTACAGTGCTCCATTTTAAACCAACATTAAGACAAGACAGACAATACACTAACTAAGAATAGTACAATATATACATATATATACATACATACATACATAAGTCACTCATAGATAAATAGATAAATAGATAAAAACAACAGGGCACGGAGAGGATCAACTAGGACTTAGTGCTACACTTTACATGAGAGAGTCACACTACATAAGACCAAATAATTGGTCTGGAGGAAAAGTGCTCGTCATTGTGATATGCACAGAATTAATCCAGAGATATATTTTTCTTCCTTCCTTTTTTATTTCTCATTTTATCTGATCTTTGTTCACATATATTAGTTTCATTCCAGAAAGTATCACAATCCAACATTAAGGGGGTTTTTTTTGTTTGTTTTTTTCATTTTAGACAAACTTAAGTGTGGATATAACAAGGCAAGGCATCAGATAAGAAAGTGCTGCTGATGGTTATCACTTTTTCCTGAGATAGTGACAGTGCTGAAGGAGAAATGGAGGTACTGTGTCTTCTGTCTGGCTCTCAGCCACCAGTTCACAGCTCTGGAGTGCAGTAAAAAAGAGTTATAATGTTATTGAAGACCTCCACTCATGTGCTTCATTGACTCTCACCTCCAACGTTGTCGTAAAAGTCACTTCCCTTGAGGTAAATCACTAAGCACCAGGGTGCAGAAGTGAAGTAAAATTGTAAATGAATGTCACTTTTACAGGAGAACATCCGTTTGTCAACCTCAGGAAAACAAGCTGTCAAAACACAAACACACACAGTTGTTACATAGAAAATGACTTATAAACTAACATAAATGTGAATGAATGTGCACTAACCAGGGATAGAATTATTCAAAGGCCATAAAATATATATTTTCTAATCATTAATAACATGAATTTATTAAGTGTATTACTGGCAGGTCTTGGTCTAAGACAGAATTAGCTTCTTCACACAAAATACAATCCCTGTTTCACAAAGTATATTTCAAGGCTTTGGTGACTTGATAACAAAGGGATATATTGGACTCAAATGCAGAAACTCTTCCAAAGTATTTAAAAGTGGAGTATTAATGTAAAGTTCTCTTTTTTTGGTAACAAATTCAGTGATGGTGCTAACCTATTTTTTGTGTGTTTTTGGCAATAGCATTTTGATAGGCATCCTCAAAAGAGTGACCTTTGTCTTTTAGATGTAGATGGACCATTGAGTCTTGTCCAATCGAGGTGGCTCTTCTATGTTGTGCCATTTGTTTATGAAGTGGCTGTTTGGTTTATCCAATGTAGAGGTCTGAGCATTCCTTACTACACTGTACAGCAGGGGTGTCGAACTCCAGGCCTCGAGGGCCGGTGTCCTGCAGGTTTTAGATGTCACCCTGGGTCAACACACCTGAATCAAATGATTAGTTCATTACCAGGCCTCTGGAGAACGTTCAGACATGTTGAGGAGGTCATTTAGCCATTTAAATCAGCTGTGATGGATCAAGGACACATCTAAAACCTACAGGACACCAACTCTCGAGGCCTGGAGTTCGGCTCAGGAAATTTCATACTTTGCTAACGAAAACTTATATTTCCCAGTCAATACCTATACAATACAGAGAAGAATAGGAGCTCTGTTCATTTCCCAGATCATCTGTTCATAATGGCTTAATGTTTCCAAACAATCTGGATTCTTAAAAACTAAACTGCAATACTTAAAATAATTGTGTAGAGAATTTTCAGTAATTAAAGACTTGTAAAGCTGACCTTTATTTTTTCAATTAGACATGGAACTATTACTAAACTCTGAGTAGTAACTCAGGAAAAAAATCCCTATTTTCTGGCTGTTGGAGCGCCATAATCTATCTAAAGGCTGAGATTAGATCAGATTGATTAAACTAAGGAACATTAAATCAGTTTATTCCATGAATCTCATTAAACATTTTTATCCAGTAATTGCAGAAATTATTGTTACATTCCATCACAACATACATTTTTTAGTGAACAATTCCATAAACAATGAAATGGTCGTAAACTCTTGCAAAAACAAAACAGCTGAATAATTAGATTTAAAAATCAAATGTAATCTTTGATCCCTTGATGAAACTTGATTAACTTCTCTTTGTCTGAGTATGCATTTTAACTGTGACTGGCAAAAAAGATCACCTCCTTGACAATGTACTGTAGTTTAGACATATCTATAGCTATCCATTATTTTTAACTCACTGCACCGATTAATAAATATATGACATCAGATATTTGAAGTGATGAGCAGACTGACACTCATTGCGCTAATAACTGACAAAAGACAAGAATATATGGGATAGCTGAGGACACAGCATCTGGCCCTTTCACACCTCATTGAGTTGATGGAATACTAATAAAAGCCATATGACAACAGCATACTAAGTGTGCAATTAATATTCTAAAATATTCCTGCGCTGTATGTGGCAAAGACCTGTTGGAGGCTTGTTTGCAGGCAAAGTGACAGTGCTGTCTTTCCAGTAAAGAGAAGATATCCTTATTAACCTTTTTCCCAGAGCTGTGTCGCAGACAAAGCAGCATGTTCTGCTGGATGCACAGAGTACACATGGCGACTGTTTGTTGTCCTGCTGCCTGACAGCTGTCCTATCTACACATAAATAATCTCCTCTGTAGCTTTTTGTCCTCCGAACTCAAATGCTAACTGACTGATCTGCAGATGAATCTAAGTCACTGCACAGCTAAAATGAAAATCATTTTCTTACAGCCTGGGTGTAAAGGTGAAGATGTGTTCAAATCAAGAAAAAAAAAGATATATATATATAGATATATATATATATATATATATATATATAAGTAATTGAAAAAAGATTAATATATCCATCAACAGTGTCATCAGTAAATATATTCCTTAATGTACCATATAACATCTCTAAGCTTGTCATTTGAAATTAAATGTTATGATGGTGCCTATACTACTTGAAATTATAATTTAGTTACTAATAACACCTCTTTGAAATGTTATTTAAAAAAATTAAAATGCTATGTATTATTTGTGACAGTATTGCATACTCCTTATTATAAATGAATTCATTACCTGTTCTGTGTTACTCTGCAAGATGTTCTGAGAGCCATAGGCCCGCATGATTACCAGTTAACAGTATAAACCTTTGGCACACTGATACAAATCCTTACGCTAATGAGGATGCACAAAAGACACATTAATTATTTCAATTTCAATCTATGTTCAGTTAAAACACAAACATGTTTCAGTTGAGGCCATCTCTGAAAAAACAAAATTACAGTAAATAAAATTAAAAGTAACCACAAAAAAGTAACACTTGTCCTATTAGAAGAAATGCAAGGTTATCTGAGATTAAGTGCTTAAAGCAAAGTTGTTGAAAAAGTTCTTGTATGTCATTGTTTTGAGGCCGCTCTACGTGTACTAGCTGCGCCTGCTCTTTGTCTTTTCAAAACGTGTATCTCTTAGACTTTATATCCTTGTGTTTGTTTGTGTTGTATTATATTAAAATGCTAATTAAAAAATGTATCACTCATTCATAAAGAAGAAAGTTTTGTAACTATCTCGACTGTGTCTTTTCCACAACAGTTCTTCTTTCTAATTACTATAATAATTTATACTTTATTAATCCCATAGGAAATTACTTAGTCTTCTGGGACGATTGTGGATCAAGAGTTGGCATTTCGTCTTGTAATTGGAAGGTTGCCCGTCCGTAGACACTCACACATATTTATTATATATGTGTGTCTCCTGTGTATCTTCTAGAAGACAGATAAGAGGCGGCTGAAGAAGCCCCAGGTGGGCTCTTGGCTACATGATTGTCAGCTCCAGTAATTCAAACCAGATTTATGTCAGTGTGCTGTGAACTAGGATGTTGTTTACTTTAATATTTCATTGTGCAATCTGGACTATATTCATCTGAGGAAGGTTACTATATTGATGTAACTTGGTGACTTTCCTACTTGTAATATATTAATGGACATTAGTATGCAGATGTACTATGTATATGAACTACGCATTAGTATTGCAATACCGGGTCATATTTACAGGTTTAGATTTTTTTTAAAAGACACCAGCTGTAACTACATAGGTCCAATAAAACAATGGCCATGCATCATACTGATGTCTGTGAAGGTTTATTTTTTGCTCAGTCACTCTACAATATTAAAAGAAAATAAAAGACAAAATCCCTTTATGTTGGTGTAAATGGTAAATGGTCTGGTTCTTATATAGCACTTATCCACTCTTTAGTTTAGACAAGCATCATTTTTCTACAGCTAAACGCTTTCTATCTCATATTCACCTTCTGATGGGAAGAACTTGGGGTTTAGTATCTTGCCCGAAGGACACTTTACATCCTTTGACATGCCAGTCTCCGGTAAGTCAGAGCAGTTTGGGATTAAACCACCAACCTTGAGTTGGTAAAACTATACAAGATTTGTGTGAATTAAATTACACCTGTGAGGAAATAAAGATTAAAGATGTGATATTTTGCTATTTTTGCCTGATTTACTCACTGCTGTATTACCATGCACAATATTATCTACCAAATTGTCTTGCCCTGCCAGTGGCAGGTTGCATCATCATGTGCAGCCTTTTAAGGCAAAAACCAGGTCATGTTAAAAGCTAGGCAAGGAGGCAAGGAGGCCAGGATCTATAGCTAAGGATCTACAGTTTCAGACATTTAAAAAAGTGATTAAACTTTTAGCTTAAATTTAACCAAATCATACAATCTTATACTAGATATTCATCATCTGATCACATTGAGCAGTACAGCTCTGTTTGTTCTGTATCAGGCATTTGTCTACATCATAACTGAGATTGCAAATGGAGAACACAAAGGTTTTAATAATACAGTCATCATCAGTGGCTTTTTTTATTCAAAAATAACATTCTCCAAATATTTTCCACTTTTGGTATGTACAATATTTTGTGTAGTTGTTGTTTGATAAACGTTCATAAAATAAGATATGGTTTGAAGTTTGCCTCTGCATGTAACTATAGCAGCTGTACTCACTATATAATAGTGACTTGTGAATATGGATAATTTACAGGGTTTTCATCTTTCCATTATCTTGTTCTCTTTCTTTTTCAGTGTCCTTTATATCCTATTTAACAAGACTAACTGTAGGCTTGAAATAAGCCAAGAATGGCACAGACAGCAAAAGCTTACCAAAGATGCTCAGTGACAATCTTGACAGCACACAAAAAACAGCCAATCAATGATTCATTAATCCAATATTTCCAGTGTTTATCTTATCTTCAATGTCTGTAAACGTATCTAAAAACCATGCTTGAAATTGTAGTTTATTATAAAAAAAACAAAAAACAGTGCAATATTTTGCCCTAAAAAAAGAAAAACCCTTGTTCAGCACAGCCATACATGGCTAGTGAGAGGCTTTGAGATAAGTGTTGCCGTCTTGGTTGCAAAAAAACAGATGTGAAAAGTCTGACTGTGTAACCCCATCTTCATTGGCTAATTACGGTGGCCCCTAGAGACAAAACACTTGCAAACTCCAAAACACAACGGAAGTGCTCCAGGACGCTAGGGGCAGTGTTGAGCTTTTGTTACCTAGTAACTACACAAGCCAGGAAGTACCAATGACCGGATTTGGGCTGTATCCCAATTCAGGGTCTGCAGCCTTAAAGGCCGCATTTTAAGGCCGATTATGTGATAGCGACATGACGAAGGCTGTTCCAATTCAAAGGCTGCTCGAAATGCGGCCCTCAAATGCGTCCTTAATTTCCCTGAATTTTAAGGATAGGTTGGTGTAGCCTTCATGGCCCAACATATCCCAGATTTTATAGTGCGGCGGTGGTGTGGATAACTTTGCCGAAAAAACGGCAGAAGAGTAAACTTTCAGAAGTAAGTACTGAATATTATGTCACTTATT
The DNA here is from genome assembly GCF_057382275.1 of Copadichromis virginalis. NCBI lineage: Eukaryota > Metazoa > Chordata > Actinopteri > Cichliformes > Cichlidae > Copadichromis > Copadichromis virginalis. Next base: position 13,927,615 of record NC_140634.1, on the reverse strand, counting down.
TATGTGCAAATGTTTTTATAATGAAGAACATTAAAACATTACTGTTGACCACATGTTGGGAAACTTATGTGACATTAGCGACGTTTGTACTAACTTGGTTTTAAAGCCTTTACTTCAAAATATCCCATATGGAAAAGATATATATAAATCTTATAAAGTTTGTATCTGTCTTGTGTGAAACTTGTATGAAAAGCATATAAGAGTGAAAACAGATATAAGATCCCTTGAAAAATTATATAATGAAACTTGTATGTTTTGGATACTTACTAAAACAATGTATGAAAGTAATGAGAAAGTGGCCACTTTCATGAGTAATCACATATAAGTTTTTACTATTTCTTTTCCATATGGGATACGCCGTTCAATAGTTGACCTTAATCTTACAGAGAATGTGATGATTTTATGTATAATTAATGTCAGTCATATATCCACAAACACAACAAGCTGAAAGTCAGTGATGCTGCTCGGTTTGCAGTCCTGAATATCACGGCACAAGCAGGATTCACTGCACTGTTAATGTTAGCTATGTTAGATTGCTGCCTCTGTTCGGTGGTGTCGAGCCAAACGGACTTTAACGTGTTTGAACGAGCTGACGGTTCACTCGTTAAGCTGAAAGAAAGATGCTTTAATCACAGGAGTCACACATGTGTCCACTGTACCATCTGGGAACTCTTCTTGTTTCGTAATAACACAATCCTCCTTCTTTTGTGCTGTTTTGTAGCAGTGTATACACCTGAGACTGTCACCTGTCTGTCTGTCCTGCACTCTCTCTCTTTTTCTTTCTCTCTGATTGTGTAATAAAAGTATGAACATTCATTTAAAAGTTACACTTGTGTTTGAATCCTGCAGCTTATCAAATGGTAAATGGACTGATTCTTATATAGCACTTTTCTACTCTCCCAGAGTACTCAAAGCGCTCTATACAACATGCCTCATTCACCCAGTTTGGCCATATTTCAGAGCTGCAACATCACTGGAGTGCCCAAAAGCACAAGGTGTGCAATACTCAGAGACATGGCCAAGGTAAGAAAGGCTGAAAGGCGACCACCACTGAACAAGACACACAAGCTGAAACGTCAAGACTGGGCCAAGAAATATCTCAAGACTGATTTTTCTAAGGTTTTATGGACTGATGAAATGAGAGTGAGTCTTGATGGGCCAGATGGATGGGCCCGTGGCTGGATTGGTAAAGGGCAGAGAGCTCCAGTCCGACTCAGACGCCAGCAAGGTGGAGGTGGAGTACTGGTTTGGGCTGGTATCATCAAAGATGAGCTTGTGGGGCTTTTTCGGGTTGAGGATGGAGTCAAGCTCAACTCCCAGTCCTACTGCCAGTTTCTGGAAGACACCTTCTTCAAGCAGTGGTACAGGAAGAAGTCTGCATCCTTCAAGAAAAACATGATTTTCATGCAGGACAATGCTCCATCACACGCGTCCAAGTACTCCACAGCATGGCTGGCAAGAAAGGGTATAAAAGAAGAAAAACTAATGACATGGCCACCTCGTTCACCTGATCTGAACCCCATTGAGAACCTGTGGTCCATCATCAAATGTGAGATTTACAAGGAGGGAAAACAGTACACCTCTCTGAACAGTGTCTGGGAGGCTGTGGTTGCTGCTGCACGCAATGTTGATGGTGAACAGATCAAAACACTGACAGAATCCATGGATGGCAGGCTTTTGAGTGTCCTTGCAAAGAAAGGTGGCTATATTGGTCGCTGATTTGTTTTTGTTTTGTTTTTGAATGTCAGAAATGTATATTTGTGAATGTGGAGATGTTATATTGGTTTCACTGGTAAAAATAAATAATTGAAATGGGTATATATTTGTTTTTTGTTAAGTTGCCTAATAATTATGCACAGTAATAGTCACCTGCACACACAGATATCCCCCTAAAATAGCTAAAACTACAAACAAACTAAAAACTACTTCCACAAACATTCAGCTTTGATATTAATGAGTATTTTGGGTTCATTGAGAACATGGCTGTTGTTCAATAATAAAATTATTCCTCAAAAATACAACTTGCCTAATAATTCTGCACTCCCTGTATTGCTGTAATTGTTTATATGCTTTATATTTTCTGAGGTAAGTTGATCTATAGTGTTACATCATATTCTTTAAGGATGTTATGTGTTTGTATACTTTCTGCCCAGTTTGACCCATTTAGCAGAAGTCAGCCTGTTTAAGGCCCTGATATCTATTCCGTATGACTTAAAGCAGTTATGACATGGTCTGATTTTCTCACCCAATAAAGGAATATTCAGTATATCAGTCTACTCTTCATTTTATCAGAAACAGTTTGTACATTTTCTTTTTATAAATATATGTAAGCAATGAGCCAAATTTAGTAATGCCAACATACTGAAGGAACAACATTTGTCTCTTATATATGATACACCTATATATGCACTGTCAACGATACTTGTGTTTGAGTGAAGATTTAAGGTGATAAGACATATAAATAACTGCAACTTGAATCTGTACTGAGGCTCAGTATTTGACACAGAGTTCATGTTCACTGCTGTAATAGCTAATAATGATTAATATAATAACTATAATATTGGCCATATTATATTTACATTACCAAAGTGATATGACTTTAGTCTCATGAACAACATTAGCTAATTGTTATTTACTAACTAATCTTAAATGACTGTTCAGGGCCCTATTTCAGGAAGCCGGTTTAGAAAACTCAGAGTGAAAAACGATACGCAGGGTTGAGTAACCCCGAACTGTCCAACTCGGAATATTCGGTTTCAGAAAGGCTGATAACAATTAGTTCAGTCAACGCGGAGTTGCTTTAACCCCAAGTTAAGCGCGCGCACGAGGATACATAAAGCCCTGATTAGTGGAGCACAGATTAAGCGAGTCACCATGGAGACGGAGGGAAAGAAGGCGCGGTCAATGTATTTTACAGCGCTTGAGGCCGAAATTCTGATGGCAGCATATGCCGATAACATGCAAATTTTGCGGAAAAAAGTAACACAGCCTCAGCTGCAAAAGAAAGAGAGCATGCATGGCAAAACAAAGCCGACAGAGTCAATGCGTGAGTGTTAATTTAAACATTGATCTAGGGATTTCCACCCATTTAACACGTTATTTTATTATATTTCATTTTATTTTTTATTTTATACATTTTATTTTGTGATGTGATGTGAGCGCAGGTGCAACCCAACAGGTCCCAAACGTTCCTGGCAGCAAGTAAAAATGAAATATAAAAATATAGTCCAAACAGGTAAGGTGTAATTGTATTGTGAGCCATAGTGCTTGGTCTGTTTGTCCCATGTAAATCAATTGCAGTTAGAGGCTACATTAATTTTCTTTCTGTAAGCACTTATTGAAATTATCTGAGCACATTACAAGTACATATTTGCTTACTCTGTATGCTCAAATGTGACCCGTTATAGCCAACAGAAAAAAAAGCGGAGGCCCGAAAAACAGGTGGGGGTCCTCCACCACCACCACTCACAGAGGCTGAGCAGTTGGCTTCCACATTTGTGATAATGTTGACAGCATCACATATGATCTTCACAGTGCACAGTCTCCTTCATTTACTGAAGGAGCAATGATTGGAATGTGAGTGCCATCTACAGTGGGGCAAAAAAGTATTTAGTCAGCCACCGATTGTGCAAGTTGCCCCACCTAAAATGATGACAGAGGTCAGTAATTTGCACCAGAGGTACACTTCAACTGTGAGAGACAGAATGTGAAAAAAAAAATCCATGAATCCACATGGTAGGATTTGTAAAGAATTTATTCGTAAATCAGGGTGGAAAATAAGTATTTGGTCAATAATAAAAATACAACTCAATACTTTGTAACATAACCTTTGTTGGCAATAACAGAGGTCAAACGTTTACTATAGGTCTTTACCAGGTTTGCACACACAGTAGCTGGTATTTTGGCCCATTCCTCCATGCAGATCTTCTCGAGAGCAGTGATGTTTTGGGGCTGTCGCCGAGCAACACGGACTTTCAACTCCCGCCACAGATTTTCTATGGGGTTGAGGTCTGGAGACTGGCTAGGCCACTCCAGGACTTTCAAATGCTTCTTACGGAGCCACTCCTTTGTTGCCCGGGCGGTGTGTTTTGGATCATTGTCATGTTGGAAGACCCAGCCTCGTTTCATCTTCAAAGTTCTCACTGATGGAAGGAGGTTTTGGCTCAAAATCTCACGATACATGGCCCCATTCATTCTGTCCTTAACACGGATCAGTCGTCCTGTCCCCTTGGCAGAAAAACAGCCCCATAGCATGATGTTTCCACCCCCATGCTTCACAGTAGGTATGGTGTTCTTGGGATGCAACTCAGTATTCTTCTTCCTCCAAACACGACGAGTTGAGTTTATACCAAAAAGTTCTACTTTGGTTTCATCTGACCACATGACATTGTCCCAATCCTCTGCTGTATCATCCATGTGCTCTCTGGCAAACTTCAGACGGGCCTGGACATGCACTGGCTTCAGCAGCGGAACACGTCTGGCACTGCGGGATTTGATTCCCTGCCGTTGTAGTGTGTTACTGATGGTGACCTTTGTTACTTTGGTCCCAGCTCTCTGCAGGTCATTCACCAGGTCCCCCCGTGTGGTTCTGGGATCTTTGCTCACCGTTCTCATGATCATTTTGACCCCACGGGATGAGATCTTGCGTGGAGCCCCAGATCGAGGGAGATTATCAGTGGTCTTGTATGTCTTCCATTTTCTGATGATTGCTCCCACAGTTGATTTTTTCACACCAAGCTGCTTGCCTATTGTAGATTCACTCTTCCCAGTCTGGTGCAGGTCTACAATACTTTTCCTGGTGTCCTTCGAAAGCTCTTTGGTCTTGGCCATGGCAGAGTTTGGAGTCTGACTGTTTGAGGCTGTGGACAGGTGTCTTTTATACAGATGATGAGTTCAAACAGGTGCCATTCATACAGGTAACGAGTGGGGGACAGAAAAGCTTCTTACAGAAGACATTACAGGTCTGTGAGAGCCAGAGATTTTCCTTGTTTGAGGTGACCAAATACTTATTTTCCACCCTAATTTACGAATAAATTCTTTACAAATCCTACCATGTGAATTCATGGATTTTTTTTTCACATTCTGTCTCTCACAGTTGAAGTGTACCTCTGGTGCAAATTACTGACCTCTGTCATCATTTTAAGTGGGGGAACTTGCACAATCGGTGGCTGACTAAATACCTTTTTGCCCCACTGTATACAGCCAATCACGCCTGGGAACCGTGAGAATAAATGTAAAATTTAAGTAGTAGTCCAAGTATCACCACATCATGAATTAAGTTTCGTTCATCCTGATACCTGCAATTTTGTGGCATCCCTCTTTGATAAATTTTGTGGGTCTATGACCGGGGAACACCACAGACGAGTACAGGAGACGTTTCAGTGCAACTGTAACATTCCTGACTGCCCGACAGACGGTAGCCTTGCAAACGTGCTCAGCGTCACCAATATTATACAGAAAGCTCCCGTTTGCAAAAAACCGAAGTGCAATACAAATAATATGTACAGAACTGAGAGAATGTCCGCGATGTGTCACATGAGCAATATTACGCCTGAGGATGTTATTCAAATGAATTATAGATTGTGCTGAAAAACGGTAACGTTCACACAGAAAATCATCAGGAAATGATAAAACGCGCTCTAATCACTCTCTCCCGGCGGAGAGCTCTGCGGAGAATTTGGGCTTCAACATCTACTGGCTCTTCAAGGAAGGAGCACGCCATGTCCGACACTTCCTACAGTCAGGTTTCCGACAAAGAGGCGGAGAAAGTCAGGGTTAGTTGAAGTAAACCTGCTAGGGGGCAGGTTAGCTTAGGAGTGTGTCGTCATAGTAACTCACTCGGAATTAATCTAAACTCGCTTTGTGAAACCGAAAACCCAGAGTTTTTGTTAACTCAGGGTATACTTACTCAGAGTTTGCACTAAACCGGCTTCCTGAAATAGGGCCCAGTACAGAAATGAAGCCCAAAAATCATGTTTTACTGTCCTGTGGTCTCAGCCTCAGATACTTATCAAATCACACAAAGCTCTTGTAGCAACAAACAAACAAATAAACAAAATATGTTCTCCTTCATTTCTGTCAAACAAAGTTGTATGACACGTTTCCAGTGGTTGCTAGGCAACCTGGGAAGCGCGACGGAGACTAGACCGTCGCATACAGACAAACTTGCCGGTTTTTTTGCAAATCGAGCTCAACACTGCCCCTAGTGTCCTGGAGCACTTCCGTTGTGTTTTGGAATTTGCATGTGTTTTGGAATTTGCATGTGTTTTGGGGTTTGCAAGTGTTTTGGAGTTTGTACGTGTTTTGGAGTTTGTACGTGTTTTGGAGTTTGCAAGTGTTTTGGAGTTTGTACGTGTTTTGGAGTTTGTACGTGTTTTGGAGTTTGCAAGTGTTTTGGAGTTTGTACGTGCTTTGGAGTTTGTACGTGTTTTGGAGTTTGTACGTGTTTTGGAGTTTGTACGTGTTTTGGAGTTTGTAAGTGCTTTGTCTCTAGGGGCCACCGTAGGGGCTAATGACTTGTGATTTATTAAACTAATTGAATTCAATTTACTTTTATTTACATAGTGTCACATCACATCAACAGTTGCCTCAAGGTGCCTTAAAGTCTATAGTTATATGAAAGTAAATATATAAGAATACCTAAATCAAAAGAACAACAAAAGAAGACTAGTTGGGTTTTAATAAGGTAGTTAAACAATTTTATTAACATATAGTCTTATGTTAATCACCTTATAAAAACATGTAAGCTGACTACCTATTTGCTAAGCGTTACTAAAAGAACCTACTATAACACATTACATTGTCTTATCTATTCAACTAATCTGTTTCTTGTAACATAGTCTCACACATTTTCAAACATTGCTACATGTTCCCATGTTTATTTGTCCTTTGGTGACTTGTGAAGGACATCATAATGTAACATATTTCCTGAGCAGGTATCCCAAGCAGAAGGCATTTATAAAAATGTTAAATGACACTGCCATCAGAACTAAAGTAGACACTGGTGATGGATGACTCAGAGCACAGCAGGAGTGCTGGGGATCCTGTACGTGACGATTTGATCAATGTGTCTCTCCACGCAGCCGGTCAGGAGATGTAGTGCCTGCCATGTTCAGACCCCATTGTTTAATCCAACACATCATTAGCACGCAGGCAAAGGTTAACGAGACAGAGATAACCCATTAAATAATCAATTGATCATTCTTCAATTTACCTAAACTCTTGTCCTTTTCTCACCAACACGGATCACATAAAACTACTCTAAGAAAAACACAGAGGCACAGTTATTCACAAGACATCTAGAAACACTTATAAACTTCAGATAAACCCTTCAGGACTTGCTCTGCTTTATTTATTTCTTGTACTTTCCTCTTTGTGGATTTGTCTGCTTTATCTCAGCTCAGGAATTGAGCTAGCTTTTGGGTGCATTTTCAGTTAGCCTGGACATCCATTATCAGTCTGAGGCAAACCTGATTTAGAACCTCAGAATTATTTGGTGGAGAAGAGGACATAGTCATTCTGTCACCTTCTTCTCTACTGTCAGTCCCATTGCTGCTCTTTAATAAGGCTGCTAATCAATTAAGGCATGTGTGCAAAAGGGTCATCTCAGCCAAGTATCCAAATGAGGCCAACGGTCAGATCAGCGAGACACTGCAGGGTTATTGAACAGAACACATACCTGTCTTCCACATTGTCCAGCTCAACTTAAATTAAGCTGTAAACTGACCATGCACATAAAACATTATTTTCTGAACGTCTGCAGAAAGTTTCTGTTTATCTTGAACTTAGTTAAGGATCTTATGATCCCTTACATGTTTGCCTAACAAACAAAGATGCCTGGTTTGACGCTTGGAGGAGCCACAAATTGCTTGGGGGTTGCGTCAGGAAAGGCAAGTAGCATGAAAATGTAGAAAATCAAATATGCAGAGCTGCATGCTGCTGTGACTGCTCAAATTAAAGTAAAGCCAATAGTCATTATGGCATTTAAAACTTTATCTGTCAAAAATTAGTTTATTCAGTAGAAACAGTGTACTCAAACCAAAATTTAAACCAAACAGCAAATCAAGCAATTAAATTAAATGCAGCCTGCATGGCATATGCATGGCTGTTGTGAGTCAGCTGCTGCTTGCAGAGTCAATTTTTTTATTTGTTAATTTTAGCATCTATGCCCAAAATATTCCCAAAGCTTCTTAGCTTGTGTCGCCTCTGCTTTTATTGATGTGCTCATCACTTTTAGATCAATAGATCAGATGTTGTCTTTGCATTTTAGTCAAATATTTATATGTTGTCGGGTTTTGTTTTTTGTTGTTGTATTTTTTATGTTATTTTTTTTTGGGGGGGGGGGGGGGGGGGGTATTAACACCAGTGTTTTAAAAGATTGTAACACAACTCCTGGTTGCTTCTAACAGGCTGTGCTCTTACTTTTTTTTCTAAAGGTGTGCTGTTAACATTTGTAAGCAGCACAAAGGCTCAGAATGAGAAGACACAATTTCATAGCTCTCAGATTGGTGAGGATGCCTCTCTACTCATGGCAGCAAACCTTTTACAGCTGCTTTGTTGCTGCTTGCTCGATCATACAGATCCGGACATTGTGTTTGACTTTCACACTTCAGCTGTAGCAGGACGTTTAAAAGGGTCTGTGATATGTAGAAACTGACAATGTCAGAATAAGCAGCCATTTTCACACTTATTAAGACCGTTTAATAAATTAATTCCTGCAAATCAAACAGAGAGACACTGATCTCCTGTGGCTGTACCTGGCAGTGTGCCTGGCTTAGACTCAGTCTGTACAGTGGTCCACCTCCTCCTTATTCTACGAAAAGATTAGAGGGTTGCAGGACTTATTGACTCCTCCAGGTATTGGAGTAATTAATGTAATTAGGCACTGTATCTCTGCTTAGGCCTTTTATCAAAGCTGTTTCTTTATCACTTCTGGAAATTTAATTAGAAAAATTGTTTTAATTAGAGATTTTGTAAAAATAAAATTAACTTCAGTCAGATGATTCCCTTGTTAACTGAAGAAGTATATAAAAAGAATAGTTGGGAGTTTTGTATTAACCACTTAAGTCCCACACAATTTTCTTTAAAATTTCCATCTGAGAAAATGTAGTGGCAAAAACAAAAAACTGTAAGTTTTTGATTTCAGGGCATTTTGAATTTTTAAAAAAATAAAAAAAATTCCCAGTTCTAACATAATCAAAACTTTCTTTTGGTCTCAGGAAAGAAAAGACAAAAGCAGCCAAGGACAAAATAACTGTATATATATACTATATATACTGTATATACTGTATATATATATATATATATATATATATATATATATATATATATATATATATATATATATATATATATATCACTAAAGTTTTATTGAATTGAATTGAATTGAATCCTGGTTATAACTTTTTCAAAAGGAAACCTTGAAGGCTAATTTCAAAAATGGAGAGTGTCTTTTTTCTGAATTAAAACTGGGAACTGGTTCCATAGGAGAGGAGCCTGATAGCCAAAGGCTGTCCTTCCCATTCTACTTTTAGAAACGCTGCAAACAAGTAAACCTGCAGTCTAAAACAAAATGCTCTGCTGGAATAATTTGATACTACTGTAGTCTCTTTGACGGGGACTGATTATTTAACACCTTAGATGTGAGGAGAGGAGTTTTAGATTCAATTTTGGATTCAACAGGGAAAAGCTAATATAGGACAAATCTTTTTCTAGTCTCTGATACTACTCATGTTGCAGAACTTTGGATTAATTAGCAACTTTTCGGGCCTGATACCATTGAATTAGAATAGTCTAGCCTGGAAGTAACAATTGCACAGGCCAGCTTATAAGCTTCACCTATTTCAAAGAGATTTAAATAAATTATTAAACTAAATGTTAAATTAATTTCAGTTTGTGGTCTTCTTTGTCATATTTTGTTTTTGTTTGTTTATTTTGTGCCAGAGTGAGTGTATTTTTAGTGAGCAACACACTTTCACACCTAACCCACTTATAGTGGCCACAGTTTCCAAAGTGAACCTTATGCTGTGTTCAAGAACACTTGGAGGATCTTGTCAGAAATGATGACTAGCTGATCACTAGAAGGGGTGTGTCTTTTATGTGCAGTAAATGGATGCAACAGAAATTCAAATGCCAAATTTTTAACTTGGGGTGAGATGAACTACCGGTTGAACTTACCTCCAAGGCTCCGGTGCAGTTTGGAAAAAAATGTGCATAGTGTGTGTATGTCATGTAATCAGGTCGAGCTTCTCCTTAGCCACCGGCTCACTGGATAAAGTTACTCCCTAAATGTCAGTGAACTTATATAACACGAGAAATGATCCTCTCTTGCAGTACCTGCTGCAGTTATGTTATACGTGCTTTGTAATTTAGCATATGTTGAATCATATTATCTACATTTGTGCTCTTTGACTGACCTATTTTCAGAATTATCAATAGAAAATAACAAAATAAAACAGTACATAAAACTGAGGAAGAACTGAGGGATGAAGGTGGTACTATTCTCAAAGAAATGGACAAAGTAAAAGATGGACTTTTTAAAATCAGTGAAACTCTGAAACTCGACGTGTGTTAATCCAATTCAAAGAAGAGCACAAAATCTGCTCTGTGCAGATGTACGCACACTTCATTTAAGGTTTCATTTGGTGTGCCACAGAAAGAAAAGATCACATGGGCATCATTTGAGTTTAAGTACAGTTAATAAACTGTCTGAAATGATTTTGTTAGGCAAATGGGGATTATGAAAATTTTTTTGTTTACTATGATATTTCAGAAGGTATAGTCAACATCTAACATGCCGAGTAGATGGTGGAGTGCAAATAAAAATTTTTTCCATGAAATGTAGTAGAATAAATGCATAAAGTAGTATCCTTTTTTTGAGAAACTCAAGGACAACATGAGTCTCTTATAACAGTGCTCTCCTCTTTTTTCAGGACTGGGCCAGCTTGATTTTATCTGTCAAAAGCTTCACTAGTTTTTAAGACATCTGCTCTCTTATGGTAAGCTTTCAGCAGAAGTACAATTCTGCTGAAACTATTCATCAAATTAGACAAAATCTGCCAAGAGAATAGGAGCATTTCACTTGCAGAGATTTTTAAAACAAATATCCTGTTTCAAAGCACTCACTGATATCTTAAAGTTTGGCCAGCCTAACAAGACAGTTAAAATCAATAACATATGTGTGTGTGTGTATATATATATATATATATATATATATATATATATATATATATATAGACAATCCAGAGACAATCCAGCACATAACAGCAGGGTGCAAGATGCTAGCAGGCAAGGCATACATGGAACGCCATAACCAAGTGGCCGGCATAGTGTACAGGAACATCTGTGCCGAGTATAACCTAGAAGTCCCGAGGTCAAAATGGGAGATGCCCCCAAGGGTGGTGGAGAATGACCGAGCTAAGATCCTGTGGGACTTCCAGATACAGACGGACAAAATGGTGGTGGCTAACCAACCGGACATAGTGGTGGTAGACAAACAGAAGAAGACGGCCGTAGTGATCGATGTAGCGGTTCCGAATGACAGCAATATCAGGAAGAAGGAACACGAGAAGCTGGAGAAATACCAAGGGCTCAGAGAAGAGCTCGAGAGGATGTGGAGGGTGAAGGTAACGGTGGTCCCCGTGGTAATCGGAGCACTAGGTGCGGTGACTCCCAAGATAGGCGAGTGGCTCCAGCAGATCCCGGGAATAACATCGGAGATCTCTGTCCAGAAGAGCGCAGTCCTGGGAACAGCTAAGATACTGCGCAGGACCCTCAAGCTCCCAGGCCTCTGGTAGAGGACCCGAGCTTGAAGGATAAACCGCCCGCAGGGGCGTGCTGGGTGTTTTTTTTTTTTTTGTTTATGTATATATATGTATATGTATATATATATATGTATATATATATATACATATATACATATACATATATATATACATATACATATATATATATATATATATATATATATACATATACATATATATATATATATACATATACATATATATATATACATACATATACATATATATATATACATATATATACATATATATATATACATATATACATACATACATAGACTCGTTCAACCATGCTGGTATTTTAGTAATGTGTATGCTCCAAAAGCAGATACACTGAGGCTTGGCTTCACTAACAGTGACCGTCGCCATGTTTCCAACAGGCTGTGTGTGATGGCGCCCTCTGGTGATTGCTCACTGCATCCAGAACAGTTGAAGTGGATATAACAGAGCAGGTTCGTCTGTAAAACACAGAATTTAAATGTTTTATTGTCCTCTGGTGGATGTGGATAAAGTCAAATTCCAAAAGTGCTATTTCATTGCTGCATTGTCTGTGCTCCACACAATGGATTCATACTGCCAAACTGGACTGTTGCTAGATGACTAGATTTTTCTTGTCTGAAAGCATAGCTGGACTGGCTAATGGAATAAATTTTGTTCCTTCTAATATATGTTCTAAGTATTTGATTCCTTTACCACTCCAATATGGAAAGTTTATCATATTATTGTTTTGTAATATGTCAGGGTTGTTCCAGATAGGTGTACGTTTGCATGGGATTAATGAAGACTCCGTCAATTTTAGAAACTCCCACCATGCTGTCAGAGAGAAGCTGATGTTGATGCTTTTGAAGCATTCATGTCGTTGGATATTTGAGCTGATAAATGGTAGATCTGAAATCTCTAGATTATTGCAAAGTGCTTGTTCTACATTTAGCCAAGGTTCGTCTAAGAGGGTATGTTTTAGCCATCCTGAGATAAATTGAAGCCTGTTGGCTAAGAAGTAGTGCTGAAACTTAGGTAGTTCTAATCCTCCTCTATCCTTGGTCTTTTGTAGTGTTTTTAAGCTTATACGTGGGGGTTTATCTTTCCAAAGGAATTTGGAAAATATTGTAGTTTCGATGTTTTTAACTGCATGAGTAGTCTATCAAATTAAGTAATCTACGTGTATTTGTTGATGAGTGCCTACCTTTTATGAAACCAGTTTGGTCAGGACGAATTAAGAGGGGGGTTATTTTCTCTAATCTCTTTGCAGATTATTTTAAGGTCTACATTTATAAGGGATATTGGACGATAGCTTGAGGGATATACAGGGCAAATGCCCGGTGGGCCGATGGTGATTTTTCGTTTTTATGGGCTGTTTTTTTTTTTTTTTTGTAACGGTATAAACAATGAAAGGTGGTGGATTGGCCAGATGCTGGTCGATCTGTAAAAATAATTCAGTTGTTTGGTGGTGGCTATGGAGCTTCCACAGAGGCCAGCAGGTGGATGAGGGAAAGGTGAGGCAGGAGGAGAGACCTGAGGTGGCCGCAGGTCAGGTGTACTGAAATTCAGGTAAGAAGTTATGACCTGCAGTCTATCTGGGTCAGATATAAACCAAGTTTAGGTGGAGTTTATTTTTGTTGTGCTGACTTTTTACAGTCAGTTACAATCAGAGAGTAACGCATTACTGTAATCTGATTACTTTTTAAAAGTAACGAGTAAAGTAAGGGATTACTATCGCGAAAACGGTAATTAGATTACCGTTACTTTCCCGTAGGAACGCTGCATTACTGCGTTACTAAAACCGTGATTTTTTTGCGAGAATGTCTCATGACAATGATGTAAGCGAGTGCGACGTTCGTGACAACAGCTGTGTGCAGATCAACAGTGGATCATATATCGAGTGCGGGAGAGAGTATGAGCGTGCAGCGTTTAAAGCGTGGAAGTACTGACCTTACTTTGAGTTTGATTCCATAAAAAGTGACAAAAACATTAGTGTCCGTTGTGCGTGGGAAGAAAACTTCTTTTTACAGCGAAAAAAACCCCTAAACTTCCGAGCAAGCACCGAGTGCGCTACGACGTAATGGGAAATTCACAGAGAAACTCGCGGATTCTTCCATTGACCGCGGCACACCTGCACCACGCACACCTCCGCCTACACCACTCCTGCTATACAGGTGAAAATAGAGCAAAAGGACCGCTAGTCTGTGACTTTATTTATTTTCTGCTGTGTTTTACTTGCATCTATTTGAAAGACTGAGTGTAAACACAAAAAATATTTTATTTTATGTGCTGGAATTTGCAGAAAATAGATTTAAATGTTAAACTAATTTCTTCCAGTCAGAGAATGGAGCATATAATTTAATTTTTGCTTGATGCATAAAGTTAAAAGATTAAAACTGATAAAACAAGTTTAAAAAAAAGAGACTTTTCCATTTGATTACATTTTGTATGATGGATTATGCAGAAAAAGTAGAATTGGGCTGAAAGATCTATTGCTTTATTACCTATTCAGGTTGTAAATCGTGTTTTTAAAAAGTAACTAAGTAATTAATTACTTTTGAAAATAAGTAATCAGTAAAGTAACGGGATTACTTTTTGGGGGAAGTAATCAGTAATTAGTTACTGATTACTTTTTTCAAACTGCACCCAGACCCAGGTGGTGTTACCCTTTCCCCTGGTGTGGAGAGAAGCAGACCACCCCGACTCAGCAGCAGCAGGGAGGCCCCACACTCCAGACCCCAATCGGACAGCCAACTCCTCCTCCTAGCCCATATGTAGTGTTGATGCATGTGTGTTCTAAGGTGCATTTAAAACCCAGGAGGGCATGGAGCTACCTGCCAGAGAGCAGCAGGTAAGCGCATAGCCCCTCCTGCTAGCCCTCAATGTCTACGTGTATTTAAAATTGAGAGGTGGGCAACGACGCCAGGGGTGGGTTGTACACCCTGATGGTAATTTGGAGTCTGTGTATCGTGCCCACCCCCAAGATCCTATATGTATGTGTTATGAGAGTGTGAGTAATGTGAATGTCTAAGTTGTGGGATAAAATTGACGCACAGGCAGCCAGAAGGGGACAGAGGGGAGGATGCCTCCCCTGCACCCTGGTGACACACCTTTACCCCAAGGCCCTGCATGTGTGGGTGATTGTGGTGGAGCGGGAAGAGGGAGGCAGCTGGAGATGGGGAGGGAAGGAAGGGAGGGGCAAGTGACCCCTCCCTGGGGCCAGCTCCACCGCTGACCCCAGTAGGCACCCCTACACTCTGCAACCCGCCAGGGAAAGGGGGCCCAGGCCCATCCGGACCGGGGCCCAGTTCAGCAGCACCGCTGCTGTATATTTTGGAAAGTAATTTGGGGGTTTTAAGAGTAAGAAATTGTACCACACTTGGTGGTGTTTGTAGTTCGACTTGACCCGGTTTAAATTTCTTTTTTACTATGGATTTAATTTGTTGATATTCTAAAAATCTTTTCTTGTTGATCCCCATATTGTGGAACTAGTCTGTCTAATGGAATAAATTTTGTTCCTTCTAATATATGTTCTAAGTATTTGATTCCTTTACCACTCCAATATGGAAAGTTTATCATATTATTGTTTTGTAATATGTCAGGGTTGTTCCAGATAGGCGTACGTTTGCATGGGATTAATGAAGACTCCGTCAATTTTAGAAACTCCCACCATGCTGTCAGAGAGAAGCTGATGTTGATGCTTTTGAAGCATTCATGTCGTTGGATGTTTGAGCTGATAAATGGTAGATCTGAAATCTCTAGATTATTGCAAAGTGCTTGTTCTACATTTAGCCAAGGTTCGTCTAAGAGGGTATGTTTTAGCCATCCTGAGATAAATTGAAGCCTGTTGGCTAAGAAGTAGTGCTGAAACTTAGGTAGTTCTAATCCTCCTCTATCCTTGGTCTTTTGTAGTGTTTTTAAGCTTATACGTGGGGGTTTATCTTTCCAAAGGAATTTGGAAAATATTGTAGTTTCGATGTTTTTAACTGCATGAGTAGTCTATCAAATTAAGTAATCTACGTGTATTTGTTGATGAGTGCCTACCTTTTATGAAACCAGTTTGGTCAGGACGAATTAAGAGGGGGGTTATTTTCTCTAATCTCTTTGCAGATTATTTTAAGGTCTACATTTATAAGGGATATTGGACGATAGCTTGAGGGATATACAGGGTCTTTGCCTGGTTTTAGCAGGAGATTAATGTTTGCAGAATTCATATTTGATGGAAGTCTGCCCCTTTCTTTGATTTCCAACAACGTTCTGTAAAAAAATAGTGCTAGAATCGTCCAGAATTCTTTGTAGAATTCTGCAGGAAAGCCGTCTGGACCTGGAGCCTTATTATTGGGCATACTTATCAGGGCTTCCTGGAGTTCACCTGGTGTCAGTGGTGAATCCAGTGCCATTGCTTGAGTGTCCAATAATTTTGGAAGAGTTATGTTGTCCAAAAACTGATCAATTTCTTTTTTAGATGGGTTTATTTGTGGTGCATACAACGTTTTATAGAAATCCCTGAAAATGTTGTTTATTTGTTTCGGGTCATATATTGTGTTCCCAGATGAATCTTGAACAGCACATATAGTTGTTTTTTCTTTATTTATTTTTACTGGTTTGCTAGAAATTGACCAGATTTATTACCATGTTCATAATTTTGTAAGCGTAGTCTTTGTACTAAGAATTTTGTTTTTTTATCAATTATCTCATTTAATTCTAGTTTTGTTTCGCGTATTTTGTTCAATGTTTCCTGATCTTGGTGTGACACATAAGCTTCTTCTAGTGATTTGATGTTTTTTTTCTAATTCCTAAATATTTTTGTTTTCTTCTTTCTTTTTATGTGATGAGAAAGAAATTATTTTACCTCTCATCACAGCTTTCCCTGCTTCCCATAGAACAGAGGCAGATATTCCGGGAGTGTCATTATAGTCTAAATATAGAGTCCATTCTTTTTTTAAATATTTAATAAAGTCTTCATCTTTAAGCAGTGATATATTAAATCTCCAGTTATTACTTGGCGTAGTGTTATTCTTGTGCATTAGTGTTAAAGATACAGGAGCATGATCGCTGACAGCTACAGGGTGAATCTCAGTGTCTGAAATGTCACTCAGCAATGAGCTGCTGACCAAAAAATAATCCAGACGAGAGTAGGAGTGATGAACATGTGAGAAAAAAGTATATTCCTTACTGTTGGGGTGAAGAGAGCGCCATGCATCGCAAAGGCCAAAGTCTGTTTGATTATATTTGTGGACTGCCAATTATGCTGAGTTCCTGCTGTATTGAGCCTATCCATTTCTTCATTTAGTCCAAGGTTGAGGTCGCCTCCAAGAACAAGTGTGCCATCTAAGTGTTCAGAGAGTGCACTGAAAAAACCGTGAAAGAATGAGGGATCATCAACATTTGGACCATATACACTTACAATACATAGCTTTTTATCAAGTATAGATAGTTTAATGATTAAGAATCTGCCCTCTGGATCTATAACTATATCGAGTACTGTGAAATTAATATTAAATTAATTAATATACTGTTTATGTAATAGCATGCCACATCTGGCCTGATTGTGGTTTGGTGTATATGGCCCAGGCTCATAGAAAACAGGTCTGGCCCGGTTCCGGCATCAAGCTGGCACTTCTAACTGACTGGTATCATGGCAGGGTGTATGTCAACCAGATGTGGGCCAGGTCTGGCAATGATGGCAATATTTATGTTCCTATTTTCCTATTTTAGTTAGAAGATACAAATGCCATTTTGCAATACTATACTGCTATGGTGGCCAACGTTTCAAATGCAGGTTTGACAAGTTTGTGACTGTACATTTTATCCAAAACCTAGTGAGGGTTTACTCATATTTACCACTGGGTGGTTGTAGCTCAGGAGGTAGAGCAGGTCACCTACTGATCAGAAGGTTAGTGGTTTTATCCCTGGCTCCTCCAGTCTGCGTGTCAAGAGTGTGAATGTAGTTAGCAAACACTCAGTTTAGAGAAAGTGTGTGATTGGGTGAATGTGACGTGTTGTATGGAGCACTTTGAGTAATATGGGTGTGGCGGGGCGTGGCCTGCGGTGCCGTGCAGAGGAGGCGGACACACCTGCACGGCATCCGCAATCACGCCCCGTCGAATTAAATATTGTACTGGTTCCTGTGGTTGGCGTTGTTGTTGTGGTTATTATGTTGAGCTGGCAGTGGGAGAGCTGCAGCTCTGGGTGCGGATGTACAGCAACCGTGAAAGTGTTAATAAAGTATGCTGCAAAGCATGAACGTGCACCAGGATCTGCCGTGGTCGTTTACAATGGGAGAGTAGAAAAGCACTATTTAAGAATCAGTCTATTCACTGTCTGAACAGAGTTACGTCATGTTACTTTTGCACTACTATGTTCCGGCACATGTTGTTATTACATGGCTTGATTAAGGTACACATTAGGCTGACATCTGGGGCCAGAGCTGAAACTGTTCTGGACCAGCACAGGGCCAGCAGTGTGTCTGCAACTGGCCATGTGCTGGCCCATGTGTGGGTTTACCTCTGGTAAACCAGATCTGGGCCACCAAAGGTACGTCATTCTTTGCGGTATGTGGGCCATGTGTAAGCACATTGTGTGGGACAGATCCGGGCCATACCAATTTTGCTATGTGGGATGAATTATGTAAAAATGGAAACATCATAAAATTGAAAATGAACATAAAGTAACATGTACTGAATAGAACATCAGTATGGCCATCATTATTTGCTTGGAAAGTCTAAAGTTCCATGGCTTTGAATAGCCAAAGAACACAATGCCCAGCTTAGAGCGACTAAAAGTAACTTCTTTTAACATTCTGTCCACTAATAATAGTAATTTGAAAAAAAAATATTTGGCATTTTTCATCAGTTTGGGTTCCTCTGTTTATAGTAATTAACCCAAGTTTTAGAATAGAATAGAATAGAATACCTTTATTGTCACTATACAGTTGTACAGTGAGATACAGAGCATCTCCTACTCAGTGCAAACATGCAGGGGGAGGGCTCTATCCGCCTTAGTGCAGCTTCCGTACCATACCGTGATGCAGTAAGTTAGCAGGCTCTCAATGGGCGAGTGCTGGAAGGTCAGCAGAGGATGTCTGGGATGATTGTACTAAAGGCTGAGCTGTAGTCCACGAAGAGCATTCGGACATAGCTCTGCCGCTGTTCTAGGTCACTCAGCACAGAGTGGAGGGCGATGGAGTCTTCTGTGGACCCGTTTGTGTGGTATGCAAACTGGTGGGGGTTGAATTCTGGGGGGAGGTAATCCTTGGTGTGCTGAAGGACTAGTCTTTCAAAGCATTTCATGATTACCGGCGTGAGGGCCACAGGGCGATAATAGTTCAGGCTGGTGATGGGAGACTTCTTTGGCACTGGGATGATTGTGGCTGATTTTAGACAGGATGGGATGGCTGCTTCATCCAGTGAGAGGTTGAATATTCTGGTAAAGATTAGGGTGAGCTGGTGGGCACATGCTGTTAGCACTTTACTTAGCACTGACCCTGCGCTGTATTCACCTAGAGGCACTGTGTGTAAAATCAATTTAAATAGCTCTCATGCTTAGTCTGGGTTTTAGTTTGGTGGCCTCTTGTCTGGGGCGACCGTGGCTCAGGGGGTTGGGAAGCGCATCTGTAACCGGAAGGTTGCTGGTTCGATCTCCAGGCTCTCTGTCCTGGTCATTGTGTCCTTGGGCAAGACACTTTACCCTACCGCCTACTGGTGTTGGCCAGAGGGGCCGATGGCGCGATATGGCAGCCTCGCTTCTGTCAGTCTGCCCCAGGGCAGCTGTGGCTACAACCGTAGCTTGCCTTCACCAGTGTGTGAATGCGAGAGTGAATGAATAGTGGCGTTGTAAAGCACTTTGGGTGCCTTGAAAAGCGCTATATAAATCCAATCCATTATTATTATTTCTTGTGATGAGTCTTACTTCCACTGTCTTCTTATTCCCAATGTATCCCTGCTGTGTTATGCATCTGTCTCCAATTCATCCAAACCATTTTAAATTACAATAAAGAAACACCAGAGCATTAACCACAGCCGAATACTGTGGATCGACACATTGCAATTATAATTTTTGCCTTTTTCTTTGTTTATTTTTTCCATGTTGTATTATAACTTACAAGGATTTGGCTCCCTCCCTATTAGATTATATCGACACAGAACAGAGAAGTGCATCAGAGCTGTGACCACAAAAAGGAGAGAAGAAATCGCTACTCGGAATGCTAATGTTTCAAAAGTGATTCAGAGCAGCGTTCGATCTCAAATCAAATGGGACTTATCACATTAATGCTAGATTAGATCACAGTGCTGCTGTGGTTGGTTGTGCATGCCTTTAGAGGCAGGGTCTGCTCACTGAATCAACTGTAACAGCTGTAAAGTGCTGTTGTGAAATTGTTCTAAAACACTGAGGACCATGTTCCCATTTGTGAAAACAGCACCATTGCTTTCTTCTTGCCATTAGAAAGAATGCACATCTGTACTCGACTACAGAAATCTCTTCAACTGGCATCTTTAATATACGTTGTACACATTACTGCTTCCACTCTCTATAGTATCTCAAGAAACATCAGCGCAGCTGATTAGAAAGATAAAAGAAGTCTCAATCTTAATGTTACAATGTGCACTAGTCCACTAAGCATCTGGGTGCAAACGTTTTGGGGGGCTTTCAGTGGAGCCAGTGTACCTAGATGGAAGGAAATATTCCTTCCTAGATGGAAGGAAATTGAAATATTCAATTTCCTTCCATCTGTTCTCCACATGGACTCAATGCAGTCACAACCTGCTCAAACATCATTGCTTGTAGTCTGAGTTCTAATGACCAAAGCACAAATGCAAACTAGATCATACATATTATGCTGGAGTGTTGGTAAGAGACATAAACACACAGGACACAGTGAAGCGGTTTGCTTTTTTGTTTATTTTTTTATAGCTTTTTTTTCCATTATTATTTAAGACTTTTCCCCTTTTTTCTTGCTATCAATGCTTTTGGCACTACATACTTAGGGTGACATGTTAGATTGTTTTTAAAACAAACATCTATTCAAAGCCTTCATCTTGTGGCAAGCAAAGTATGAATAAAGCTAATAAAAATAAAGGTTTACATTTGTCCTCCTTACTTTACACATAAAATAAAAACACTTTTTTGGACCCCCTCAAAAACGGGGGTATTAAAATATTTGACATTTGTATCACAAATCAATGTAATGACACAAAAAGTAAAACTTAAAAACTGTACAAAAATGATAAAATTCATTTTAAAAATCGTCTTGTGATCAAATGATGCTTTATGCGTTGTTTTACTGACCATAAGCCTGATTAAAAAAAGATGCCAGTTTACTTCTTCTGTTGGATGAAATTCAGATTCACTGGATGCCGGACATGAGGGACCAGTGGGAAGTTGGGATTCGGATGCATCATAGAACCTAAACAAAGAGAAAAGAAATCCCTTAGAAAAATAATGTCTCTTTTCCAAAAGTAATAAAAAAGCATTGCTGTTCATCATATCTAACCTTGGGCCACAAAGGGTTTACCATGGTGGTAGCCTCCGTTGCCCTGCTGGATGAAGTTCTGGGGCATTCTGTAGGGCCAGGATGGAGACAGAGTGTACTGAGGGGTTTTATTGTGCTCCCATAACCGAGAGCCTTGGCTCACAGCTACAAATGAAGCCGGGTGGCCAGACTCTGTAGACAAAGGGGAAAAAAAAATCTTTCTGTAACTGTCAAAAAGAGACAATTGGTACCGGTAAGAATTTTAATCCTAGTGCAGATTTTGCAAATCAAATGGTGTTTTGTGGGTGCAGCACCCATAAGGTAGTAATCAGGATTAGACTAACAAGCTGAAATCAGCATGCCACAGGGAACTGCAGAAGGGTCAACACTGAAAATGCTGACTACTTGCATAAATTTGATTTATTTACAAATTAAATCATTAAAACTTGTGAAATGCTTATGACTATAATAATATCATAGAAAATTTAAAAAAAACCCAAACAAACCAAAAAAAACCCCAACTAAATACAAACTAAAACAGCTAAGTGTATGAAACTGACACTGACAAGCCTCAGAGCTCGGGTAGACTGTCGCTCCTGTGTACCTCGTTCTTTTCACTAACATTTTTAAATTGTTAGGGTCAAGAAACAATCCTCGGTCTCATGCACAATCTTTTTGACAACTGCAAACTCATGAGGGTTTGGTAACATTTCCTCTACATTTGCACCATTTTCTTTAGCCTCTCCTAGCTGTGATTGAGATCTGCAGTTTCCTAAGACATACACAACCTAAATCCGAAACATCATCCTGGAACAAAAACTCCAGATTTACTTCTGAATGAAAGAATTCCTTGATTTTCTCTGTAAAGAAAGTGCAGACTCTAAAGCAGCTATACCTGAGCACTAGAGTCAGGTGATTGTGTAATAAAATAAGAAATGGTTTGATGCTTTTATTTAAAGCTAAAGATAGAGACAGAATCCCACACAGACAGATGGTGACCCCAAATCACCCAGTGAATACCTGACTTGACTACAGTGCCATTGCCCATGAGTGACCCAGGTTGTGCCAAGTGGTTGTGCCAGTGTCCTTCCCGTCCTGGCCCGCTGATGCCCAGCTGTCTCCCCGCCGGCTGGGCGAAGATTATGCTGGGGTCATTCAGATTCATGGTGCTGGGGTTTCCACCTGAACCTGTGGGACTCCCGTTCCCAGACGCTGAACGCAGGGCGAATTTCATGCCAGGCGGAGAGGGGGCAGTGGGAGAGGACGAGGTGAGGACTGGTCCATGGATAGGCCAGGAGGTGGAGGGAAGGTGGACTGGGTGAGTAGACTGTCCCTGGGACTGGTGTGACTGGTGCTGGTGGGTGGGAAGAAGTCCCAGTGCAGTGAGTGCACTTGGGTGATACTGGCCTGGGTGGGAGGTAGGAAAGCTAAGGAGAGAGAGCGGGACCTGGGGATGTGCAGACTGCTTGTGGGGACCAGCAGAATTGGTCTTAGTGTGGGAGGGCTGAGTAGAACTGGAGTGGGTGGAACTTGGGGGAACAGCAGTGGGCTGTGGTGAGTAGGGTGGAGTCTGACGACTATCAGACTATTAGAAAGAAAGAAAGGAAGAAAAAAGGAAGAAGTTAAAAATCAGCAATCTGAACAAGTGATGTGCAAATAAGTTCTAATTTTATTTGTTCGTTATTTTTGGATTCACATATAAAAGTGACGACTCTTTAGACCATGTTTTCTTAAATTCATTCATAAATCACACTAACTACAATCTTTTTTATTTTTATGGCAAAATGTAATCATTGGGATTATTGTAGGTTCTTTACCTACAATATAAACTGCCTTGATTCAACTGTTATTGTGATTTGGCGCTGTATAAATGAAACTGAACTGAATATGCCCAGTAAACTTATTTTCTGTTAATTATTTGCATCTCTTTCCAGAAGCATGCACTTAATTTTCAGTTGTTTAAGTGAGAGAAGATCCTATGACCTACAGTAGTTTGAGAGACATTGCAAAGTTTAATAACTTCCTTCATTATGAAAACTAAAACTACACTGAAGAAAAGCGGATCACATGTTGTTACATGCTGCCATTTATAGTTCTCAGAACTGGAATTGGTACCAAGAAAAAAAAGAAAAGAAAAGAAAAGAAAAGAAAATCACATCTCAGTGTTGAATATGCATCACTTATGAACTTCTGTCACATCTGTGCTAGCCAGTGTCAGTGATTATTTTGAAAGCGTAGTGTGTGTGGAAGGTTAACTGTTGTACTTACACATTCTGAGGCCTGTCTGGTCCTTCCAGGACAGTCTGCAGCTGTCTGGGGAATAGGGATGGACTGAGAGCTCACTATAGTTCGCACCATGTGAGAAGCTGTAAAAGAATAAAAAGCCATATAAGCTATCTTTTGAGTTCCCACTGCAGAGAATATCTGATGTGTCCCACATCTGATAATTATAACTCAAAATCAATAATTGTTAGGGCATTTACATACATTGATATTTAAGATTTTAAAGAGACTCATAATAAGGTTGGGCGATATGTAAAAATCTCCCAACTGACAATTGCCACTCCAATAACAATGATATTCACGCAGATGACTTTTTGATGGGCAGAGCAATCACGCAAACACTGATTAGCACGTTTAGAAATTATACATTTTGTTTAGAGGGAATAATTTACCTTCTTTATATGTTTGTTTCAATATTACCGGTAACCCTTTAAGACCTACCATAGAACCAAGTCCGCCCGAGCTTATCGTTATATTTTTACATGCTGTAGTCCTATTTTGGGGAGTATTTCAAGTTGCTATACATCAATATAGAGCTGGGCGATATGAGATTTTTTCATATCACGATATGTTTTTTTCATTTCAGGCGATAACGATATATATCACGATATAAGCCAAATAACTATATTTGTAAGATTTAAATGTGCCGTTGCTCACAAGTAAAATGTGAAATAATCAGCAGCTTGTTTTTATTTAAATATTTATTTCCCATAATAAGTTCAACAGGGTAGATGTACTTAAGGAACATGAGACTTTTTCAGATAAATAAAGGCAAATATTACAAACTACACAAAAGGAAGCCGCTAAAGCGTTTAAGTTTCAAAATAGAACAAACGAAACAGACTAAATTGTCAATTCCACTTAGAAACAAAATATTAATTCTAAAAATAAATCTTAGTTTGTTTTACAGAAGAACAGACAAAACTGACTAACTTTTGTCAATATCAAATAAACTGAGAACTAAAAGGAAATTCTCAATCTCTCCTTGTTGTATAGCTTAGCTTTTCAAACAGTTTTAACAGTTACTTTAGTCTGACAAAAGCCGAATGACGAATTAGCGCTTCCAGTCAGAGACTGAGGCTACGTCCACACGTACACGGGTATTTTTGAAAACTGAGATTTTCCGTTTTCGTTTTAAAAAATAATCCCGTCCACACATAAAGGCAGAAATGAAGGAAAACGCTGCTATGAACATGCCAAAGCAGCAGGTGGCGCTAGATTCCTAACCGTGCAGAAATGTTGGCCAATCAGAAGTCTAGAAGCCTCGGTGGGAAAAAGTAAACAAAGCTGGGGCATAGAAGCAGAACCGAGTCGTATGTGTGGAGGGACAGTAACTGTGTGTATATGTAAGCATTTAAACACTGCAGAGAGTAGAATTAACAGTAACAGTATTGTAGAAATTCATTTCACCGAAACAATAACGTGGCGCACAGTGTGACGCATGCACCAGTTTATTGTATTTCCAGACTTGCTTTCGGCACAATTTACAGTGCACGCTACTCTGTTTTTTGTCAGACTTGAAATAGCCGAAATACCTTCACACTACGGAACTTCTATGGCTCTTCTGTTCGACAATCTCTCCGGCATTGGAACCATCATCTGTTTTCTCTTCGGTCACGCTCGGTTGATTTTTCTAGTCGGCACACTCATTTCCTCCATTAAGCGCTGGCTCCATTACCCGCTGGCTGCTTCCCAAACAAACACACGTGCGGCTTGGCACTTGTGCTGTACGTAACAAGTCACGCGACGTGACGCTGCGGCTGTGATTGGTTCGGCTCTGCGCTACTTAATTTGGATTGGCTGACCTTTTTTTTTTTTTTTTTTTTTTTTTTTTTTTTAAGAGGACAAGAGCGGCGAAGTCTATCACGATAGTTTAATTTCTCTATCGAGTAAAAGTTATATCGCGATACATATCGTTATCGTTCTATCGCCCAGCTCTACATCAATAGAACTGTTATATCCCAAAATTTTATAAATGTATGCATTAAGTCCATAGTAACTGCATAAATTGCAAAAATGTGCAATAAACTACAAAAAAAAAAAAAAAAGGAAACTCGTTTTTTGTTTTTTTTTTTTAACACATATTTCTAGTTACAGAAATTTCAGAGGTATATACCTCAAAACTGTAAATACAAAAAAGTTGCACAAAATAGTTTCCAACCAAAGAAAATTTACTTTGAGTGTCTTCATAGTGTTATTTTTGCCATACACCAATTTTTATATACAGCATGAAAAACGAAAATAAATATTATTATGTAACTTAAAAAAAAAAAAAAAACTAAACTTTTTCCAACAGTGCAATTTGAGTTCCAAGCATCTCAGAAACTATACAGAAAAGAATAAAGTCAAACATGACTTTTAAAAACACCATTATAGGCTTTTAAAGGCCCTGAAGGTAAAAACTATGTTTCCCACAAAATATGACATCACTTCCGATTTTGGCAGGCAATGGCAGACATGCAATAGTTCGCGCTGATGTCTTTTCCAACGTAGAAAGTGCTATAAACAGCTGATCGGCAAAGCATGTTTCTGGAATACTATGCTTTTGTTGCTGCAAGTGCTTTTTATGCTATTTTTGCAAAGCTATATGTGGAAGGAAACCGTGACTTAGGACAAGCTGAATGCGTAAGAAGTACGTACTCCTCCGGTTTCCTATGCAAAAAAAATTATTGCGCTAGCTTATGTGGTAGCAATTCTACCGGGACTTAAAAATAGTTATGCAAAACGGAAACACCATCCTGACAAATATTCATTTTCATACACAACTTCAAAGGGAAAAAAAGAAGCTTTTTTTTGTGCTGACCTGGTGCTCCG
This sequence comes from Copadichromis virginalis, assembly GCF_057382275.1. Classification (NCBI taxonomy): domain Eukaryota; kingdom Metazoa; phylum Chordata; class Actinopteri; order Cichliformes; family Cichlidae; genus Copadichromis; species Copadichromis virginalis. The sequence goes on along the minus strand of NC_140634.1, from coordinate 13,901,263 downwards.
GCAGCTCTTTGTTTGAGGTGACGATATTCAGGGCAGTCTCGCCGTACATGCCCCATGTCCCCACACTGGAAGCAACGCCGATCCTTTGGCTCTCGTTCCTCCTCTTTGATGTCCTCATCTTTCTCATTTTCCTTCTTTTTTATTCTGACAAAAAAATTTCAAAAAAAAAAAAAAAAAAAATCATGTCACCACAAGAAGGTATGGAAAACATGCCAGATTTAGTACAAGTCAAATAAAAACAACTTTGACTGAAAATATATATCTGAAGTTTGATAGTTGAAATTAATTTACGTCCAGTGCACTGACTTCGTACTTTAACATCCATGGCTGGTTGATTGAATAGAAAAATGTTAGGCCCCAAAGTTATGATATTATATTCTGTACTGTACAGTGCTGTGCAAAAGCCTTGAGCCACCGCTCTCTTCTTTACATTTTGTTGTCAGTGAGCCTGCCTTTCTTGTAAGGTATCCTGAACAATGGTCTCCACGCTTCCTGAAGGTCTTTCAAAGGTTTTAGGACAATGGCTGCTTTGAGACTCATCTTTGGTCTTGTCCTTGTACCTGATCATTTTCAGAGAAATGTTTTTTAGTATGTTAAGCCCCTTTCTCGGTCAACAGTTAAAAAGAAGCTTAAAGCAACGGATGAACCAGTGTGATGTCTACACATAACAGATGACAGACAAGAACCAATTTTAAATTGTACCTTTGGGTACTTTGGTAATACTGGCCTGTCCCAAAACACAGCATTAGTTCCCATTTGTTTACTTTAACCTACAAAAATATACCAAAGTTAACACAGTTTGACAACCACAAATACAATGTTTGCACCAACAAGGTGAATCCCAGCATGCTGTTAGCCAAAAACTTGGCATATGCTGGGGTGTGCAATGTACCCATTAGAAAAAACCTGAGGAAACTGGACAAGTAGAGAACAAAAGAAGTTGCTTACCAAAAAAAACAAAAAAAAAAACTGGAATTTTCCTGAGAGATACAACTGGCCATTCTCTTGATTATTCTATTGTTCATGGAACTCTCATGAGAAATGGTCTCAGTGGATGGGTGGCTGTCAAGATCACATTCTTTTGGACAGTTCCCTCCACAGCTTTAGTTGTATTTTTTAAGATGTGAGATAAAACAACTGAGAGAAGTTCTTCGTATTTGAGCATATTGATTTTTTTCTCGGAAATCTAGCCAACTGAGAGATAAATCTCTGTGACTTAAGAGGGGACCACCTGCGTCTCTTTGGACAGTCCTTCATGTAGTGTCCAATCTTTCCGCAGATCCTGCAGCACCGGTCATTAGGAGCCAATTCACCATCTGTCAGCACCTTAGAGTCAAAAAAGTATTCCTGCAACAGAACAGAAGACATTCAAAACACAAAACACCATTAGGCTGGGATACACAGCACACAGCAGTCAAAGTCTGAACATTCAACTGTGTTACATGAATGACCTACCACTTCAGTGCCCGGGACGGGATAAAAGGGAGTTCCAAACAGCTTTCTCCCATTTATAAATGCCTTCATGATGAAGTTTGTCACTGGTGGAGGAATGAGAGGCAGCATAAGTAACAGGGCATTTTCACAGTTTCAAAGCAAGCTTCTGCAGACGTACCCAGGCCCAGAGCAGTTCTGAATCGATTTACATAGAATCCTGACATTTGTCTACATATTTCCCCTTCATAACAACTGTACGGTGGGTTATTTGTTTATTTTTAATATTCGTTTGGATGGAGTGTGGCCACTTTGACAAGTGTCCTGACACTGTAGGTGGCACTATTTGCTACGGCTCATTTTCACTAAACGCACAGTGGATTCACAAGTAACAACTTTATATAAGCACTAATGTTGAGACTTCAGGACTGGAAAGCAATGGCTGACATCACAATGACAAAACTTATGTTTCACATATAGTCTATGGTTTTGGTGCCCATTAAATTTGTTTTCAACAATGGACGGGAATCAGAATAGCATTCTGCCTGATCTGCTGATGTGCAACCACGGATGATCTGATATCCACGTGTCGGTGTTGTTCCCACATCATCATAATAAATGTTGTTCCAGGTTCAACATTGCAAGTGACCAATCACATTGTTGTGACATCCCCCTTTTGTGCCTTTGAAAAATGCCGCCTTAAAAAAAGTCTACTTCACTTGCGAGAAGAGAAACCGCTTCGGTCCGCCGATCCAGGAACTTGAATTCTTTGAATTTCCGGATACTTTTGTTTAATAAACAGTAAGCATTATACATATTGTCCTTACAGAGGCGGTTTCTCTTCTCGCAAGTGAAGTAGATTTTTTTGAAGGCGTTTGTTTTTTTCGAGGTGGCGGATGACGTCACGAGAAGGTGATTGGTCACTTGCAATGTTGAACCTGGAACAACATTATTTATGATGATGAGGGAAAAACACCAACACGAGGATATCAGATCGTCCTGCAACCACACATGCTGCTACACTGTGATTTTGTGTGTATTTACATTACTATCATAACCTGACAGGACCTGCTGTTTTGATCTAGTCTCTAAACCATCACAATTTGTCCTTCTTCTGTTCATTTTCAAGCATCAAAGTACAATGACTTCAACAGGTGAACAACTGTAAGTGTGGGTGCAGGTGTACAAATATTCAACCAGCCTCATCCTCTGGGCTAATCTACAATGGAAATGAAAAGCTGCAAGCAATGTGTGCACGGTGTACATATTAGAGCATTGGTGTCCAAAGACTGTTGCTGACTGTTGCCTGCTTTTACAGGCAACAACTGCAGAAGGGGAGACTAAATGAAAAAAAATGCTGCTAAGATCCACATAAAAGATAATAAGAGGATGAGAATGATGTAGAGGGTGAGCCTTTATAGCACAAGGTAAGACTGGCTACTCAATTTTTTCAGAGTTGTTTGAACCCAGTAGGAGGCTAAACTGACATGAAAAAAGGAAATAAAACCCAAGAATTGTCTAAGATTGTTCAACCACCAAAATTACACCATAACTTGACAGAGGTTTTAGGAAACTTTATCATAACCAAAGACAAGTTTTCAAAGTCTACAGAATGCATCAATAAGATATTTTTTGTATCAGGTATGGCAGGCACTTACTTTTACGAGAAACTCCAGCACCGAGGTTATGATTCAAATCAAAGGGATCTAAGAAGAAGAGCATATCAGTGGGATGAAAACAACTGTGAATCTGGAAGCAAATCAAGTTTACAGAGATGCAGAGCCATGTTAGCACCTTCAATAGCGATGCATTTGCTGGTCCACTGTTTTTCAAACGTGGTGAGGCGTTTCCTTTGGCGAATGCTGATCACGTGCTCTTTGAAGTCAAACTCTTCAGTGTAAAAGCGTAGAAGTCCCAGCCACAGCTCTCCCACAGACTCTGTGTTCTGCTGATTCTCTAAGTGATGACGACGCTGTGAGAACAGAGGAAACTAATTCCAGAGTCATTACAAGACAAACTGTACTTGCTGCTTTTTTGTGTGTGTGTGTGTGTGTGTGTGTGTGTGTGTGTGTGTGTGTGTGTGTGTGTGTGTGTGTGTTGTTTAATTAGATTTGACTGATTATTCGAGATACGTGGTTTTTTTACACCCCAGGGAACGCTGAGACTAAAGTTAACTTAGGTAATGCTTTTAAATAATTTTCCTACATAATTGCCATAAGACATTTTAACGTGGTTGCTAAGCTGCAAAACTCTTTTGTTTTTCCAACTCACCAGATCCTCAAGGTCATCAAAAAAGAAAGCGTTCCAGCCATCTACCAACCGCTGAGGAACAGTATTCCCATCAAAGATCTAAAAAGACATCACGTATCATTTAGAGCTATTTACTTCATGAAATTCAATGCAAAAATAATTTTAAAAAAAGCCTCTTCAAGTTTCAGGCACAGCACTTGACTGAGTTAATCAGTGGTAAATACCTCCTGCAGGACAGGAATGACAGGTGGCTGCCTCTGCTGCAGAAAGTAAAGCACCATCAGGATGTAAGCATAAGAAGAGAGGCTCCCTCTGGAAGCGTCACCGATGTCACAGCGCTGTGAGGACAAAAAGTGGGTTAGTTACAGGAAGAGACGACACTCGTGGTGAAGGCTTTTTGTAAGAGGGCACACTAAATCATGTTATAGATCTTGTATTTTCTGTTGCATTTTCTTCCTTGTAAAAGAGATTTGATTTCAACGTTAAATAAAGGTAAATAAAAACACACTAACATACATGTGTTATGCTTGCAGTGAGATTTCCAATTTTTTTTGGGAAGAAAACCCTGCTAACATTTGTTGTAAAACCCGTTCCCAAATTCAAGTGCAGACATCAGAAGAATAAGCTCATGTATGTTTGAAAACATGCAGGTGGATATACGTTTATTTGTATACTGAGCATCATTGTATACATACCATCTTTTATATAACTGCACTTTAATATTCCTTATTTTTGGTTTTGTTTATGCACTGGCCTCAATGCTGTTGAGTCTTTATACAGCTTTCATTTACTTGCTGTGTTGGTTCTGTTACTCCCACTGGTATGGGGTGGGAGATCACTTGCAAATACTGAATTTGTGCTTCTTTGAAAACACCCAAGAAGGATCGTAGATTACTGAATACTCAGCCTGAGTACTCTGGTTACAAACCCAGATTGTCAATTTTCACATACCTTTGCAAAGACCTTCATTGTGTATCCCAGAAACTGCACACGTGGATCCAGAGCCGCATATGTAGCTAGCATCCTGGTGTTGTGTTGAGCCTAGAAAGAAGAATCCTCCAAATTCATTTATAATGCAACATATTTGACAATATAAAACATCTCTTATAACATTACATGACAACAGTCATAATGAGGGCATCTTCCACTCACCAGTGTGTTATAAAGGCTGATATCCCCCTCCAAACCACTCTGTTTGTGTTCAAACTTCACTATAGGCACTTTAGCTGTGGTGATAGGTAAGATGTTCCTCAAACCTGAGATGATGGAAATTATGAGATTAAAGTCAGTTTTTCCACACAGACAGGAGTCTCCTACCAAATTATTCAGGGGGAAATAATAGGAACACTTTAACTGACCTGTATGCTTCTTGAGCACTTTTGCAAGGCCTTCAATGATTTCTTTGCAGTTCAGCTTCTGTTCAGACAGATCCAAAAAAATAAATTAAACACTGATCATATGAAATAATGATCATGTGTTTATTCAAGTGAGTGCATCTGGATGTTTTGTCTGCTAACCTCTGCAGTTTCGTGGCCCTCCAGAGTCATGCAGATGTCAAGGTCACTGTCACGGAATCCAAAGCCATTTTTGGAAGATCCAAACAAGCAAAGCTGGGCTTTTTCTGTGGAAACATGGACGTTTTAAAAAGAAAACCAAAACAAGGCACATCAGTCTTTTAAAGTGTTCTCACAGTGATGTTGTACTCTCTAAACTCCATCCATCCATCCATCCATCCATCTTCATCCGCTTTATCCGGGGCCGGGTCGCGGGGGCAGCAGCCTAAGCAAAGAGGCCCAGACCTCCCTCTCCCCAGCCACCTCCTCCAGCTTATCCGGGGGAATACCAAGGCGTTCCCAGGCCAGCCAAGAGATATAATCTCTCCAGTGTGTCCTGGGTCTGCCCCGGGGCCTCCTCCCGGTGGGACATGCCTGGAACACCTCACCCAGGAGGCGCCCAGGGGGCATCCTTGTCAGATGCCCGAACCACCTCAGCTGGCTCCTTTCGATGTGGAGCAGCAGCGGCTCTACTCTGAGCCCCTCCCGGATGGCCGAACTTCTCACCCTATCTCTAAGGGAGAGGCCAGCCACCCTTCGGAGGAAGCTCATTTCTACCGCTTGTATCCGCGATCTCGTTCTTTCGGTCACTACCCACAGCTCGTGGCCATAGGTGAGGGTAGGGACGTAGATCGACCGGTAAATTGAGAGCTTCGCTTTTACACTCAGCTCCCTCTTCACCACGACGGACCGGTGCAGCGCCTGCATTACTGCAGCTGCAGCCCCAATCTGTCTGTCGATCTCCGGCTCCCTTCTCCCATCACTCGCGAACAAGACCCCGAGATACTTGAACTCCTCCACTTGGGGCAGGAACTCATCCCCGACCCGGAGTGGGCACTCCACCCTTTTCCGGCTGAGAACCATGGCCTCAGATTTGGAGGTGCTGATCCTCATTCCCGCTGCTTCACACTTGGCTGCGAACCGTTTCAGTGCGAGCTGGAGGCCCTCACCCGATGAAGCCAACAGAACCACATCATCCGCAAAAATCAGAGATGAGATTCTGAGGCCACCAAAGCGAAACCCCTCCGCCACTTGGCTGCGCCTAGAAATCCTGTCCATAAAAATTATGAACAGAACCGGAGACAAGGGGCAGCCCTGGCGGAGCCCATCACCCACCGGGAACGAGTCCGACTTATTGCCGGCAATGCGAACCAAGCTCTTGCAACGGTTGTATAGGGATCGAATGGCCCGTAGCAATGGGCCAGACACCCCATACTCCCGCAACACCTCCCACAGGACACCCCGAGGGACACGGTCGAATGCCTTCTCCAAGTCCACAAAACACATGTAGACTGGTTGGGCAAACTCCCATGCACCCTCAAGTATCCTTGAGAGGATAAAGAGCTGGTCCAGTGTTCTGCGACCAGGACGAAAACCGCATTGTTCCTCCTGTATCCGAGGTTCAACTAGCGGACGAACTCTCCTTTCCAGCACCCTGGCATAGACTTTCCCAGGGAGGCTGAGGAGTGTGATCCCCCTGTAGTTGGAACACACCCTCCGGTCCCCCTTCTTAAAGATGGGGACCACCACCCCGGTCTGCCAGTCCACAGGTACTGCCCCTGATCTCCACGCAACATTGCAGAGGCGTGTCAACCAGGACAGCCCTACAACGTCCAGAGCCTTCAGGAACCCGGGGCGGACCTCATCAACACCAGGGGCTCTGCCACCAAGGAGTTGTTTAACTGCCTCAGTGACCTCGCCCCCGGAAATTGGCGGGTCATTCCCCTCAACCCCAGACTCTGCTTCCTCCTCGGAAGACGTGTCAGTGGGATTAAGGAGGTCCTCGAAGTATTCCTTCCACCACCTGACAATTTTCTCAGTCGACGTCAGCAGTGCTCCACCAGCACTATACACAGTGCAGGTAGAGCACCGCTTTCCCCTCCTGAGACGCCTGACAATTTGCCAGAATCTCTTCGAGGCAGTCCAAAAGTCTTTTTCCATGGCCTCTCCGAACTCCTCCCACACCTGAGTTTTTGCTTCAGCCACTGCCCGAGCCGCATTCCGCTTGGCCTGTCGATACCTGTCGGCTGCCTCCGGAGTCCCACAGGCTAACCAAGCCCGATAGGACTCCTTCTTCAGCCTGGTGGCTCCCTTCACCTCTGGTGTCCACCATTTGGTTCGGGGATTACCACCACGGCAGGCACCAACCACCTTGCGGCCGCAGCTCAATGCAACAGCTTTGGCAATGGAGACGCTGAACATGGTCCATTCGGACTCAATGTCCCCCAGTCTCCCTCGGAATGCTGTTGAAGCTCTGCCGGAGGTGTGCGTTGAAGATCTCGCGGACTGGGGCCTCTGCTAGACGTTCCCAGCACACCCTCACTACGCGTTTAGGTGCACCAGGTCTGTCCAGCGTCCTCCCCCGCCACCTGATCCAACTCACCACCAGGTGGTGATCAGTTGACAGCTCAGCCCCTCTCTTTACCAGAGTGTCCAGAACATATGGTCGCAGGTCTGGTGATAAGATTACAGAATCGATCATCGACCTACGGCCTAGAGCGTCCTGGTGCCACGTGCACTTATGGACACTCTTATGTTCGAACAGGGTGTTCGTTATGGCCAAACTGTGATTAGCACAGAAGTCCAATAACAAAGCTCCTGTGTTCACTGAGATATTCAACATCTCTTTATCTCAGTCGGTGATCCCCACATGCTTCAAAGAGTCCATCATTGTTCCTGTCCCGAAGAAACCCCACCCTGCTTCTCTCAATGACTATCGCCCTGTAGCCCTCACCTCAGTAGTGATGAAGTGCTTTGAACGCCTGGTCAGAGACTTCATCATTTCTTCACTACCAGACACGATGGACCCACTACAGTTCGCTTACCGTCCAAATCGTTCCACAGACGATGCCATCTCTCATCTCCTCCACACATCACTCACTCACTTGGACACTAGAAGGGGGAATTATGTTAAAATGCTCTTCATAGACTACAGCTCTGCATTTAACACCATAATTCCCTCCACACTCACCACCAAGCTGGAGCATCTGGGACTCAGCTCATCTATGTGTCAGTGGATCTCCAACTTCCTAACTGGCAGACCACAGGCAGTAAGGATGGGCGGACATGTCTCAGCCTCCACCACTCTCAGCACTGGAGCCCCCCAGGGGTGTGTTCTGAGCCCCTGCTGTACTCTTTGTACACATATGACTGTGTGGCCACTACCAGCTCCACCACCATCATCAAGTTTGCTGACGACACCGTCGTGGTGGGCCTGATCTCTGATAACAACGAGACGGCCTACCTGAAGGAGATTAGGAATCTGGAGAACTGGTGCCAGAGGAACAACCTCCTTCTAAACGTCAGTAAGACAAAGGAGCTGATAGTGGACTTCAGCACTAAGCAGGAGAGGAACTACCAGACCCCCGTCATCAACGAATGCCCAGTGGAGAGAGTGGACAGCTTCAAATACCTCGGAGTTCACATCACGCAGGACCTGTCATGGTCCTGTCACATCAACACCGTGGTGAAAAAGGCCCGACAGCGTCTCTACCACCTCAGACGCTTGAGAGACTTCCAACTGCCCCCCAAGGTGCTCAGGAACTTTTACTCGTGCACCATAGAGAGCATCCTGGCGGGAAACATCTTAACCTGGTTCGGGAACAGCACCATGCAGGACAGACGAGCTCTACAGAGGGTTGTGCGGTCAGCTGAGCGCACCATCCGCTCCGAGCTCCCTGACCTGCACTCAATCTACAGCAGGCGGTGCTGGACCAAGGCCAGGAAGATGGTGAAGGACCTCAGCCATCCCAACAACAGACTGTTCTCTCTGTTGAGGTCAGGAAAGCGATTCCGCTCCCTGAAGACCAACACAGAGAGACTGAGGAGGAGCTTCTTCCCGCAGGCGATACGGTCTCTCAATCACACCACCACACAGTACTGACCCACACATATGGTTCTTACACACACACTGGACTTTCTGGACTTTGTTTTTGCACAACACTGGTCACTATATTCTTCATTTCCGGTTAATACTTGTACAGCTGCTGTTATTGTGTATATATTTATTTATATTTAGATTTCTTCATACATTCTTATATAGTTCTATATTGTGTATTTTGTTGTACAGTTATTTTATTTTCAACTTTAATTTATATATTTTATCTTATTCTCCCAGTTAAATTTACCCTTCATTCTAATTTGTGTTGTACAGTTATTTCATTTTTAACCTTAATTTATATTTTATTCCTTCCTAGTTAAATTTACCCTTTTTAATTTTTCATATTTATTTCCTATCTTATTCATAGCCTTTTCCTTTTTTGTTTTCTTTAGGTCACGAGCAGTTGTCCAAGCATTTCACTACATATCGTACTGTGTATGACTGTGTACGTGACAAATAAAATTAGAATTTGAATTTGAACAAAGCACCGCTCGGGTTCAGATCAGGGAGGCCGTTCCTCCCAATCACGCCCCTCCAGGTCTCACTGTCATTACCCACGTGAGTATTGAAGTCTCCCAGCAGGATAACAGAGTCTCCAGGTGGAGCACCCCCCCCCCCAGGGACTCTAAGAAGGCTGGGTACTCCGAACTGCCACTCGGCGCATAAGCGCAGATGACAGTCAGGACCCGTTCCCCGACCCTAAGGCGCAGGGAACAAACCCTCTCGTCCACCGGGAAAAACCCCAACGTACCGGCAGCAAGCCGAGGAGATATTAGAATACCCACCCCAGCCCGCCGCCTCTCACCAGGGGCAACTCCAGACTGAGACAGAGTCCAGCCCCTCTCCAGGAGACTGGTTCCAGAGCCCAAGCCATGCGTAGAGGTGAGCCCGACTATATCTAGCCGGTACCTCTCAACCTCACGCACTAACTCAGGCTCCTTCCCCACCAGAGAGGTGACATTCCATGTCCCTATTGCCAGTCTTGGCAGCCGGGGGTCAGTCCGCCAGGGCCTCCGCTCCTGGCCGCCACCCGGCACACAATGCACCCGACCCCTATGGCGCCTCCTGCGGGTGGTGGGCCTGCGGGAGGATGGGCCCATGCCTCCTCTTCGGACTGTGCCCGGCCGGGCCCCATGGACTAAGGCCCGGCCACCAGACGCTCGCCCTCGGGCACCCTCCCTGGGCCTGGCTCCAGGGCGGGGCCCCGGTAATCCTATCCCGGGCAGGATAAACTGTTCCCTCGATGTTCTCTTCTGAATCGCTCTTTGTCTGGTCCCTCACCCAGGACCAATTTGCCATGGGAGACCCTACCAGGGGGCAAAAGCCCCCAGACAACATAGCCCCTGGGATCCCTGGGACACACAAACCCATCCACCACGATAAGGTAGCGATTCAAGGAGGAGCTCTCTAAACTCATTTCTATCAATTCTACAAAATCTGCTAATACTCATTAAGTTCATGGAACTCAACAGTCGCTTCACATTGAATGTATTCCTCAGTATATTGTGTCTTGTCAACTGCTCGACAGCTTTTAACTTAAATTGTGCAAAACACACAGTAACACTACACAGCAAAGTTACCAAGGAAATGGAGAGAAATGTTTGAGACTTTTGTTTGCAGTAGATTGTTTCAGGCTCACCATTGTATTCCTTCCTTATAAACCTCTCCAGGCTAGCAAGGATCTGCTCCCTCCTCTGCTGTTCAGCATGTGTAGGTGACAATTCATCTACCACAGCAGATGACAGACACACACACACACACACACACACACACACACACACACACACACACACACACACACACACACACAGAAAGAAACAACGATGCCTTAATTATTGAAGTTTTTTCTTTTTTAACAACTGCTGAAATACTGGTTTCAGACTGCACAATATGAGAATTATCTGCTTTTGATGCCATTTGTTTTCTCGTGTATTAAAGGAATTTTTGATATGTTTCCTCAAGCTTTGTAGAGTCTTTACATTTTGATCAAATATAATCATAAGGTATTTGCCAGCTGCCCACCATATGCTGAAGAGAAGATGGGTTTTTATTTTACCGTATTTTCACAACCATAAGGCGCACTTAAAAGTCTTAGATTTTCTTCAAAAAGTACGGCGCGCCCTATAGCGCAGTGCGCCCTGTGTGTTGTAAGGAGGACGTAGTAGAGAACACCATGAGAACGCTAAAGGGTGAAGTGTGGGCGTTGATCGTATATACCGGACAATCGCACATACCTGTATAAAAGGACAGGTATGTGCATTATGTGGAACATCGTTGTTTTAACAACCCTGAAAATGGCAAAGAGACACGCTTATGAAGCACAGTTTAAACTGAAGGCCATCAGCTATGCGGAGGAACATGGAAATCGAGCAGCCGCGAGAGAATTTAAGATTAACGAATCGATGGTTCGCAAATGGAGGAAGGCAGAAAACAAGCTCCGGCAGGTCAAGAAAACGCAGCTGAGTTTCCGCGGACATAAGGCGAGGTGGCCCGAGTTGGAGGAAAGACTCGAGCGGTGGATCATCGAGCAAAGAACGAGTGGGAGAAGCATTTCGACGGTCACCATTCGGCTAAAAGCAGTTTCACTAGCTGAAGAGATGAACATTGAACATTTCCAAGGAGGTCCGTCTTGGTGCTTTCGTTTTATGAAACGGTGCCATTTTTCCATCCGGACCAGGACTACGGTAGCGCAGAAACTTCCAGCGGATTATAAGGAAAAGTGAGTACCAAACTTTGTTTTGCTCCTGCTTCATTTTTAAATACGCACACTTGTATGCTTGTGTGTTGTTGATGATGACGATTACTGGTAATAAAAATGTGAGTACCAAACTCAGTTTTGCTCCTGCTTTATTTTTAAATATGCACACTTGTATGCTTGTGTGTTGTTGATGATGACGATTACTGGTAATAAAAATGTGAGTACCAAACTCAGTTTTGCTCCTGCTTTATTTTTAAATATGCACACTTGTATGCTTGTGTGTTGTTGATGATGACGATTACCGGTAATAGAAATGTGAGTAAGGTACCGAACTCAGGTTTGCTCCCGCTTTATTTTTAAATACGGTACTTGTATGCGCCCTATAATCCAGTGCGCCTTATGTGTGTGTTAAATACAGTAATGGCACACATAACTGAGACTGCGCCTTTTAGTACAGTGCGTCTTATGGTCGTGAAAATACAGTACTCAAAGATAATGGCTATACAAGCAAAATGATTCCTTGCAGGAAAATGCTAAAGTGAAACAAGTTAGAAGTGCAATGTTCGCTACATACAGTAACATAGTTTGCAGAGGCCATCGAGGATCTCTCTGAAGCGGTCATTCATAGGGGGCAGAGGCTTCAGCTCGATTTTCTTAAAGTCTTCAGGGCACTCGTCCTTCAGGTGACCATCTCGTTTGCAAATGCTGCATACGACAGTTGGAGGCTGGAACAGGAAAATTAACGATGTCCAGGAACAGCTTTAATGTTATGTAAGAGTTCCGAATGTCACATATTGCAAAGCTTGAAAATATTTCCTTATGTTTGCTTTAATGTGTCTAAATACTGAAGCAAGTCATATTGTCGCAATCTTAAAAATACTTGAAACTGCCAGTGCTACCCCTCAGCCTCTAAGTAGACACACCTACGTTATCAACTTCAAAATCCTACATTGCCTTGTTCTCAAGTTATTACATTCACATGATTTTCAAATAAATAAACCAATTTAAAACTACTGACCCACCAACTCATCCATCCACCGATCGATTCATTCACTTTCTTATCCTATTCTGAAGCTTTCCCAGCTGTCAAAGGGAAAGAGGTGGGGACAAGTCTACCACAAGGCTAACACTGAGACAGACAACCGCTCACACTCTCATTCACAATCACTAATTAACTTAGCATGCATGTGTTTGAGGAAGCCGGAGTAAGTGGAAAATAACCCACAAAGCTACAGGGAGAACACGCAAACCACACAGTTATGTAGCATGAGCATCTAAGATGATGCTTCTTCTATACTACAGCAACAAGTTTAATGGATCTCTATTATAAACAGGTCAGAAGCCTTATCTCAAACTACATTACATACAAAATGTTGTGCCTTGCTAAGGCATTTACAAATATTTATCCAATGGATGGATGACATTAATTACTATTTACCTTTCCACAAGTGAAAATCATCTTGTCAAACACATAGTGCAGATCATCTGGTGCAACAGGCCCGTCATCCTCTGAAACTCCGTTATCCTCCTCTTCCTCTTCTTCTTCCCTGTCACTGTCCAGCAGGCCATTGGGGGAGGAGGAAAGTGTGTTTCCCTCACTGAGAAGCATGTCCATGAGGCGGGTGTCTAAAGTGCTCTCATTTCTTTCTTTGGATGGATCTGAACCATCTTCATCATCACTGTCAGGCTCTTCGTCCTCCTTTGATCCCTGGTGCCCTCTTTGAACACTCTGGCTTTTTTCTGCTTTGATGTTATTCTCATCCTTGTTTGTAGATGAAGGCTCTTTCTTCCCAGCTTCTTCCAATTTTACACCCTGTGCCCTTGCTTTCTTCTTTGTTTGGTGTCCTCCGGTGCCCTTTTTCTGAGGGCAAGCAAAGTACTTGTAAGCTGTTCTGAAACGCTCTTGGATGTACTCAAAGACCATCTGGCTGTTCAAGCTTCGAGCAACGTTCCTCTTCAAGGCAAATGGATCTAGGAATATAAGAATGAATGAATTTCTCCATTTCTCTATGCTTGGAAAGTGAGTTTTGCAATAGAACTATCTCTTACCTTCGATAGCAAGCCTGCGACGAGGCCAGTTCTTCACTTCCCTAGAGAGGAGGTCCTTTAAGCGGATGCTGATGATATATTCTTCAAGTGCAAATTCCAGTGTGTAGAAACGTAAAAGCTCCAACCATAACTGGCCCAGCGCAACATCTTTACCCACGTTGAAGGTTAGGCGGATCTTTAGGTGAAAGCAGCTATGGTTAGTGCAAAGCCCAGGGGCAAAAGCGAGAGTATCAACACTGTCACTGAGTTAGGTAAAACAAATCTTACCAAACCCTCTGAGTTAGGGGCATCATTGCGGTGTTGAGGTTTGGCTCTGCCTTCTCCCCTGGCCTCGTTTCTGTTCTCTCCCCGTCCTTCGGTAGAGGTCGGAGGTCTATGCTCCCACTGGACATACATGTCCATTGTAATTCCAGTCAAATGATATTCATCCACATGTTTGACATCAAAGCCTTCAATCTGCAGGAGAAAAGCAAAGCCAAACATAACAGAGAGTAGAAGCAAAGTAAAACAGTTAGCAAAGAGATCACTAGCTTGTTTTTAATAGCCATTTTAGCCTGTAGAATCTGATATCACAGCTATATTTTTACTAATATTTACTACTGTCGTACTTTTGATACATCGCAAAGAAGGTCAAAAGGCAGAAGCCTGACTGAAAATCTGTGGTCTTATGGAGTGATGAATCTGATTTTTAAATTTGTGATTCAAATCATTGTCAACACGGGAGTGTCTACAGTAAAACACAGCGGAGGCCCCGTCATGATTTGTGGCTGCATTCCAGCTAGTGGTGTTTGAATTTTGTCAAAACTAATGGAATTATGAACACTAAAAATACTGTCAGATTTCAGTACCATCTGGAAGAGTTTGGCAACAATTTCATTTTCAGCATGATAATGACACAAAAAACCAATGCAGTCAATTCATACAGATAGAAAAACACATAATGGAACACTGCCAGTCATGGAATGTCCCCACAGAGCCAGATCCCAACATTATTGAGGTGCTGTGGGATCATAACAGGTAGCAAAACAAAGCAAGCTTCTCTTAGAATGTTTTCACACCGGTTTGGTCAGTTTAAGGCTACATCCACACTAGCCCAGATAGATTTGAAAACGGCGTTTTCGCCTGAAAACGCTTCGCGTCCACACTAGCGTTTTCCATCGTTTTCACAGAGTTGTGCGTCCACATTGAAACGGCCCAAAACGCTTATATTCCAATAATGCGCATGCGCCAAAGCAAGTGAGAATTAAAGAATTTGAAGAAAAGCTATCTGGAGCATGTACAAGCTGATATTAATCATTTTTAGGACTGTCAAAATTGAGAGCAATGAAAACAACTGCTGTATAATGCCCTCCGCTATCTTTGTTTAATTGGTCACATGACTGCATCACATGACTAAAATGTGTCATCGTTTTAGAAAGTCTGCGTTTTCGAGTCTCCACACTGCGGCGGGACAGCTCCGTTTTGAAATGTATGTGTTTTCGAGAGCGTTTTCAAAACGCTGCGTTTTTCCTTGAGGAAAACGCCGTCTCAGTGTGGACAGGAGGCCAAACGAAAACGCATTAGTGTGGACGTAGCCTAAATCAAACCCTGTTCATTTTCCCCTTGGTGTGGTGTATTTGTTTAGGTGTAAACACAGTAATCACACTTGGGTGTCGACCAAAGCAACCGCACAGAGACACTTTGGAGGGGGTGATCTCACTACAGTTCCAAATGAACTTGAGTGGTTTGTTTGTGGCGTGAAAGTGACCCCAGCCCGAGCTAAGAAAGTGTCCTGTAGCAAAATATGCTGTTTATTCTCAATGTGGGAAAATGCTCTGCACTATAAATTAGAGATGGACCGATCCGATATTACGTATCGGTATCGGTCCGATACTGACCTAAATTACTGGATCGGATATCGGAGAAAAATAAAAAATGTAATCCGATCCATTAAATATCACGAAAGCACCTCACAAAACTTGCAACACGCCGTAACTCACCTCAGAACGTTAGCACGTCGGAGCAGTATGCATTACGTGATAGAGCGGCTGTGGCATGCAGGACCTGTCGGTGGTCTGGATAGCATTTGGAGCTTCGCTAGCAACCCGGCATTTCATCTCCGACAAAGTTATCCCGAGAGAAGTAAAGCAAGTGTGTAAGTCCATCTCTGAATGTTTGTAAAGCATTCCTGCGTTAAGCTTAACAAGTGATATATGGAGCGACTGCCTCTTCTTGCTGCTACTTCAATCATGAAACTGCTTAATGATCAGCTGATCGGCTTTTCTGTAGCGAGTCCATGTCTCTAGTTTGCTTTTGGCCCACTTTGCACCAGAAAGAGGAAACCAGCGGCTGAACAACAGCAGCACGTTTAAGCTTGATCAGCTGTTGTTAGAATTTATTTAATATTACTTTCTACTCGAGGATCTTTTTCTAGTAGCTGACGCTGGTAACTGTGCAGGGGCGGATCTAGCAAAGTTTAGCCAGGGGGGCCGATAGGGCATTAACAGGGAAAAGGGGGCACAAAGACATACTTTTCTTTCTTATTCTCATTTGTCTCATTCTCAAATGTCTAGCTTTTAATAAATAATTATCTGACACCCAAAGTTTTAATTTGATGCAAAATGAGTAGAAGTCCATTACTGTATATAGTAACTATTAAGTCTAATATATATACACATATATATACACATATATACATATACATATACACATATATATACACATATATACATATGTATATATATACACATGTATATATATACATATGTATGTATATATATATATACACACACACACACACACACACACACACACACACATACATTAGGGGTGCAACGATATTCGTATCGAAATTGAACCGTTCGATACAGTGCTTTCGGTTCGGTACGCATATGTATCGAACAATATATATTTTTTAATTTATTTTATCAACTTTTCTTCTGACGATGCTGTCTGTGTTGAGCGCTCAGTGAATCTGCGTTCGACTACTCCGCCTAGGCTGCACTGTCGAGCACAGATCCACTGAGCTCCAACCACATGCATTCAATCAAGCTAGCGAGACAGAAGCTAAGCTCATTGCAACATGGCAACTGCCTCAGTGCCTCCTGAAGTCGAACCTCCTCCACCGTCATTGAAATCTGGCGTTTGGAACTTTTTTGGCTTTCGTGTGAAGTATCACCCTGATGGTAAGCGCGTTGTGGACAAAACTACAACAGTATGTCGGATGTGCCATGCCATGATTAATTACATCGGTGGGAACACAACAAATATGAATGCACATTTACGCCGACATCACCCTAGTGCAAAGACGAGTGAAGGCAGCCAAAAACAACAACAAACACACATGCTACAAACTTTGTCGGAGTCATTTAGACAGCCGTTAGCGCATGATTCTAAGAGGGCAAAAGAAATCGACAGGGCAATTGCTACTTTTATTGCTGTCGACATGCGACCCTTTTCTGTTGTAGAAAACACCGGGTTTCGGGAAATGCTGAGAGTACTTGAGCCCCGTTACAGTATTCCTTCACGAACCCATTTCACCGATATCGCAGTTCCTGCTTTGTACAAGGAGACAAAAGCTAAATTAGAGACGGCAGTGTCAGCAGCACCCGCTGTTGCTCTGACCTCAGACGGCTGGACGTCAAGAGCTACGCAGAGCTACCTCACTGTCACCGCGCATTACATTGATCCGGAATGGCAGATGAAAAACTGTGTTTTGCAGACACGCCTGGTCGAAAGTCACGCCACTGACGACTTAGCCAAAGGTCTCTCTGAAGCTGTGGAAGACTGGAAGTTAGTGCGACCAAATGTGACAATATCTGTAACTACTGACAATGCGAAGAACATAGTTAATGCTGTCACAGCTGCTGGGCTGGGGCCACAAATCGGATGTTTTGCACATACAATTAATATAGCTGCTCAGAAAGGAATGGCAGTGCAGAAGGTTTCCCATCTCCTAGCAAAGATGAGAAGAATTGTCTCCTTCTTTCACAGAAGCACAACAGGATGCAATGTGTTTATGAAAAAACAGCAACTGCTGCAGCTTAGTGGAAAAAAACTGATTCAAGATGTTCCAACTAGGTGGAACTCCTCTCATGATATGATGGAAAGATACCTTGAACAGCAAGCTGCAGTGTATGCTGCTATGGCCGACAATACTGTGAAGAAGAGTATGAAGAACATTCAGAATCTAACTCAGGAAGAACATGCACTGGCTGAAAATCTTGTTACAGTCATGAAAACCCTAAAAACTGTGACAGTCATGATGTGTGAAGCATCATCTCCAACAGCATCCATGATCCTGCCACTTAAAATGAACATCCTGAACTCTATGGCGCAGTCTGGTGATGACAGCCCAGCAGTGAGAGATGTAAAAAAAAAAAAACATCAGGGAGGACCTGGAGAAGAGATACGCTGATCCTGCCCTTCAGAATTACCTACACAAGTGCACAGCTTTAGATCCTCGATTCAAGTCCCTGCGACACTTGGATAATGTCACTCAGCTGAGAGTCTATGGAGCACTCGCCACAGAACTTGTCTTGAGCATTGAACAAGTAGGTGTTCTTTTTTTTTATTTTTGAAATTTTATTTAGCTACTGCTTCATTTATAAATATTATTTAAACAAATACAATTAACAGTTTGGTTGTTTATATTTCCTCAAGACCAAGCCGCAGGCACCACAGAAACTGCGACCTCCGCAGAGACTCAAGCAGCAAACTCTTCAGATTCACCATCAGCATCTCCACCAGAGAAAAAGTCAGCCATGAAGGAGTTGTTTGGAGAACTGTTCATGTCACAGGAGCCAAGGACCAGGTCTGCAGCCGAAGTGGCAGAGGAGGAAATTAACTTGTACAGGTTAGCAGACTGCATTCCCACAGATGATAACCCACCGAGATGGTGGAAGGAACATCACAGCTTGTACCCTCATCTTTCCAAGTTGGCACAGTGTTACTTGGTTGTACCTGGAACCTCTGTCCCAAGTGAGAGGGTGTTTTCCACAGCAGGTGACATTGTCACAGCAAGCAGATCTGTACTGTCAGCAGAACATGTGGACATCCTAATTTTTCTGAAGAAGAACATGGAAATTGAGTAAACTATGTTTTGGTTTGTATTTAACAGGACCGTTTATTTAAGTTGTTTATGCTGTATAAGCAGCTAAGTGCTAGCACTCCAGAAGATGAGTGTTAGGGGAGGTCCATTAAAGAGTGATTCATTTTATGGGTACCTGATTTGTTATATATGCTGCTGAGAATATACCCCAGAAGAAGGGTATAGAATAGCTTTTATTTGTATTTATTTTTTATTCTTTACATGGTGTTTTTTTTGTTTGTTTGTTTTACATGGTGCCAAGTCTGCACAACAGAAATATGTGAAGTATAGCTTTACCAGATTTAAGTTTTCATGTGTTTTCTGTACACTATAGAACATGGTTCTAAAAAATTTTTTTCATGTCAGGGATTGGGTGTGTTTGTTTTATATTCTGCCAAGAATAGAAAATACCATCAGGGATTCCCAAACAATGCAGAACTGTATGTGGTTGATATCTTGTTTTTAGAACATTTCAAATGTTTAAAAATATATTTAGGAAGGCCTTTCTGTGCAATACATTTTTATTTAAGTTGTTTTTGTTGTATATGCAGCTAAGTGCTAGCACTCCAGAAGATGTGTGTGAGGTGAGGTCCATCAGAGAGTGGTTCATTTTATGGGGACCTGATATGTTCAATATGCTCCTGAGAATTTACCCCAGAAGAAGGGTATAGCATAGCTTTTATTTTGGAAAAGGACATTTCTCTGAAATAAACTCGTTTCCAAACTCTTTTATTCTTTTATTATTTTGTTGTTTCAGCAACATTTCATTTAAAAACTGTATTTTTGAGTTAAAATAAATATTTATAATCTTAATAAATTACAAATTAAAAAAGGCATGAACATTTTTTTGTATCGAAAAAATATCGAACCGTGACACCAAAGTATCGAACCGAACCGAACCGTGAATTTTGTGTATCGTTGCACCCCTAATATATATATATATATATTAGGGGTGCAACGATATTCGTATCGATATTGAACCGTTCGATACAGTGCTTTCGGTTCGGTACGCATATGTATCGAACAATACAACATTTGTAATTTATTTTATCAATTTTCCTTCTGACGATGCTGTCTGTGTTGAGCGCTCAGTGAATCTGTGTTCGACTACTCCGCCTAGGCTGCACTGTCGAGCGCAGATCCACTGAGCGCTCCACACAGACAGCATAGTCAGGAGGAAGAGCACAGGGCAAGCTAGCGAGACAGAAGTTAAGCTCTCAGCAAGATGGACCTCCCCCACTCTCATTCAGATCTGGCGTTTGGAATTATTTTGGTTTTCATGTGACGTATGACCCTGAAGGTAAGCCAGTCATGGACTAAAGTAAAACAGTATGTTGGATGTGCCATGCAATGCTCAATTACATTGGTGTGAACTAGTGTGTTAGCGCAGTTAGCTCGTTAACGTGTTGGCCGTCTAGCCCCATGCACGGGGCGATCGGCGGTAGCTCGTTAACGGAGATTTGCCGTGTTGTGGCGTTAAGGTCATTTCAACGAGATTAACCTGAAAGCACTAGTGGGAACACAACGAATATGACTGCACATTTACGCCGACATCATCCTAGTGCAAAGACCAAAACAACAAGCAAGCATGCTACTAACTTTAGCCGAGTCATTTAGACAGCTGTTAGCACATGATTCTCCTTATGCTGCTGAGAATATAGCCCAGAAGAAGCGGATAGTATAGCTTTTATTTTGGAAAGAGCCATTTCTCTGTAATAAACTCCCTTTTCCAAAGATGAGTGATTCCTCAATCAGATACAGGGCTTGCAATATCGCTAGCCCGACGTCCCGAAGCTAGCGATTTTTTCAGTCGGGCTACCAAAATCTATCTCTTCCCTGCCCGTCAGGCTATTGTAGGAAAAATATATGTCAATGCTTTTGCATTCTTTCAGAAATGTAGCTGGGTAATTATGTCATTGGCATCGGTGAGCCACTGTCAATATGTGACATATTGAAGTCGCGTTTGAATTTGTGCTTGTTTTTTTGCTTTCACTTTGCAATCGTGCGAACTGTGTATAGAGAGCGACAGCACTGATCTGTGAGTGATGATAATTTGTGCACCAATTCCTCTGACATCGTCTTATTAATCGTTAGCTTACTATGCAAACATGACAAGTGAAATCTCCTGCAGCAAGCTTAAACATGTGAGAGGTTGATCGCGCAGAGAATCGCTGAGCTTATGTGAGTGCGTGTGTAAAAGCAGCAGGAGAAGTTATGACAAATCAGACTATAAGGCAAAAAGAAAGTGCAGCTTTATGGTTTCATGGACAAAATCATTTCTGTGGCTGCGATATGACGAGCTAAATAACCAGGGCTGCACATAAGTGGTCCGCAGGTGCGCATTCGCTGTCAAAATAAAAAACACGCACAAGGGTTAGGGTTAAATTTAAAAACTGTACTTTTGAGTTAAAATATATATTTATAATTTTAATAAATGACAAATTAAAAAGGCATGAACATTTTTTTTGTATCGAAAAAATATCGAACCGTGACACCAAAGTATCGAACCGAACCGTGAATTTTGTGTATCGTTGCACCCCTAATATATATATATATATATATATACACACATACCCTAGTAAGCTATAGTACTTTTTCCTTTGGGAAGGTACCATCTGTGCAGTCTGCAATTTTGTTGAAGAAAGATGTTGAATCTATTTAATATTTCTTGAAAAATAATTGATTTCTCTGCATTTTTTTCACACTGCATCAAATTAAGGTTGATTATGTCGATTAAGCATCATGAGGTGGCGCGTGAAGGGTGGTTCCCTATTTTTTATTTATTTATTTTTGTTGTTGCTGGGAGTTGGAACGCTATTAGTTAGGTTGCTTAATATTTATGCTAAGTACTCTTTAAAATACCAGAATAGGGAGAATGGTGGTTCAAGTTTATTAGATTGATCAGTATTGCTGAACTATGAAATTTTTTTTTTTGCATACAGGTATCACAGAATAGCTTTAGTGTAGTTGTTGTTTTAAACTTGAGTATGAACTTCTACAAAATGCAGCAAGATATTTAAAAAACAGTTTTGTTGATTAAAAAACACTATATCGGATTCATATCGGTATCGGCAGATATCCAAATTTATGATATCGGTATCGGTATCGGACATAAAAAAGTGGTATCGTGCCATCTCTACTATAAATGTAAAAGCTCTGTAAGGTCTTGCAACTAGCTGTGAAATGAATGTAAATTCTCACTTTTCTCACACAGCACTTTCTTCCTGTATTACTTTTATTGCTCCCACCCCAGATACATCTGCCTAATAAGCAGACTGACACATTTTGATTGGCTCGGAGTTCACTTGAATTTTTCTCTATGTGAAAACCAACCAAACCATTGTAAACCTGTAGTTTTTCCCCAAACTCATCACCTAATTCAGACAGAGAAACTATAGGGGTTTTTTTAATGTTGTATATTTGCACATTTTAATAAATCACTATATCTTTTTACAATTTCCTAGCAAAATATAAAGAAATAAAAGGTGGCCTAAAACCTTTGCACAGTACTGTATGTTTAAATCCCCAAAAAACACTTTCTTTTAAGATCTTTTAAGGCTGCAAAGCAGAAATATGGCAGCTTTGCAGCCTTAAAAGATCACCTAACTGCAGATTAAATGTATATGTAAATGTATATTTTTCTAGCCTGCCATGCCACTTCTCACTCTAGATTGTTAGCTGCCCAGTTTTGGAAACATGAGCTATAGAGATCATGTGCTTAAAGCATCAAAAATACTTTTAAAATATTCATAACCAACATCCTTTCCAAGAAATGTTTTTCCGTTTACACAAAACGATCCACAAACAGTTTGGTTTGACGGGTATATAAGAACTACTCTTCTTCCTGTCTAAGGAGCTTGAAAAGTAAAATGTCTGGACTTCAAGTTTCCTTGAAGAGGTTTCACCTCTCATTCGAGAAGCTTCTTTACTTTTAGAACTGAAGAAGCTTCTCGGGTGATTCAGGTGATTGGATGCCGGATCAAATTAAAATTTGACAGATTACAACTTAAGTGTGAAAAAGCTATAAAACCTCTGTATGTTACTCAATGTCATTGTAGCAGGTGTGCATCATTAGAGTGGCATTACTTGTTCAACCAGCACAACAAGTAGCTCCGTCACTCACATAGAGAAGCTACTGCCACTAGAATTGACACCTTCTCATATCCTGTTCTGCAGGGGATGTTTTTAGACCTTACACTATTTAAAAGCAATGAATCTCAGTGAGCAACATTAGATCAAGTTTGTAATGAAATCATTTCTGTTCTTCACCCTGTGTCATCCACATTTGTAACCATGTGGAAAACTGCAACAAGTCTCATAAAACCTATTTTATTTGTTTAATTTATCTTTTTAAAAACTAACAGGAAAAAAGATCTGCTAAACATTTCATAAACAGTGAGTTTATCATTACCTTCTGATAAATGCATAGATATAATATAGGTAGGCATCTTTAAAGAAAACTAATGATTTATAGCATCAGAAGAGTTTTCGTTATTACACAGGCAGAGCATACAGCATAGTGCTCAAAAAGTCTGATGAGATAATCTAAGCAACAACACGGGATATTTTTAGTGTTGTACTTTTGCATCAATGTGTCCATTCGTGACAAGAATGATACAATTTTCCATCAACGTCTTGTATTTACACCTAGTTTCCAAATAGAGACTCGAGCCATGTGGGATTGTTTTTTTTAACCAAACTATCCTGAAGACACACAGACAGAAAATGTGGGTCATTTTGTCCATTAGATGCTCAGACACTGTCAACATTACACTGTCTGGGCCCTGCTACCACTGGTAAAACCTTTGACATAGGGCTGCTCGATTATGGCAAAAATGATAATCACGATTATTTTCACTGAAATTGAGATCTCGATTATTTGACGATATTTATTTAACCCTTTAAGACCTACTATCGAACCAAGTCCGCCAGAGCTTATATTATTTTTTTTACATGTTGTAGTGCCATTTGTGGGAGCATTTCAAGTTGCTATACAACTGTTATAGCCCATATTTTAATAATATGTATGCATTAAGTCCATAGTAACTACATTAATTGCAAAAAAGTGCAATAAACTACAAAAAAATTGAAAATCGTTTTTGTTTTGTTTTTTTACATATATTTCTACTTGGAGAAATTTAAGAGGCTTATCCCTCAAAACTTTAAATACAAAAAAGTTGCAAAAAATAGTTTACAACAACAGGAAATTTTAAGTGTCTTCATAGTTTTATTTTGGAGATACACCAATTTTTATATATACTGCAGGAAAAACGAAAAAACAATCCTATGATGCAAATTTGCAAAGAAAACAGCACGTGCATCAAAATAAACTATTTCCAGCAGTGCAATTCGAGTTCTAAGCATCCCAGAAACTATTCAGAAAAGTCAAACATTACTTATAAAAACTCCAGTATAGGTTTTTAAGGCCTACGAGTAAAAAACTACATTTTCCGCGAAAATGACATCACTTCCGGTTTCGGCCAGGAAATGGCGGACATGTGATAGTTCGCGCTGACGTCTTTTTCAAAGTGGGAAGTGTTACGAACAGCTGATCGGATCGGCAAAGCGTGTTTCTGGAATATTATGTTTTTGTTCCTGCAAGCGCTTTTTATGCAATTTTTGCAAAGCTTTATGTGGAAGGAAACCGTGACCAAGGACAAGCTGATGGCATAAGATGTAAGTACAACTCCTCTGGTTTCATATGCAAAACCAATTATTGCGCTAGCTTACACGGTTCAGGTTCTACAGGGATTTAAAAATAGTTACGCAAAACGGAGTGTGCTGCTCTGACCAGATTTAAAGGGTTAACAATAACAATGTATTGAATAATGACTTTAAAAAATAATATAAAATAGTGTGCAACACCACTGAAGTTTTTTTTTTACCTCTCTTTTCAACCAACGGCAGTCACTCTCCTCTCCAAATAACTTTCCGAGCTTCCCTCGGGTCCTCTTAATCAGCGGTCTCCAACCTTTTTTGCGCCACGAACCGGTTTATGCCCGACAATATTTTCACGGACCGGCCTTTAAGGTGTCGCGGATAAATGAGGGAGGGGCTAATAATCGGCTCATTCATTTTTAATGATCGTTGAAAGCCCAGATCGTAATCGTGATTAAAATTCGATTAATTGAGCAGCCCTACTTTGACATGATGTGAAAGTGTCATATGATGTCAAAATTTGTTGTTGCTCTAGTAACACTATGCATTTGTGTTCTCTAATTTGTAACCTTACTTGCAAGTTGCACTTGCAGAGTGCAAACAGTGGATGGAAATTGTTGATGTGGTTACATGGTGGGTTTACCGCTTACCACAGCGGGTTAAAAAACTGAACCCAAGACTGAACATTTTTCAGTTTTAATTAGTGGTGCAACGGATCAAAAATCTCACGGTTCGGTTCGGATCACGGTTTTAAGTCACGGATCGGATCAATTTTCAGATCAGCAAAAAAGAAAAAATTTAACATTTACCTATTAACTTTTTAAGTATTTTTTGCCTATTAAAAACATTCAACTCAAGACTTATTCCACGCAATTATATAAAAACAAATTAAGGTGCAAAATAGGGCAGTACAGGGCTTTATATCTACCACTCCGCTGTGATATAATGAGCGGTCACGTAGCTTTCCGTTGACCTGGAGGTCCACCCGTTTGTAGTTGGGCAACAAAAGATGCCTGGGACAGTTCAGCCATAACGTTAAACTTTTCCTGCTCATACATGCCTGGGTACGATCCTGTCACTGAAGTGGACGCGCAACGGGATATCATAGTGTGGCTCAAGCACGTTCATCATAGTTTAAACCCCTTGTTTTGCACAAGGGAATACGGCCTCCCGTCTGCAGCTAAACACTCCAGTAGCTTTTGTAATAGCTTTAGCCCGGTCGGATTGGGCAGCAAAGGGCTGCTTAAATACCGCAAACTCCTCTGCTCCTCCACTTGGACCGCTAGCGCTGACCATAAATATCGCTTGACAGACTGACCACGCGCACCATACACATACCTTTTTTCCTTCTTTTTCGAATCTTCGGATCACGTGCGTGCCGAACCGTGGAGTGGGATCGGTTCGGATTACGGATCAACCGTGATCCGTTGCACCACTAGTTTTAATATATTACACTGCTGTACAGGCTTCTGAAGCATTACACAGTTAAGTTACTTTAGTTATTCTTAACTGTTCTTAACTAAAAGGTTAAGCAGTTATATGTTTACTTAAGATTTCCACTGAAAATCTATTACTTCTAGGCTGGAGGGAGAGCCTTCAGTTTTCAGGCCCCTCTTCTGTGGAACCAGCTTCCAGTTTGGATTCGGGAGACAGACACTATCTCTACTTTTAAGATTAGGCTTAAAACTTTCCTTTTTGCTAAAGCATATAGTTTGGGCTGGATAAGGTGACCCTGAATCCTCCCTTAGTTCTGCTGCAACAGGCATAGGCTGCTGAGAGATTCCCATGATGCATTGAGTTTCTCCTTTTCAGTCACCTTTTTCACTCACTATGTGTCAATAGACCTCTCTGCATTGAATCGTACTTGTTATTAACCTCTGTCTCTCTTCCACAGCATGTCTTCTTTCCTGTCTTCCTTCTCTCACCCCAACCGGTCGCAGCAGATGGCCGCCCCTCCCTGAGACTGGTTCTGCCGGAGGTTTCTTCCTGTTAAAAGGGAGTTTTTCCTTCCCACTGTCGCCAAAGTGCTTGCTCATAGGGGGGTCATTTGATTGTTGGGTTTTTCTCTGATGTATTATCGTTTGGTCTACCTTACAATGTAAAGCGCCTTGAGGCAACTGTTGTTGTGATTTGGCGCTATATAAATAAAATTGAATTGAACTGAATTGAAAAACGCCACGGTGGTTACCTTTGTGTTCATATTTGAGGTATGCTGTGTCACTTGGTATAATATTGCATCACTACTACTGCACTATAATGCTGATGCTGCTGCGTCAATACAGTTCACACTTTGAAATAGGTAAAGTGTCACTAACGACAGTAACTCTCTGAAGATGAAGGTGGTAAATGCCCTTCATTCACTTGTACTTATAACTGCTGCTGCTCAGAAGCTTTATGCTCCAATCATTGTTCTGTATTTTTTTTCCCTATACTCTCAAAAATCTCATTGTCGCAAACTTTATGGAAATACTCTCAGAAATCTCAGATACAATTTTGAGACTATATCTCCCAACTCTATTCCAGGTTCTAAAATATAAAGAAAGGGATTTAAAAATAATTTTGTTTAACGTTGGTTATTTGCCAAGGAGCACAGATACAGAGTGGCCCTTTCTCAGTAACTTACCCAGGGGCCCAGGTAGACAGGGAGGATAGGGTCTTTTCTCTGCTGCAGGAAGAAGATCACCATGAGGGCAAAGGAGTATGAAGGGATGCCACCTTCAGCCTGACAGTCAATGTGACACAACTGTGTGGATAAATACATAAAAGAAAAAAAAAATCTATTTTTGCTTTCAGCAAAACATCAAAGCAAAATTTGGTCCAAACAATACATCATACAGACCAACAGATCATCTGTGTTTGCCATTTGGGCATATAAGTTTTATATTTGCACACAAATGAGGTTGAAAATAACTCTTTTAACAAGAGATTTAAAAAAACAAAAACAAAAACCCACTTCCATTACATCATCATTATTTCTGGTCCGTCAGTTTTCATATCCAAAACATCCACTATATCCTTTGTGCCATTTCATAAACACATTAATTATCAAGTATCATGACACAAAGATACTTTTGCAACATGCTGAGAACTAAACAAAGGACACATGTATTAGGTGTATGCATTCTGAGTGTCCGAAACAGGCTTACCCTTGCCCAGTAGCGGAAGGCCAACACCAGTGAAATCAGTCTGGGCTCCAGTTTAGACAGGGCTGCCAGATGATTGGTCGTAAGACAAGCAACATCATTTCCTGCACTCACTTTACACATCAGACCGCTGTGAAGAAACAGAGGTGGGGGAAGATGACAATTAGCTGGACCAAATTCTAACTGTCATAATGTCTCACTGGCTCATGATCTGAAAAAGAGGTCACATTAAAAAACAAAAAACAATACCAGACTGCAGGCCTCAGTGATTTCCCACACACAGGCTTTATATAGGCTGGGCACTTAATACATTTTGATAATTCACAACTTACTTTAGAATTTTCATATTTATTTTTGTAATATATACAGTGGACATAAACAGTGTATACACTTTTCCCATTCTTAATGTGACCTAGAAGCCTTTACAATTCAACTGAAAAACAAAGTTGTTAGGAAAAAATATATTCAAAAAAATTAAGCTAGTTGCATAAGTGTCCACATCCTTAAACTAATACTGTGATAAATCAAAAGGTGTTACAACAGACTTCCTGGGAACATGCCTGCCATCAATTAAGAGACTCTGATTAACCCCAAATAGAGTTCAGCTGCTGTCCCGATCTTCACTGTTTTCTGCTACAGCAGAAGTCATGGTTTGCTAAGAGCCTAAAAAGCATCAAAGTCTAGCGGTCGAAAGGTATTAGTCAGTTTTTTGTTTTTTAAAAACCACTTACAAAGCATTAGATATATCATATACATCAAAGTGGATAAAAGCAAACAAAAAACTGGTTACAGCTTACAAAGAAATGCATCAACTCTCCAAAAGGCATGAGAGAAAATGTGTTCCAATCTGATAAAAAAAAAAAAAAAAAAAACACAATTCTGAAAGGTAAGTGTGAGTGGGAGGAATGGAAAAACTTCTATCAAAAGTGCATCACAGGCACGGTGAAGCATTGCTTATGATTTGGGATTGCTTTTATTTACCTACAGCTGTGCTTAAAAGCCAGGTACCAATTCTGCCAAGGAGAACAGTCAAATATAGAGTCAAAATTATCTCAGATGCTTGTTGATGGCTACCAAAACCATCTGGTCAAGGTGCAACTTGTTAAAGCGACATTTATCTAAATGTTACTGGGCTGGATGTGTATACAGTGCTGATCCAAAGTTTAAGACCACTTGAAAAATAGCAAGCAAAAAAAAAGTAATTTACTGTATAGTTTGATCTTAACAAGGTTCCAAGTAGACCCTTAACATTCAACAAGAAGAAATGGGAGTGAGCAAAACATTTGTTTTTTAAGCCTCCTAGGACCTGGCATCCACATATGTGGACATCACATTTTGGGTTGTCTAGACCAAAATACTTAATTTTTTTTCTACAAGGGCCTGATATCCACTTACGAGGACATTATACTGCCACTGTTCTATCAAAATTTAAAACGAATGTGGCTCTCATTTTTCTCAGAAACATAAAACTAGGTAAACAAAAAAACAATCTCGTAATTCTTTGGGACCGGATGAATGTAAAAACAATCAGCCCAAATATCAAAGAAAAATTAAAAATGCAAGCCATGAAAGAGTTCGGGTCTTGGGAGATTAAAACAATGCTTGAACTCAAACAGGATGTTTTACAGCTGTTCGAGTTTAGGACCACACCTCCAAAAAACCTGTGATTCTCCTGGAAGAAGTCCCTTGTCCTGCGGGCATTGTGTACTGTAGCATTGTCCTGTTGAAAAACCCAGTCGTAACCACACAGAGGAGGGCCCTCAGTCACGAAAGATGCTCTCTGAAACATCTGGACATAGCCAACAGCCGTTTGACATTCCTGCACCTCCAGAACCCTCAATTGCTCCACTGAAGGAAAAGGCATCCCATTCCATTATGGCCCCCCCTCCACTGTGGTGCATAGAAAACATTGCAAGTGGGATCCATCAGACCATGAAGGTTAATTTTTTTTTTTTCGCATCAAACACTTAAACTTTCTTCCACCTTTAAAAATTCTATGTTTGGTGCTCTCTTGGAAAGTCCAAATGGCCAGTTCTGTGGCGTTCAAGGAGATGAGGTCCCTGAAGACATTTTTTGTTTTTGAAGCCCTTCAGTCTCAGATGCCGTCTGATAGTTATGGGGCTCCAGTCAGCACCAGTAACACCGGTGCCGACTGCAGCCCCAGTAACGCTGATCGAGGATCGTCCAGTTTCTTCAAGGACAGCCAACAGGATCATCAGGCTCACTGCTGGTGAATTTTTTTTTTTTTTTTTTTTGGGGGGGGGGGGGGGTGGGGGGGTCTTCCACCTGATGTTTTTGTTCCATAATCCTCAGGATCATTTAAGACAGCGGTCCCCAACCCCCGGGCCTCGGACCGGTACCGGTCCGTGAGTCGTTTGGTACCGGGCCACGAGAGTTGAGGCTCAGGTGTGAAATGTATAGTTTTCGGGGTTTTTATCGGTTTTCAGCGTTATTTTGTTATCGTTTACTCTGTTTTCCTTGGTCTTTTCATGTGTGTTATGAATAAATTTTCTTGTTTTCGGTACCGGTACTAGTTTTATTTTGTTGTATTTATTCGCGACACCTTAAAGGTCGGTCCATGAAAATATTGTCGGGCATAAACCGGTCCGTGGCGCAAAAAAGGTTGGGGACCGCTGATTTAAGAAATTCCAAATGACTGTTTTATTGAGCCCCACGTCAGCAGCGATGGCGTGCTGTGAAAGACCCTGCTTATGCAGTTCAACAACCCGACTACATTAGAAAAGTGGAACATTTTTTTTTGTCTTTGCCATCAGTGACTACCTGACAGACAATGACTCCATATTTTTGCACAGATTTGGCCATTTAAAGGCATGTGGTCCTAAACTTTTGATCAGGTGTAAAACTGCCTTTTTTAGTTTAAGCGTTTTCAATAAATTGCATGCTCTAAAAATTTTTTTTTTTTATCTCTCTCTCCCATTTCTTCTTGTTGCATGTTGGAGCTCTACTTGGAACCTTGTTAAGACCCAACCATGCAAAATATGATTTGCCATTTTTGAGGTAGTCTTAAACTTTTGATCGGGACTGTATTTAAGCCTGTGTGTATAAAAATTGCATAAAAAGCGCTTGCAGGAACAAAAACATAATATTCCACAACAGGCTTTGCCGATCCGATCAGCTGTTCGTAACACTTCGCACATTGAAACAGGTAGTTCGCATGTCCGCCATTTCCTGCCCAAAACCGGAAGTGGCGTCATTTTCGCGGAAAATGTAGTTTTTTTACTTGTAGGCCTTAAAAGCCTATACTGGTGTTTTTATAAGTCATGTTTGACTTTTCTGAATAGTTGCTGGGATGCTTAGAACTCGAATTGCACTGCTGGAAATAGTTTATTTTAATGCACGTGCTGTTTTCTTTGCAAATTTGCATCATAGGATTGTTTTTTTGTTTTTCCTGCAGTATATAAAAATTGCTGTATCTCCAAAATAAAACTATGAAGACACTCAAAATAAATTTCCTGTTGTTGTAAACTATTTTTTGCAACTTTTTTGTATTTAAACTTTTGAGGGATAAACCTCTTATATTTCTCCAAGTAGAAATATATGTAAAAAAACAAAACAAAAACGATTTTAAATTTTTTTTGTAGTTTATTGAACTTTTTTTTGCAATTAATGTAGTTACTATGGACTTATAGCCCATATTTTAATAATATGTATGCATTAACAGTTGTATTGATGTATAGCAACTTGAAATGTTCCCACAAATGGCACTACAACATGTAAAAAAAAATAATAATATAAGCTCTGGCAGACTTGGTTCTACAGTAGGTCTTAAAGGGTTAAATAAATATTGTCAAATAATCGAGATCTCAATTTCAGTGAAAATAATCGTGATTATCATTTTTGCCATAATCGAGCAGCCCTATACTCCCTAGCCTTACATTTAACTTATTCTGTCACTGAAGATAATGCTGTGTCATAGACATACAACATGGAGGGACAAAAAGAGATCCTGCTAATGCTCACCTGCTAACATCCCGACAGAACACGATAGGTACTTTGGCATGGAAGTCTGACTCCACCTCAGAAAACTCGGCTAGGGAGAAAACAATCAATTACTGTTTGTTTTGTTTTTTTAAATGATGGGTTTCAGCCAAATTGAAAACAAAAAATGCAGATGGGGGGGGGGGGGGGACCCGAAACAGCATTCAGCTAATCTGGAGTTATATACAGCTTAATAACCAGCACATCAACTTAATATAAAATGCAACTGAGAAAACTTACGACTGTTTTTGAGGATTTCCAGCACCTGAATTAAGACTTCAGGTTGTGTCATCTGAACAGACATAAGAAAAGGTCACTGCTGTCATTGTGCTTTTGTGTTAAGAGTAAATGGATTGCAAACTATTAGCAGCAGACTTACTGAGGGAGGGTAGGTGACATCAATGTTGATATCACTTGTCTTGAAGGCAAAACGGGTAAGACACGAACCATAGAGACGGAGTGAACAAGCTGGAAACCAAAGAATCAACGTCAGGCAGATCTATAGTCTACGCAGAATAACTCTCACAGAAAGACTGCCAACTGTCAATAAAGATAAAATCAAGGAATTGACTGGATGCGATCACATCATACAACCTGTGAGGTGTTTCTGTATAATGATCTCCATCCTGCTGACCACTGTCTTTCGAATCTCAAAGTCTTCATCTGATATCCCTTGCTGCCTGGCAGTTTCTAGGACAGCGGCATTGACAGCCCACAGCTGAGCAGCAGAAGGAGGTGGCAGGGCACGCAGCTCGTTTTCCTCTTGTTTCTCCTAACATGTCACAAGCAGAATGTGTAAACTATTTTAAAATCTTCCTATCAGTCCACTCAGATAAACACCAGTATATCACAAGTACTTACCATTATGTTTTTTTTGTGTCTCTTTTCCTTGATGTGTTTGTGTGCTCCTTGAATGTTCTCAATGTGCACAGAGCACAGCTTGCATATGTACTGGTAGTTTGGGTACTCAGGGGACTGCTGTAAAAACAAAGACATAGGCAATCAATTTATGTTCTCTACATGTGGGGGATTTGTTATTTGGATCCTCCAGCTTATAATTAAACAGTGGATCTCACCTTGCCATGCTGGGTGGAGATTTAAAAAAAAAAAAAAAAAGTGCCCAGTACAAAAAAAACCAAAAACACACATTCTGAAAATGACTCAAGGTAACAGAAGAATGAAATAGCGAAAATTAGGAAGAACAGATCCTGTTATACATCCTGTTTAAAAACTGAATGTTCATATCAAACATTATCAGGGCTTCATAAAAATAAGCTCAGCTTATGTACAGGAAATTCCCATCAGCCAAAACCTTCCGACTACTCTAGAATGTGTTTCAGGCCGTCTTTGCTAAGTATGATCTTAGAGACAGTGAACAGTTTGGGTTTGGTTTGTATTTTAAAGAGGAGCAGCCAATTAGATGAACTGAGGGGCTTCACCATGGTCCAAATGGTAGAAAAATACGATAATGCGTCCAGTTTAAACTGAGCTCAATCTTGAGTTTACTCAGACTTTTCTATTAGAATGAGCCTTTTAGTCTTTTTTCCCCATTTATATGAGACAGAAATGATTAGCCATCAATGATCAGTGCATCAATGTTTAATTAGAATGATCACATTTAGGTTAGCACCAAAAATGAAAATGAGATTTAACACATGATCTGCCTGTGTGCTACTATTTTTTCCCATGTTTAATTTAACTAGACAATTAGATAATTATTATAGTACAGTAGCAATCTGCTTTATAGCTAAATTGTAAGCTGATTTATTCCAATGTAAAGGCAAGACCTTACTGCCAAAATGTCCTCAAGCTTTAGTTAACCCTTTATTTACAGAAGAGCCATTCCATTTGGATATTTTCATTTGTGCTGCTGTTTATGAAAATAAGTGTATCATAAAAATCGATGTATCTCAAAAATAAAGTTATGAACACATTCTAATTAAGATGTATAAAAATTTTAAAAAGCCACATGTGGAAAAATGCAAATTAAAAAAAATTATTGCACTGTCAAGTAATTTAGCAACTCTGGACCTATTACATACATATTATTAAAATTTGGTATACAAAGGTTATACTGAGTGGTTTTCTCACTTTCAGCAGTCGGTAGATGTAGTCTCTGCGGAGACGCTCCTCTGCCTGTCGGAGGCCCAGCTGTTGCTCTGTGAGAGGTCCTTCCTCCACAGTGGGCCTCACCTCTGGGCCCTCTTGCACAGACTGATTCATCAGTGTTGCGGCTTTCAACACTAAAAAAAACAGCAAACACAAAGCACTTTACTGGAGCTCTATTTGATGAAGAAGACTTCTTCATTTCAGGAAAAATGCTTTACAACCCACCTTGGGATTTTTCTTTTGCCAGGGCTCTAGTAGAGCTCCTAGCCTGCTCTGTAAGCCCTTTGTCAGGGGTAACAGGCACTACAGAAGACCTGCTCTCTTTGTTTGCTGAGGGGCTGCTGTCTGCAGAAAGAGATGTTCTGGACTCAGAAGCCTGTGGCACCAGGTGCTGCTGTAAGCTTGCCCCTTTTCCTTTGCCTCTCTCCCCAGAACCCGTTCTTCCAGTCAGCCTACTCAATCTGGATGGCCGACCTCTTCTCTTGTCCTGGGGAGTATCTGTAGAAGTCTTGCCCTGCCCACGGCTAACCTGGCTGCCTATATTATGTTCATCCTTGGCAGTCGTGCTGTTTTCTTTGCTGCGGCTTGCAGACTTATGACCCTCTCTCTGCACAAGAGTCTCTTTATTTGATTTCTCAGTGGATAAAGCTTTAGCTCCTCTGAGCTGAGACTGTTTGACTGTCTTTACTGGAGTCAAGGACTCATCCATCCCTTTGTTTCTTCTGCTCTTATTCCTGGTGGAGTCAACACCACACTGAAGATGGCCAGGGAGGCAGGCCACCCAAAGTCTAGGAAAAGAAGAAAAAATAAATTGTATCTGCAGTGAAATAATGTGTTGTGCATTGTTTTAACAATTCAGCCGAATGCATATGTAAACTTTGAATGAGTAACTTAGAGAAAAATCTTTAGTTCATAATTGTTAGTTTGTTTATTTAAAACTTTTTTTTTAATAACAGATTTTTTCCCTTTATTTTTTAAAAGAGTTGACTTTGACTCATTAAAAAGGTGAATAATCAAGTTATAAATAAATAAGGAAGTGTTGAGTTAATTTTGGGTCAGATCTTTACCTTTTACTATTTTGTTTAAAGGATTTATCATTGTTTAAAAGTAATAAAGATGAGCGGGGGGCGTTACAGAGCAACTTTAACTTTGTCTTTAGAGTTCAAACAGATCATTTTTATTATGCATTGTCCACGCTGAACACAGAAAATCCCAGAGCCAAGTTACCAAGTGAGCACATCAATAAGTTTTTATGAAATCAAACTAAAATATCTTGTGAGCACACTAAACAAAAACTATGACAGATGTGCACATACAGTACAATTTATAAAGCTCGTTTGTAATATTCTCAGTTAAAACAAAAATCGTTTAGCACAGAGATCCACACTGCTGCTAATGATCATTTTCATTCGTCATAAAGCAACAGACCAATTTGTCTATAAAATGCCGAAATTAATCAAACAAAAGTTAGCATCGTAGTTCCAACGTAATCAAACTAGCGTTTTTAGATCAAACACAAATGCCAAATAGACAGTTTACCACCCTGATTGCTTTCCCCCCAGGTCTGTTCCTGGAAATCCACCTCCACTATCGCAGTTGGAGATTAATTTCGTTTTACAGTAAACCACAGGTTGGGGGTTGCAGACATTACTACTCACTGGGGCTTCCGTGTGTTTCAGTTTAGAGAAAAACAAACTTAAACACAACACCGAAAGCTAACACACACAGTTAGCTAAACTTCCGAGCAACAAATAAGGGAGGAAGATGCCATCAGGCAGAGAAAAAAAATGCGTTAAAATAGAATTAACTTAAAAAGCTTACCATTAAAGGTTAAATGTACCGTCTTACGTTATGGGAATGCTTCACGCTTACTTCCTGGGGTTGCTTTGCTCTGCAGAGTACGTTGTTAGCCCTCTCCGTAATGTTACTGAGGTTAGCTGCGATGCCCGGTCGTCCGCCTGAGCTAGCTACGGGAAATAAATAATACTGGTACTCACTTACTACACAGCCGCAAGTCATAAAAAACACAAAGGAGACGCTTAAACCATTGCAACACAACAGAGCACGCACTGACTTACTTTCGAACTCTTAAGTTGATTCGAAATTATTGTTTAGCTATCTCCATGGTTCTGGTCTACATAATGTTTTCAAATCCCACGGCCCTGGTCAAAACAGCAAGCATTGACGCCATGTTAATACATTACCCCGCTGCATTGTGGGAGTGCCAGTGATGATGAAGAGGGGCGTGTTTCGTGCCGCGTTCATGTACTACTAGGAAGGTCCTTGTTTTGTATACAACACCCTTTCTCTCTCTCCCTCTCCCCCCCTCTCTCGCTATATCTATATATATATATATATATATATATATATATATATATATATATATATATATATATATATATATATATATATATATATATATATATATATTAGTGTCTGGAGAAGCTGTGAAGAGTGTTATGTTGCTTGTAGCATCATTCAGCATGATCAGTTTGGTAGTGGGTCACTGACATATCCATGGAGGGACACATAGAACTCTACATGCCAGATACCAAATGACTGCTATTTGGTATCTGGATGAAATCCTTGAACCCAGTGTCAAACCCTACATTGGTACACTGAATCTTAGTTTCTCTTGGTGCTTGGCATCACATGGCAAGAGTATGCAAATAGTTTCTGGTGGATCAAGGAATTGATTCCATTTACAGGCACCAAAGCTTGCCTGACCTAATAGAACACCGATAGAACAACTCTGGCACATTGTGTTTAGGTCCATCTCACTCCACCTGGTTACACGTCAGACTGTCCAGGACCTGGTCTAGCTGATGCACTTGTCCAGACCTGGAAGGAGATCCCAGATCTGGATCCAAGATCTATAAGGAAAAGAAGTGCAATTTGAGTTTCACATGCTCATATGGTGGAATAGTATATAATAATGCAGTTTTCCTCTGGATAACTGCCCTTCACTTAAGTACCTAAAGCACAGTGCCCAGCAATTTCCCTTAGAATAGTTATCCCTGAATCAGAAACATATAAATTCTCATTCATCCTCCTCTCAATCATCTGAATTTTTGCTCTGTTTTCAGCAAGAAACACCTAAAGAGTAAATGCTGAACTTATGCTATATTATTTTTGTTGATAGGCCTACGTCATACTTGCCCTAATCCTCCCTCATCAGGTTAGCAGGTTTCTGAGTCAATAATTTGCGCTGCTCTTGGTATAATGCTGGTTACTAATTGCTGAAATGCACTGGCTGGTCTTTATATATAAATTAAAGAACACTGTTAATAGATCACACTGTGATTGCAGCATCACAGTCATTTGCTTTGCTTAATAAACCTGTCCCATAGCCTCTAAAATAAAATAGCTACATTGTATCACAGCCATAGACATCCTACTTCAGGATGTCTGTGGCTAAAATAAAATTCCCTCCATTCATTATCCCAACTGACACAAAGAAAAACACAAAATCACACACACACACACACACACACACACACACACACACACATATGTAAAAAAAAAAAAAATATATATATATATATATATATATATATATATATATATATATATATGACAAACCTTAATCTTACAGAGCTTTTAATACACTTCTCAGTTCACGCAGTTCATGATCTACACCGAGAGTTCATGAAAATCTGTGTTTTTCATGCAAGGTAACAACTGGGCACGAGTCAGAATTGTAAAATATAGCTATAAATGATAATGATCTGTGTCACTTTGTCAACTTTGTTGGAGGAATGTATGGTCCATTGCTATGAATTATGAAATGGCATTTTTTCCTCTCTTTTCATAAAGGATGATCCCAGTTTATACTAAAAGTGGCGATAAAGCAACTATTTCCTTAGTATTTGGTAGTATTTGGACAATTAGAACTGCTCCAAGGCGCCACACAGATACTTCTGGGTCACTGCTCTCACGGAACCTTCCTGAATAAAACTGGAATGCACCCTAAACTGGGCCTCAGGTCCGTTATTCTGAGACATCAAGACACACTTTCCTCACGAGTTTACAGGCTAAATTGCTAGTTTCTGCTCATACCGAATACAACCGAAGACCAATAAGACTTTTATTTTTGTTAAGCGCTTCCTGCCCAGGAAACGCTGATCGCTGTGTGTAGCTTGAGTGCAGAGGAGGTGCGCAGACTGCTGGTGACTGCGGGGCGGACGGAGAAAGACTGCAGGAGTTTATCTTGGTTCCGCTGGTGGTTTGACTGCAAAGATGTTTCCTGCAGTGCTCACAGTGTTACTGACTTTCTTCAGCCTCGCTGAAAGCAAACAGAAAGACTTTTATACTTTTAAAGTTGTGAATAGCAGGGGTAAGCTGGTATCTCTGGAGAAATATCGGGGTTCGGTAAGTACGACTCACAGCAGCTTAAACTACAGATGTTAGAGCGCAGTTTCTCGGCACGCCAGCCCTTTGCTTGAATGAATGTTGCATGGGAATGTTGGCTTCTTTCTTTCTTTTACTTCTCTCCATGAAATGTTGTTTGTAGATATAACTAACACAGCAGTGATGAGAATCAGTTTGATTGTGGGCTGCTGGTGGGGATGTCCCGTCACGTAGCCCGGATAGCCTACGTGGCAGGCCTGCAGCCCCTGAAGCTGCAGAAAGTGCTGAGATTTCATTCAAACAAGTTACGGATCACCAGACCGCGTTAGCCCTAATCTGTCTGAAGACTTCACTCTATCTTCACTCTATCCGTCATCAGATCCGTCATATAAAATGATAATAATAAGACAAACTGCATCTTTTTTGACTTAGCTGTCTTTGACTTTATTTGCTTCCAAATTCTTAATCATGGAGCTTTAAATGATTATTATAGACGGTATCTTTCAAAAAGATATCCTTTTTGTAATAAGGTGAAAGACTCTCTGGATTTTGTTTTAACCATAAACACAAACAGACAAATTAGACTATAAATCTTTCACACACTACAGGTGAATGAACACAGTTTGTACACCACAGAGCTGTAGCGGTGCACTTTTTAAGGAAGAGTTACTGTAACTAGTACAGTGCCTAAATGGGTTGAGTGTACGTAAAGTTCCAATTTACATTTCATGTCAGCAAGGAATAATTAAATGTAAAAGCAAGACTGAAAACTGGTGTTCCATTACACATGAGAACTTTGCTGGACCTGCTGTGCTGCCTTGTAGATTAGACAAACAACCATTAAGATAAGACACTTGCTCACACACTGACATTCAAAGATGTTCAGTAATACGTACTGGATACCAAAGACAAGCAAAGCTATAGTCTAAAAAGTGAAGCCAGTGGGAAATGCTTTTAAACCTGCATTCTTTTTCAGTGAGTCCAAAAAATGGGTGATCTTTGAACCAGTTGAAGACAACAGTAGCACAGCATGATAGTTATTCACTGCATCTCACTTCAAAATGTTATATTCAGTTTCAGTTCAGTTGTATTTATAGTGTTAAATCACAACAAAAGCCACCTCAAGACACTTTATATTACAAGGCAAAGACCATTTAATATTAGAAAAATAACCCTAATAATTAGGGTAAGCACTTCTACATAACATCTGCAGCAGTATAATGTCAAGGACTTGTTTGAACCATTTTCCCTTGATGTCCTTGTGCACATCCCATAGTTGAAAACAGTCGAACAGAGTCACTCTCATTTAATGGGTTATTGTGTTTTCCGTCTCCCCTCCTCCATCCTACCTCACCTCACCTCACTCTTTTCACACCCTCTTCTCATTCTATATGCATGTGTGTCACACATTATTATTAAGTTATAAAAATAAGATATCGGCACTTTGTGACTTTGTACTTTGTGACTAATAAATCAACACCAGCTGCTTCTTCAGTGAGATCCACATTCTGTGGATGAACTCCCACTCCACTGTCGCAGATTCCAGCATGCTGATTATAGTCCTTGATCATACTGTAGTGTAACTGTGGTTTCTTGTATTTTGTTCGAGTTTTTTGTTTGTTTTGTTTTATTTTAACTAGAGTTGTGCTTTGTGTGATTTTGGGGTGCATTTCTATTTGCTGGTGTTTTCTTGACCTCTCAGGGCCACTGTATAAAAGGCATCAAGGACTGCCAAAACAGCAGCCCTACCAGTAACTTTAATTCAAAAAATGGGAGTCATCCAATGACCCCATACGCTACCTTCTCAGCATTACACCCACTAAGTTTGAAGTTAATCATATTAACTGTCTTTGAGATATGGTACCAGACACATAAAGAGCTTAATTTATTAGAGATGTGGATATTTTCAGTATCCCATGTCATATATGTCAGACTTGCAATTGTATTATCTTGACACCAGATGTCACTAGATGATAAGATTACACACTGCTTTCTCAGGAAGCCATACTTCTGCAGTGATGATCTTCTGTAGTTTAACTGCGAGTTAAAGTATGAAGCTGTGACATGTATTAATGTGTATTAGGATACTTATTAGTCTCTGTATCTGTGAATGGCGTCTGTAACATGTAAAGGCCTAAATCACAGTTATCTGTGGTTCAAATAATTAGTCAATCAGTGGGACGGCCAGACTTCACTTTTGCTTTTTTTGAAGAAGGAGCCTGTCTGTCTGTACACAGTGGGGCAATATGTGTGTGTGTGTGTGTGTGTATATATATAAAAGATGACAGAGGCCTGTAATTTTCATCATAGATATACCTCAACTATGACAGACAAAATGAGAAAAAAATATCCAGAAAATCACATTGTATGATTTTTAAAGAATTTCTTTGCAGATTGTGGTGGAAAATAAGTATTTGGTCAATAATAAAAGTTCATCTCAATACTTTGTTACATACCCTTTGTTTGCAATGACAGAGGCCAAATGTTTTCTGCAAGTCTTCAAGGTTTTCACACACTGTTGCTGCTATTGTGGCTTATTCCTCCGTGTAGATCTCCTCTAGAGCAGCAGTCCCCAACCTTTTTTGCGCGATGGTTTATGTCCGACAATATTTTCACGGACTGCAAGATGTCGTGGATAAATACAACAAAATAAAACCAGTAGCAGTACCAAAAAAAAAAAAATTAATTCTTAACACACGGGAAAACACCCAGGGAAACAGAGTTAACAATAAAAACAATAAAAAACAATGATAAAGACCAAAAAAAACCATAAAAAAAATTCACACCCAAGCCTCAAGTCCGGAACCAAACAACTCATGGTCCGGTACTGGTCCGTGGCCCAAGGGTTGGGGTCCGCTGCTCTAGATCAGTCATGTTTTAGGGCTGTGGCTGGGGAGTCTTTGTCTGGCCT
Organism: Copadichromis virginalis; assembly: GCF_057382275.1. Classification (NCBI taxonomy): domain Eukaryota; kingdom Metazoa; phylum Chordata; class Actinopteri; order Cichliformes; family Cichlidae; genus Copadichromis; species Copadichromis virginalis. The sequence continues at coordinate 13,860,164 of NC_140634.1, read as the reverse complement.
GTGAGCCTTCTAGGACTGGGCGATATATCAAGTTTAAAAAAAAAAAAATCGATATATTTTCGTACGAGATATAAGATGTGACAATATCGTTTATATCGATATAGTATATGTTATGTTATAATTATACTCGTGGAGTCGCAAGTTTGCCTTTCTTTCGTCCACTTTTGTCTCTCTGCAACGTTACTCGGCCTCGCCTCTCCTTCACTGAACACAACTCCCCCCTCCCCCATCGCTTCACCTGCAGGCAACGGCAAGCTGGACACGGCAAATCTCCGTTAACGAGTTACCGCGGATCGCCCCGTGTGTGAGGCTGGACGGCGTCAACGTGTTAGCGAGCTAACCGCGCTAACGACATGCATGGCCTAAAATCCTTTCATTTTCTGTATGTATGAATTCTGGTTGTGCCTACTGACCGCGAACCGATTTTATGTGGTACACGGCGCTCAGCAATCTGTCAAGAAATGTTTTAGTTCCACTTTGGAAAGCTACGGAGCTGCACCGCTTGATGGATTGTCGGAGCAGTAGGCTACCGTATTCCGGAGCCTCGCGGAGTGATACGTACTGTGCTTCAACGTAATATTACCGTATTGTGTGTGTATAAGCACCATAAATGGCACCTGTTAAGAGACACGGTTACAAAGCAGATTTCAAACTCCAGGCTGTCAGTCACGCAGTACAACTTGGGAAAAGAGCAGCTGTGAAATCTGTCTTTGTTATGCTCAGCGTCTTTTAGTTTACATTTTGACTGCACAATTGTGAGCTTTTTGTTATGCACAAAAACATCATTGTTTTCTTTTATTTATGGAGCATTATTATATAATAAATGCTGATAATTTATTTTTGAGTAATTTCTTCATGTACATCTACGCTGTATGTTAATAAAAGTGCCTGTGTGACATCTGGGACACAGCTTTGACTAAGAACTCTCTTTTTGTTCTTACCTTATGGCTTAAAAAAATATCGAGATATATATTGTATATCGCCATCCAGCTAAAAAATATCAAGATATGAATTTTGGGTCATATCGCCCAGCCCTAGTGCCTTCTCCACTTTGCTGTCCATCTTCACTGTCACAGTGCAATAAAGACAAAAATAGTCTAAAAAGAGACAACTAAACAAACAATTTTACATCAGATATGGTCTCAGTGAAAGTAACCGTTATTTAACATAAATTAATGAAAAAATATCCATATCTGTTTCAGTTATAGCAGGTGGCCTCTTCACTGAATGTGTCATCCTCAGCAGCCTTGTAAAATTGGTCAATGGCAACCTTTAACTAACACATATAGCTTTATAGATCCAACATATACTGTACAGTGGGGTGATTCAATCCAGTGGTTGCCAACTTTATGTGAACTACATGCAAATAAAACTGCAAGTAGTTCATTTAATTATGCATGTTTAAAGAAACATATATACTGACACATATTAAGCTAGGAAAGCTTTTGTGGTGTTTTTACAGTGTTTTCTGGTGGCTTTAGGTTTCCCTGGTGGTAAACGTAGCTAGTGAATGTGGCTTCACTGAGGAACACTACAATCAACTGCAGCAGCTCCAGCGGGACTTTGGTCCATATCACTTCAATGTGCTAGCCTTCCCCTGTAACCAATTTGGACAGCAGGAGCCTGGCAGTGACAAGGAGATTGACAGCTTTGTGCGCAGAGTCTACGCAGTCTCCTTTCCTCTGTTCAGCAAAATTGCTGTTGTTGGCACTGGAGCCAACAATGTCTACAAGTACCTTCTTGGTGAGTAACTGCCTCTTTGGGGGGGGGTTATGAGAGAGCAGTCGTGTGCGGTGTAGAAAAAAGAGAGGGGAAAAATAGAAACCTTTGAAGCAAAACTTAAAACAAATAATGTTTTTTTTAAAAGGTTACAAGCTTACACGAACCTGTTATTCATACATCTATGTCATTTAATCTTTTACAGAGGCATCTGGAAAGGAGCCTGACTGGAATTTCTGGAAGTATCTAATTGACGTTAACGGCAAAGTGGTGGATGCATGGGGACCAAAAGTCTCTGTCAAAGAAATTCGCCCTAAAATTGCTGAAATGGTGCGGCAAATAATCTTGAAGAAGAAAGAAGAGCTTTAACACATTTCGCTTCAAGACTCTACTTAATGTTAATACCACAGGGAAACTGTGGCAGGTTTGAGCAGAAAATGAGTCACTGCTTTGGTAACATTACACTAAAGCCATGGCTTATTCATTTGTGTTAAGGAAGTAAAACGATTTGTGGTAGGTCTTGTTTGTAGCTATAAATAATTTTTTAAAAAGGTGGCGCTACAGGAAATAGAAGATCAAATACACTGGGGATTGAGGCAATATAAGGTGTGATCAAGCAGCAACCCTCAGGCCAAAGAAAGGTTCCAAACATTCCTTAAATAGCTACACGAAGCTGGCTCCAAAATGCGTCAGTACTTTTGGCTCGCATGTCTAAAAATCCTTGCAGTATTAAAAAGCACACACTGGAATAAAAATTGTATTTGGCCTCTAATGATACCTATGCTAATTTAAGTCTCACAACCTTCTCTCAGTGTTTGTGGTGTTGGAGTTTATCCAAATTGATCAGCTACAACTGTACTTCTTTACTTGATCGTCTTAGTAAGATTCAAAGCTCCCAAATGTGTTATGGAAATTTTCATCCTTCTGACACCTAAGTTTAAGTGTACTGTAACAGAAAATTTAATTTCTCTTGAATCTGTACTAAATTTTCCACAATTTCATTGTAATTTCTTTCCTCTACTTACATTTTATTGTTCTTATTGTCATTCTTCCCATGCTTTGCTCTGGTTATATTTAGAGTTCCTTCAGTTGTCCAAGCCAGTAGTGTTAAATAGTACATGGTCTCTTCTTTTCTGTTCAGCAAATGATTTAATTGGCATATGAATAATTGATCAGTAGTTACAAGACAAATGTCTATATTATTAATTAAATGTTAAGCAAAAATGAACAAAAATATTTTTGTCGGTTCATTTAAAATGTTTGGACCCCAGATTGATTGGATGGCGGAAGTAGTGGACCTCCAGCTATTTTAATAGGGGACCCCTGAGATAGTCTATATAATTATTAAATTGAAACAATTATTTGGGTTTAACATAAGGAAATGTTAGTTAGTGACCGATTAGCCTAGTGACCTTTCCGTGTTTCTCATAATAAACCATTTCAGTGCCTCATCTTCAGCTGCAGGTCTAAACATCCTTCAGTTCAGTTCAATGCAGTTAGAGCAGTAAGGCAAGGCAAGGCAAGTTTTTTTGTATAGCACAATTCAACAACAAGGTGATTCAAAGTGCTTTACAGAGACATTAGAAACAAGAACAAATAAAAAGCATGATTTAAAATTGATTAAAACAAGCAAATAAACTAACTAACTAATTAACAAACAAACAAACAAACAAAACAGTATATAAAATCAAAACAGATAAAATCAGAACAGTAGATAAAATCAGTAGTTAAATGTAAGTTTTGAAATTTAAGCTTAAAGTGTGGATTTGGTGCTTTATTCAAATGCAGCTGAGAACAGGTGAGTCTTCAACCTGGATTTAAATAAACTGAGTGTTTCAGCTGATCTGAGGCTTTCTGGGAGTTTGTTCCAGATATAAGGAGCATAAAAGCTGAATGCAGCTTCTCCGTGTCTGGTTCTGACTCTGGGAACTGATAAAAGACCGGATCCAGATGACCTGAGGGATCTGGATGGTTCATACTGGGTCAGGAGGTCATTGATGTATTTTGGTCCTAAACCATTCAGAGCTTTATAGGCCAGCATCAGAACTTTAAAGTCTATCCTCTGACGGACAGGCAGCCAGTGTAAGGACCTCAGAGCTGGACTGATGTGGTCCACTTTTTTGGTCTTAGTGAGGACTCGAGCAGCAGAGTTCTGAATGAGCTGTAGTTGTCTGACTGATTTTTTAGGTAGACCTGTAAAGATGCTGTTACAGTAATCAAGCCTACTAAAGATGAATGCATGGACTAGTTTTTCCAGGTCCTGTTGAGACATCAGATCTTTTATCCTTGATATATTCTTGAGGTGATAGTAAGCTGATTTTGTTATTGTCTTAATGTGTTTTTCTAAGTTTAGGTCTGCATCCATCACTACACCCAAATTTCTCGCCTGGTTTGTGGTTTTTAGATGTATAGATTGAAGTTCTCTGGTGACCTGTAATCGTTTTTCTTTGGCGCCAAAGACTATTACCTCAGTTTTGTTTTTGTTTAGCTGGAGAAAATTGTGGCACAACCAGTCATTGATTTCCTCAATGCATTTACCAAGAGCCTGTACAGGGCCTCGGTCTCCTGGTGACATTGTGATATATATTTGTGTGTCATCTGCATAGCTGTGATAGTTTATTTTGTTGTTGTTTATAATCTGTGCCAGTGGGAGCATGTAGATGTTAAACAGAAGGGGTCCCAAGATGGAACCTTGGGGAACTCCACATGTGATACTTGTCTGCTCAGATGTGAAGTTACCTATTGATACAAAGTATTTCCTGTTTTCTACGTATGTTTTGAACCAGTTTAGTACAGTTCCTGAAAGACCTGTCCAGTTCTCCAGTCGTTTGAGTAATATGTTGTGGTCAACTGTATCAAATGCTGCACTGAGATCCAGTAAAACTAGGACTGACATTTTTCCACTGTCTGTATTCAGACATATGTCATTAAACACTTTGGTCAGAGCGGTTTCAGTGCTGTGGTTCTGTCTAAAACCTGACTGGAAGGCATCGTAGCAATTATTCTGTTTTAAGAAGTAACTGAGCTGTTGAGAAACTGCTTTTTCAATGATCTTACTTAAAAACGGGAGATTTGAGATCGGCCTGTAGTTGTTCATTTGTGTCTTGTCAAGATTGTCCTTTTTCAGTATAGGTTTGATTACAGCAGTTTTTAGTGATTCTGGAAACACACCTGATAATAAAGAAAAGTTGACGATCTGTAACAGGTCTGACTCTAAAGTCTTTGAGACCTTTTTGAAAAAACTTGTTGGCAGGACATCTAAACAGCAGGAGGAGGAGTTCAGTTTACCTAAGATGTCCTCCAGGTCTTTGCTGTTAATAGGTTGAAACTGTTTCATGGTGTTTAAACAGTTTTTTGGTGGACACAGTACATATCCTGGATCTGCTGTTGATGTACCAATTGCTTGTCTAATTTTTTGGATTTTTTCAGTGAAGAATTTGGCAAAGTCATTGCAGGCCATGGTCGAATGAAGTTCAGCTGCCACTGACACAGGAGGGTTTGTTAGCCTGTCAACTGTAGAAAATAAGACTCGAGCATTATGGCTGTTTTTAGTGATGAAACAAAAACAAATAAAAAGCATGATTTAAAACTGATTAAAACAAGCAAACAAACTAACTAATTTACAAACAAACAAAACAGTATATAAAATCAAAACAGATAAAATCAGAACAGTAGATAAAATCAGTAGTTAAATGTAAGTTTTGAAATTTAAGCTTAAAAGTGTGGATTTGGTGCTTTATTCAAATGCAGCTGAGAACAGGTGAGTCTTCAACCTGGATTTAAATAAACTGAGTGTTTCAGCTGATCTGAGGCTTTCTGGGAGTTTGTTCCAGATATAAGGAGCATAAAAGCTGAATGCAGCTTCCCCGTGTCTGGTTCTGACTCTGGGAACTGATAAAAAACCGGATCCAGATGACCTGAGGGGTCTGGAAGGTTCATACTGGGTCAGGAGGTCACTGATGTATTTTGGTCCTAAACCATTCAGAGCTTTATAGACCACCATCAGGACTTTAAAGTCTATCCTCTGATGGACAGGCAGCCAGTGTAAAGACCTCAGAGCTGGACTGATGTGGTCCACTTTTTTGGTCTTAGTGAGGACTCGAGCAGCAGAGTTCTGAATGAGCTGTAGTTGTCTGACTGATTTTTTTAGGTAGACCTGTAAAGATGCTGTTACAGTAATCAAGCCTACTAAAGATGAATGCATGGACTAGTTTTTCCAGGTCCTGTTGAGACATCAGATCTTTTATCCTTGAAATATTCTTGAGGTAATAGTAAGCTGATTTTGTTATTGTCTTAATGTGTTTTTCTAAGTTTAGGTCTGCATCCATCACTACACCCAAATTTCTCACCTGGTTTGTGGTTTTTAGATGTATAGATTGAAGTTCTCTGGTGACCTGTAATCGTTTTTCTTTGGCACCAAAGACTATTACCTCAGTTTTGTTTTTGTTTAGCTGGAGAAAATTGTGGCACAACCAGTCATTAATTTCCTCGATGCATTTACCAAGAGCCTGTACAGGGCCTTGGTCTCCTGGTGACATTGTGATATATATTTGTGTGTCATCTGCATAGCTATGATAGTTTATTTTGTTGTTCTTTATAATCTGTGCCAATGGGAGCATGTAAATGTTAAACAGAAAGGGTCCCAAGATGGAACCTTGGGGAACTCCACATCTGATACTTGTCTGCTCAGATGTGAAGTTACCTATTGATACAAAGTATTTCCTGTTTTCTAAGTATGTTTTGAACCAGTTTAATACAGTTCCTGAAAGACCTGTCCAGTTCTCCAGTCGTGGAGCTCTACTGCTAATGTTCAGACATTAGCAGTAGAGCTAATGTTTGAACTACAGAACTGACTTTAATCAGCATTCAAGCTCATAGTGAGTTCTGTAGTCAAAAATCATTTATTTGTACCGATTAGCTAATGAACATGGCTTTCCCCAACACCCAACTGCTCATCCTTGCTAGAAACCATAAGGGGGAAAGCATAAGATGCTAGTTACTGCAGCCCCAAACAATGACATTCCACCACCATGCTTGACTGTAGGCAAGACACACTTGCCTTTGTACTCCTCACCTGGATGCCACCACACACCCTTGACACCATCTGAACCAAATAAGTTTATCTTGGTCTCATCAGACCACAGGTAATACATGTCCTTAGTCTGCTTGTCTTTAGCAAAATGTTTGCGGGCTTTCTTGTGCATTATCTTTAGAAGAGGCTTCCTTCTGGGACGACAGCCGTTTGATGCATTGTGCGGAGCGTATGGTCTGAGCACTGACAGGCTGACCCTTCACACCTCCAACCTCTGCAGCAATGCTGGCAGCAATCATACATCTATTTTCAAAAGACAACCTCTATGATGCGAAGCACGTGCACTCAACTTCTTTGGTCAACCATGGCGAAGTTATGTTAGGTTCTGACTGGAACCTGTGCTGTTAAACTGCTGTATGGTCTTGACCACCATGCTGCAGCTCATTTTCATGGTGTTGGCAATTTTCTTATAGCTTAGGCTATCTTTATGTACAATAACGATTCTTTTTATCAGATCCTCAGAGAATACTTTCCTATGATGTGGCATGATAAACTTCCAGTGACCAGTGAGAGAGTGTGAGAGCAATAACATCAAATTCAACACACCTGTTCTTTATCTGTACCTGAGACCTTGTAAAACTAACGTGTCACATGACTCCTGGAAGGGAAATGACCAACTGGGCACAATTTGGACATTTTACTTTAGGGGTATACTCACTTTGAAGCAGATTTTAATCAGGCTGGTACAGTTATGTTCAGCCAGTTCTTAAATGCACCGGAACATGTGACAATGATTAAAAGCTACACTTTAGCTATTAGCAGTGGCTCAAGGTCAAAGTAGCCATTCATTTAACCTGAATTCTCGAATCTCTCTCTTCCTAATTATGTCCCTATTTCAGTCATTTTACTTGTTGGTGTAGGTATTATGGGCACCTGAGATGAAATTCCCCCTGTTTGAAAAACTGAAATATATGCAAGTATTTGATGTTTAAATTTATAGGTGCCAATTTTTTTGTATCTGAAGCGGCACAAGTATTACCTGTTTTATATAAACATGTAAAGAATAATCTTATTTTTTTAATACTATACCATTAGGCTGAATGTATGTTTGTTTGTTTGTTTAGAAATAAATATGCTAAATGATATCCCTGTGTGGTGAGAATGAAATAGCTTTAAGATTAAAGCATAGATTTTGATGTTACAGACCTGATCTGATATTTCCCCATTAGAATGTAGTTACCAATCTCCACTTCGCTTTTAGTGTCACTGTGAAGGCTCTTGGCTATTGGTGAGTGTTCAAACTGTATGTACTTTAGTTAAATGGTAAATTAGTTAACCCTCCTGCCATCCTTTAAAAAACTCACACCCATCACCCTAGGGACCATTCTCAGCCACGCCATAAAAAGACCATATATCCATATTTTATTCCACTTTAAATTAGCCAACCTTGTAAAACTACTTCTCCCTGAAATATTCATGTAAAGTTTTAATTATATTTTCGTTGTTTTAACCCTCATGTAATAACACTGGGATTTCCCAGTGTTATTACATGAGCGCCCTGTGTTATAAGCCCCAAAAACCAAAAAACGAAACTAAATATTTCCACAAAAAACCAGTTGAAGTAATATGTGATTGTCATTATAAGTAGGCCTTTAGATGGACCAAAGATTGGCACCAACATACATTTTGACCTGCCATTATTTTTTTTGCATTTTTTTTGCAATTTAAAAATTAAAACTTCAAGGCCCTGAGTCTTCATTGACATCCAAGAAAAGAAGAAAAAATAAAATCATATGATGATAATTTGGGGTTGAAAAATAGCGTTTATAATGGAAGTCAATGGGCAGAAAATGGTCCCCAGGGTGATGGGTGTGGGGATTTCTGCTGCTCAGCCATTTTAGGCTGATTTAAGGAATTCACACTGGAATATTAACATTGACAGGTAAAAACTATCCTGTGGCAAGTTTGGTTATATTCCACTGAACACAGTGGAAATGGCAGCCATTTAACACATAGCAGTGGCACAAAAAGGTCCCAAGAAGGCAGGAAGGTTAAACTACTACTAAAGTACATTTGCTTGACTTGATGTACTTACCTACGTTAACTGTAATGACTCTTAACAGGATACATTGTTTTAACAAAGTAAATGATGAGACTATTTCGGATTTTTCAAGTGCTTATCTGAGTCAACACAGTGAGGAGTGCCAGAGGAAACAGAATACCCAACCACAATTAAGAGGATACATTCCCAACCCACGGAGCTAGATACTACAGATTACACCCATAATTTAGGAGTGGAGTGGATGGAATGTCACACATGCATTTCTGACTAAAACCTCATTGTGCACTTGTGGAATCAGCGTGAGTGTTGTTTGTGTCACAGTGACCAGCACAATCACTTTCAATGACTTGTGACAAATGCTGGTTGAAAAATGGGATGCCAACCCACACCAGTGTGTGACCAAGCTGGTAACCAGCATGAGGAGGAGATGCCAGGCTGTTGTGACTGTGTATCAGTCACAACAGCCTGTCAGGAAAGGTAACTCTAGTATCAACTTCAGTCTATTAAACATCCGCTCCCTCACTGGTAAGGGACATCTCATCCAGGATCTCCGATCGTAAGTTGGATTTTCTTTGCCTGACTGAAACGTGGCAACAGCCCAATGATTTTGTTTCTCTCAATAACTCCATTCCATCTGAGTTTGTTTATACCTGTCAACCTCGCAACTCGGGGAGGGGCGGGGGTCTCGCGATAATTCACCGGAAGCACTGGAAAGTTCTCCCTGTCTCTGCCCCTCTCTCCCATTCATTTGAAAACATTGCATTACAGCTCCCTGGATCTATCCCCACCAGTATATGTATATCGGCCACCTAAGCCAAATAAGGAGTTTTTAAATGAATTTGCTGCTCTACTCACTCATTTCTCTATACTTTCTCTAAATCTGATAATTGTTGGTGACTTCAATATTCATATGGACAGTGACAAAATCCTCCTTTCCAGAGATTTTACCCCCTGCCTGGAAAGTTTTGGGCTTCTACAGTACATAAAGTTTTCTACTCATTCTAAAGGACATATCTTGGATTTGCTCTGTTGTTGTGGTATTACCCCTACACATTGTAAAGACACATTGATTCCCCAGTCTGATCACATGTTTATTTCTTTTAATGCAAACATAACCACTTTCAAAACCTGTACTCCTCGTAATATCACTTTTAGGAAAATTAGTAATATTAACCCAGCTGTTTTTTCATCTGCCATCCATGACCTTCCATCTATCCACAGCTCCTCAACCCCTCATGAACTTGTTTCTCATTATAATGTCAACCTCCATAACCTTCTTAACATATTTGCTCCCCTTAAACATCGAACTGTCTAATTTTCCCGTTCAGCACCATGGTTTACCCCCAACCTGCGTCATCTTAAAGCTAAAGGACGCCAACTCGAACGTCTATTCATGAAAACTGGACTTACTATACATAAAGAAATGTATAATGATCATGTTTTGTTCTCTAAGGGCTGCATTGTTTCAGCCAAATACTCAAACTACTCTGGTTTAATCAGTTCTAATGAAGATAACTACAGGTCTCTCTTTTCATTGTTCAGTAAAATTACAAAACCTCCAGTCATATTCCCCTTCCATATGTATTCTGCTGAGTTTTGTAATTCTCTTATCTTTTTTTCACCCATAAAATCTCAGATATCCACCGTCAACTTAACTCTGCAGGAGCTTCTTAATTTCCTGTTTCCCCCACTGTCTTCCTGTCAGTTATTTTCAAGCTTTACTCTTCCCTCCATAACTGAGGTATCTAGTCTTATTATAAAATCTAAATCATCCACTTGTCACCTTGACCCTCTTCCCACTGTGTTAGTTAAAACCTGTATTCCCTTGTTAGCGCCTCTCATAACCAGTATTATCCATTCCTCCCTCAACACTGGAATCGTTCCTTCATCTCTGAAAAAGGCTTCTGTTATTCCAACTCCCAAAAAGCCTGGTGCAGACCCCAATAACTTTGATAATCTTCACCCTATATCAAATCTCCCCTTTATTTCAAAAATTCTTGAAAAAGTTCTCCCCTCCCAGCTTCACTTACACCTCAATAACCATAATCTCTATGAACAATTAAAGTCTGGTTTCCACCCCAATCATAGCACAGAAACTGCTCTGTTAAGGATTACCAATGACCTTCTGATGGCAGCTGATTCTGGTCTCCTATCCATCCTCATCCTTCTTGATCTTAGTGCAGCGTTTGATACCATTTCTCACAATATCCTCCTAAACCAGTTAGCGTCCATTGGCATTAGTCACACCCCCCTTGCCTGGTTCACCTCCTATCTCTCAGACCGCATTCAGTTTATCCAATTTAAATCCCACTCTTCAAGTCTCCATCCTGTTTCTGCTGGTGTGCCCCAGGGTTCAGTATTAGGGCCTCTTTTATTCATTATTTACATGCTAACTATTGGTCATATATTTTGAAAATATAATACACATTTTCACTGTTATGCTGATGACACCCAGCTCTACATTTCTTCTAAACCCAATTCATCCCTCCCACCTACCTCCCTCTCAAACTGTCTTATCGAGATTAGATCCTGGTTCTCCTCCAATTTCTTTAAACTTAACAGTAATAAAACAGAAGTTTTACTTGTTGGTACAGCCTCTATCTTATCCAAATCCCACAGTTTTTCCATTAACATTGAAAGTTCTCCCACCCATCCCTCCCCTCAGGTTAAGAGTTTGGGTGTCATACTTGATAATACTCTTTCATTCCAGTCTCACATTAATTATATAACCCGGTCTGCATACTTCCACTTATATAATATTAACCGACTCCGTCCCTTCCTTACTCCCCATGCTGCTGCCATCCTTGTCCATAGCCTTATTACGTCCCGTATTGATTACTGCAATTCCCTCTTATTTGGTCTCTCTAAAAGGTCCCTTCATAAACTCCAACTTCTTCAAAATTTCGCAGCGCGGGTTATAACTCGTACTCTGTCAAGAGCTCATATTACCCCAGTTCTTCAGCAGCTTCACTGGTTGCCTGTAGAAGCCAGGATAACCTTTAAAATCTTACTTCTCACGTACAAGTGTATCCATAAATCTGCTCCTTCCTTTTTGTGTGACCTGCTCCATATCACCACTATTACCCACCCTCTCAGATCCTCATCTGCTATTCATCTTACTGTTCCGTCCGTACGCCTTACAACTATGGGGAACAGAGCCTTCAGTTGCTCTGCTCCTCGGCTGTGGAACTCTCTTCCTCCAACCATAAGAAATATAGTCGCTCTTCCCGCATTTAAGTCACAGCTCAAAACACATCTGTTCAAACTGGCTTATTCGCTTTAGTGCTGATTTTATCTGTTGTCAAGTTCTGTTTTTGCAATTTTAACTTATTTCATGTATTTTATGACTATTGCTTCTTTTATTAATTTTGTTCTTTTCTAAGGTGACCTTAGGTTTTTGAAAGGCACCCTCAAATAAAATGTATTATTATTATTATTATTATTATTATTATTATTATTATTATTATCACTCTTCCACATGTAATTAATTAAGAAAGTAATTAGTTCAAAATCCCATTTATGCTTTTTTTCAGAGCACATGATTCCCAGGTGGAGGAGTTCAAGTACCTCGGGACACACAGAGAAGTAGATTGAGAAATAAATCAGAAGATTCAGTGTCCACATCACTGTAGTTGTTCCACAATCCATCTACGGTCCACTCAGTGACATACAGATCAGTTTATAACTTTTATGTAATGTGTTTCGTCTGGATTTTTGGTTCATATTCTCTCTCCTTTAAAATGAAACATATATAAAAATGAGAGACTGTTCATTTCATTTCTTTGGAAGTGAGCAAACCAAAATAATTATTTCCCCACTGTATATTCCTCAACTTATTTAACAATATCTTGGTAGTCACAGCGAAGACCTGGAGGTGTCTTTGGGGAGGGAGGTCATGGGGAAGGAGGTCTGGCATCATGGTTTAGGCTTGTGCCCCTGCAATATGGACACAGATAATTGACAATGGATGGATGGAATGACATGCCATACCATATAGGCCTGTTTGAAACTACTACCAAAGTGCAGTTACTTGGCTAAATGTACTTAATTACACTATTACTATTAACCGGATGTCATAACATTGTTTTAACAAAGTAGATGATAAGAGTGCTCATCTCAGGGAGTACAGTGAGGTGTGTCAGAGCAAACTTGTTCCACAGAATACTCAACCCCAGCCTAAAGGATGCATTCCCAACCCGCGGACATAGATACCACAGATCACAGTGTCCCAGATTATTAGGAAAACTGGTGCATATCTCATATTCAAACACCTTTGTATTCCATTGTGTAGCTCAGTTTTTTTTGTGTCACTGAGCTTTAAATGGTAGAACTTTATAGCCTTGTTAATACTCTCTCTTAGTGGTCACTCACAATATTGCAATAAATAACATATTCATATAATCAACATGTAAAAATCTGATGTATGATGTAGTTTATATATTGGTCATATACAATGCTGTCTATATTACTCATCTGTATTAAGGTAAGTCAGTGCTTTTAACAAAACAAAAACAAAACGTGTGATGTAAAATCACCTAGCGTAAAATATTACGCTTAGGGAGTGAGAACGTACGGTGGCCCCTAGAGACAAAGCACGTACAAACTCCAAAACACTTGCAAACTCCAAAACACGTACAAAATCCAAAACACGTACAAACTCCAAAACACTTGCAAACTCCAAAACACGTACAAAATCCAAAACACTTGCAAAATTCAAAACACAACGGAAGTGCTCCAGGACACTAGGGGCAGTGTTGAGCTCGATTTGCAAAATAAACGGCAAGTTTGTCTGTATGGGACGGTCTAGTCTCCGTTGCGCTTCCCAGGTTGCCTAGCAACCATAATACGAACCGCTGGAAACGTGTCATACAACTTTGTTTGACAGAAATGAAGGAGAACATATTTTGTTCATTTGTTTGTTTGTTTCTACAAGAGTTTTGTGTGATTTGATAAGTATCTGAGGCTGAGACCACAGGACAGTAAAACATGATTTTTGGGCTTCATTTCTGTACTGAACAGTCATTTAAGATTAGTTAGTAAATAACAATTAGCTGATGTTGTTCATGAGACTAAAGTCATATCACTTTGGTAATGTAAATATAATATGGCCAATATTATAGTTATTATATTAATCATTATTAGCTATTACAGCAGTGAACATGAACTCTGTGTCAAATACTGAGCCTCAGTACAGATTCAAGTTGCAGTTATTTATATGTCTTATCACCTTAAATCTTCACTCAAAGACAAGTATCTTTGACAGTGCATATATAGGTGTATCATATATAAGAGACAAATGTTGTTCCTTCAGTGTGTTGGCATTACTAAATTTGGCTCATTGCTTACATATATTTATAAAAAGAAAATGTACAAGCTGTGATAACTGTTTCTGATAAAATGAAGAGTAGACTGATATATGAAATATTCCTTTATTGGGTGAGAAAATCAGACCATGTCATAACTGCTTTAAGTCATACAGAATAGATATCAGAGCCTTAAACAGGCTGACTTCTGCTAAATGGGTCAAACTGGGCAGAAAGTATACATACACATAACATCCTTACAGAATATGATGTAACACTATAGATCAACTTACCTCAGAATATATAAAGGATATAAACAATTACAGCAATATGATGCAACAAACATAGCAGTACTACTAATCCAAAATACTCAAAGCTTCATAGAACTGGAACAAACATTTATTTTTAGCTCCATTCTGCTGCTGATACATACTTTAGGTTTCTGAATATTACACTTGTTGCTGCCTTTCATAGTGTGTAACTTGAAGGCCCTGAGTACTTTCTCCCACACTGAAAACACTGGAATGATACAATTATTTGAACATTACCTAATAAGACTGATTCAGCACAGACAGTTATGTTAAACTTTCCTAGCAGTCCTTCACAAACAGGGAACAGTCTATTCTCTCCATCTGTCAGCTGCTGCTGGCTCTTCCTCCTCCTCTTCCTCACACACTGCTGAGTTTGTCCTGGTGGATCATCAGGGGTGCAAAGCCTCACAGATGACGTGCAGCAGTGGGTCCCTCAGTCTGTCCTCACTCTGGCCACTTGCAGTTGTCACACATGGAAATCAAATGTGTGATAAGCTGCAAGATTCAAACACAAGTGTAACTTCTAAATGAATGTTCATACTTTTATTGCACAATCAGAGAGAAAGAAAAAGAGAGAGAGTGCAGGACAGACAGACAGGTGACAGTCTCAGGTGTATACACTGCTACAAAACAGCACAAAAGAAGGAGGATTGTGTTATTACAAAACAAGAAGAGTTCCCAGATGGTTCAGTGGACACATGTGTGACTCCTGTGATTAAAGCATCTTTCTTTCAGCTTAACGAGTGAACCGTCAGCTCGTTCAAACACACGTTAAAGTCCGTTTGGCTCGACACCACCGAACAGAGGCAGCAATATAACATAGCTAACATTAACAGCGCAGTGAATCCTGCTTGTGCCGTGATATTCAGGACTGCAAACCGAGCAGCATCACTGACTTTCAGCTTGTTGTGTTTGTGGATATATGACTGACTTTAATTATACATAAAATCATCACATTCTCTGTATGTTTAAAGTCAACTGTTGAACGGCGTATATTTTGAAGTAAAGGCTTTAAAACCAAGTTAGTACAAACGTCGCTAATGTCACATAACTTTGCCGACATGTGGCCAACAGTAATGTTTTAATGTTCTTCATTATAAAAACATTTGCGCATAAATAAGTGACATAATATTCAGTACTTACTTCTGAAAGTTTACTCTTCTGCCGTTTTTTCGGCAAAATTATCCACACCACCGCCGCGCTATGGAATCTGGGATATGTTGGGCCATGAAGGCTACACCGACCCATCCTTAAAATTCAGGGAAATTAAGGACGCATTTGAGGGCCGCATTTCGAGCAGCCTTTGAATTGGGACAGCCTTTGTTGTCTCGCTGTGACGTAATTGGCCTTGAAATGCGGCCTTTAAGGCTGCAGACCCTGAATTGGGATACACTCCAAATCCGGTCATTGGTACTTCCTGGCTTGTGTAGTTACTAGGTAACAAAAGCTCAACGCTGCCCCTAGCGTCCTGGAGCACTTCCGTTGTGTTTTGGAATTTGCATGTGTTTTGGGGTTTGCAAGTGTTTTGGAGTTTGCATGTGTTTTGGATTTTGCAAGTGTTTTGGAGTTTGCATGTGTTTTGGATTTTGCAAGTGTTTTGGATTTTGCAAGTGTTTTGGAGTTTGTAAGTGCTTTGTCTCTAGGGGCCACCGTAAGAACGTGTTGAAAATCTGCAACTTGTTGTGTTTAGATAAATAATAATCGGCATCGTGGTGGGGAGCGGCATCACGGGCATCTGCAAAAACATAAATTGGTTGTACTGATGCTGCCCCGATGTCATGCCAGCGCATTTTGGGAATGGCATAGGCACCGATTGGCTTTCTATCACCCATTTGATGGGAGTAAAGGCACTCTCCATTTGCGAGGTGCGCCTGCTGTTTGCGGCACAGGGAGGAGAGGGCAGGGCGGCGGGGTATTCTCGGCTGGCAGGAGCGGCATCTAGTAACCAACTTGCAAAATAAAACAAAATAAAAGCAAAGCAACGAACACGAAAACAGCAGACATTATGATACAGACTTAGAATTTGCACCGATGTTTTTTCTAAATTCTATATGTGAAAAGTGAGCACGAGAGCCCTCGGTACGCCTGCTCGC
This sequence comes from Copadichromis virginalis, assembly GCF_057382275.1. NCBI lineage: Eukaryota > Metazoa > Chordata > Actinopteri > Cichliformes > Cichlidae > Copadichromis > Copadichromis virginalis. The sequence goes on along the minus strand of NC_140634.1, from coordinate 13,843,644 downwards.
TGCTGAAGTCAAAGTAAACTTTATTGTCATCTCCGCTACATACAGTCCAGAGAGACGAGACGACGAGGCTCCAGTTACAGCAGTGCAAGTAAACAAACAATAAATATAAGAAGAGTAAGAAAATAAATATACACTTTCGGACTCGGGGTAAAGGGATCAAAAGTCTAAAATGAATGAATAGGGGACGCAGGTAAGTGACGGAAGTGACGGACATGGTAAGCGACCCATGTTGTAGGTGACGTCAGACGCCGGAGATTTTGGCGGAGAAAAAAAAGCAAATGGTAGCATAGAGTTTAACAAAGGTTTTTCAAGCTTCAGTATTACCAAATATACTAATCAATTGTCATATAACTAACATCATCTGTCCTATCACCTTTAACACCCTGGATGACAACGGGGAGAGTTTAGACGCTCTCCAAGATTACATCGACCGCTGTTTTCAAGATTTAGTAATGAAGAAGGCCCACAGTACATCCTCCCCGACCAAAATTGAGACGCCGTCATCGAAGAGATATCGCCCGGCAGACTCCCCCGGTACAACATCGCCTGCCGGCAATGACATCGCAGACATCCTGGAGTCAATCGACAAGCGATTGTCCAGTTTCGATGCGAGGCTGGCCCTGGTGGAGATTTTACACCGGGAATTTAAATCTCTGAGAGAATCCCTGGAATTCAGCCAGCAGCAGGTGGAATCGCTTGCCGCTGAAAATGCCACGCTACGGGAGTCGGTTAAATCTCTCACCGATAACGTGACCCAGCTAAACATTGAAAATAAAAAAATAAAAGAATCCGTTATCGATCTACAAGCCCGTAGCATGAGAGATAATCTTGTGTTTTCTGGTATTCCAGAATCTGCCGGAGAGGACGCGGAGGCAACGGTGAAAAGCTTCATTAAAATCCACCTGAAGCTGCCGGAGGACATCGTAAAGAACATCGATTTCGATAGAGTGCATCGCTTGGGGGGCGTGCGGTCGCGGACCGGGAGACCACGGCCTATTGTGGCCAAATTCGGTCAATTCAAACAAAAGGAACAGGTGAAGAGTCGCGGCAGAGAGCTGAAAGGAACGGACTTCAGCGTGAACGACCAGTTCCCCAAAGAGATCCTGGAACGACGCAAGGTCCTGTTCCCAGTTCGACGTAGCTTTATCCAGAAAGGCTCCTGTGCTGTCATCGCCGTGGACCGGCTCTACGTGGACGGACAGCTCTACCGCGACCCCGGCACCACACCGTGGTTATATTGACTGCACTCCAGATAAGAACCCGCTACACTCTTTTCTTATTCATTCACACTTTCTCCTTTAAAATGTGTTTAACCTAGTAATATCAGTATGATGTCATAGCAGATATAACACCGTCACCCTCCGTCATTGCTTTAATTGGAATGTTTCCGTTTTGTTTCTTTTTTTTTGATGTTGCTCACAGTTCATGTGGTTTCTTTCTTTCTCCTGTCTTTCACTGCTGTGATCACCCACTTCCCCACTCACCTACAAACAACACCCTCTATTTCTCCATATTTTCACACCACGATCACGCAAACACATCAGCTCAACGGCGGCACATTCACAACAGCCTCACAGCACGCACAGACTTGCAGGACACATAAGCAAGCCACGCTTGTTCATATTAGTGAATATTCACACACATAGTCAGACTTATGGAGCCTCTCACCACACTTCTTTTTCTCTTTCTATTTACAAACAAGTGATGTTTCCACATCCTCTCCATCTGTCTAAACGAAACACCCAGCGTACATCATTAGACATACACACACAATTATGGGCATGCTGAGGTTTGTCACATGGAATGTAAATGGAGCTGGCTCCAGAGGAAAGAGGTTAAAGATATTTAACCAGCTTAAAAAACTACAGGCAGATGTTGTTTTATTACAAGAAACTCACAGACCTGTCACAGGTTTAAACGAACTTAAAACACCTGAGTTTCCTAACGTGTTTGCAGCCTGTTATAATTCTAGACAACGGGGAGTAGCAATTTTAATACATAAAAATGTTAATTTTACAGTACTCGATACAGTTATAGATCCAGAGGGTAGATTTCTAATTATTAAACTATCAATATTGAACAAAAAACTATGTATTGTAAGTATATATGGTCCAAATGTTGATGAACCCTCATTCTTCCACGGATTTTTTAGTGCACTCTCTGAACACCTTGATTGCACACTCATTCTTGGCGGTGACCTCAACCTTGGACTAAATGAAGACATGGATAGGCTCAACACAACAGGAACTCAGCGCAATTGGCAGTCCACAAATATAATCAATCAGTATATGAGCGACTTTGGTCTTTGCGATGCATGGCGCTCTCTTCACCCCACCAGTAAGGAATATACTTTTTTCTCGCATGTTCATCACTCTTACTCTCGTTTGGATTATTTTTTGGTCAGCAGCTCACTGCTGTGTGACATTTCAGACACTGAGATTCATCCTATAGCTGTCAGCGATCATGCTCCCGTATCCTTAACACTAATACACAAGAATAACACTACGCCAAGAAAAAACTGGAGATTTAATATATCACTACTTAAAGATGAAGACTTTATTAAATATTTTAAAAAGGAATGGACTTCATATTTAGACTTTAATGACACTCTCGGAATATCTGCTTCTGTTCTATGGGAAGCAGGTAAAGCTGTGATGAGAGGTAAAATAATTTCTTTCTCATCACACAAAAAGAAAGAAGAAAACAAAAATATTCAGGAATTAGAAAAAACCATCAAATCACTAGAAGAAGCCTACGCGTGCAACCAAGATCAGGAAACATTGAACAAAATATGCAAAACAAAACTAGAATTAAATGAAATTATTAATAAAAAAACACAATTCCTTATACAAAGACTACGCTTGCAGAATTTTGAACACAGTAACAAATCAGGTCGATTTCTAGCTAACCAGCTAAAAATAAATAAAGAAAAAACCACTATATGTGCTGCTAAAGATTTATCGGGGAACACAATATATGATCCTGGAAGAATAAACAACATTTTTAGGGATTTCTATGAAACTTTATACTCACCACAAATAAACCCATCTAAAAATGAAATTGATCTGTTTCTTGACAACGTAACTCTTCCAAAATTACTAGACAGTCAAGCAATGGAACTGGATTCGCCACTGACGCCAAGTGAACTCCAGGAAGCCCTGATAAGTATGCCCAATAATAAGGCTCCAGGTCCAGACGGCTTCCCTGCAGAATTCTACAAAGAATTCTGGACAATTTTGGCACCAGTATTCCACGGCATGTTGCAGGAAATCGAGGAAAATGGCAGACTACCACCAAATATGAATTCTGCCAACATTAGTCTCCTGCTAAAACCAGGCAAAGACCCTTTATTTCCCTCAAGCTATCGTCCAATTTCTCTTTTAAATGTAGACCTTAAAATAATCTGCAAAGCTCTCTCAAAGAGATTAGAGAAAATGACCCCCCTCTTAATTCATCCTGACCAAACTGGTTTCATAAAAGGTCGGCACTCCTCAACAAACACTCGTAGATTACTTAATTTAATAGACTACTCATACGATAAAAACATCGAAACCATAATATTATCTCTAGATGCAGAAAAAGCATTTGACAGAGTTAACTGGAAATTTTTATTCGCAACTTTACACAAATTTGGTTTTGGAAACTCTTTCATAAACTGGATAAGAATATTATACAATTCCCCAACAGCTCGTATCAGAACAAATGACCAGACATCCTCCAGCTTCTGTCTCCTGAGGGGCACCAGACAGGGATGCCCACTCTCCCCTTCACTTTTTGCAATTTTTATCGAACCTCTAGCAGCAGCATTTAGACAGGCTACAACAATTAAGGGCATAAAATGTAAGAACATAGAACATAAAATCAGTCTCTATGCGGATGATGTGTTGCTTTTTCTACAAAACACACAAACCAACCTCTCAGAGGTAATTACTTTAATAAACTGGTTTTCAAGAGTTTCAGATTATTCAATTAACTGGCCAAAATCTACAGTTCTCCCCATTAACTGCTCCTTCCATAATTCTTCCTCTGCCCCACTGCAATCCGGAAATATTAAATATTTAGGTATTAATATCTCTCCTAAGCTTTCAGACTTAACTAAACTAAACCACATCCCACTTCTAAAGAAAGTAGAAGGCGATCTGACTAGATGGAAATCTTTACCCATATCACTCATGGGAAGGGTCGCCACTATAAAAATGATGATCTTGCCAAAAATAAATTACTTATTTTTGATGATCCCTAACAAACCATCACAAGATTGGTTCAGATCTCTGGATTCATATATTTCCAAATTCCTTTGGAAAGATAAACCCCCGCGTATCAGCTTAAAAACGCTACAAAGAACCAAGGATAGAGGAGGATTAGATCTGCCTAATTTTTACCAATACTTCTTAGCCAACAGGCTTCAGTTCATCTCAGAATGGTTAAAACATACCTTCTTAGTTGAGCCCTGGCTAGATGTTGAACAGGGACTATGCAAGGATCTAGAGATTTCAGACCTACCATTTATTAGCTCAAACATCAAAAGACATGAATGCTTTAAAAGTATCAACATCAGCTTTTCTCTGACAGCATGGTGGGAGTTTCTAAAAATAACGGAGTCTTCATTAATCCCATGCAAACGTACACCTATCTGGAATAACCCTGACATATTACAAAACAATAATATGATTAATTTCCCAGAATGGAGTTGTAAAGGAATTAAATACTTAGAACATATATTAGAGGGAACAGAATTTATTCCATTTGACAGACTAGTTGCACAATATGGGATCAACAAGACAAGATTTTTAGAATATCAACAAATTAAATCCATAGTAAAAAAGAAATTTAACCTCAGTCAAGTTGAATTACAAACACCACTAAGTGCGGCACATTTTCTTACTCTTAAATCCCCCAAATTATTATCTAAAATATACAGAACACTTTCTAAATTAGATGAATCAATATCCCTTCCTATTGCAAAGTGGGAAGCAGATTTATCAGTCAGCTTAGACCAAAACTTCTGGTCTCAGATTTGCTTAAAAACCTTTAAATTAATTAAAAATCCCAGTCTGCAATTAATACAATACAAAATACTACATAGAGTGCACTATACAGGTCATCGGATGTTCAAGATGGGCTTTACATCTTCCAACAACTGCTCACACTGTCAAGGCAATACACCAGACAATTACATCCACGCTCTTTGGTTCTGTCCACCAGTGCAAAAGTTTTGGCGCGAGATATGTGAAGACTTATCAAAGTGTCTGAAATGTAACATTCCAACTTCCCCCTTAGTGTGTTTGTTGGGCAGCTTAGATAATGTCACTTCAGAAAAGAACATAGCCCATATGGTTTTCACTGCCCTATGCATAGCCAAGAAAACAGTCCTCATGAACTGGAAAAATAAAAATAATCTTAATTCTAACCAATATAGAAATTATCTATTAGATTACATTAGTCTTGATACAGCCTCTGCCACCACATCAGATCAATTGCTCTGGGCTCCTTTTATCAGCTCCATCACCTAGTGGGGGTGGGGGGTCATAGTTTGGTCCCCCCTTCACTGTTGTGATTGGTGTGGGGGTAGGGACAGGCTTAGGGTGTCGGGGGGTTCCCCGGAGGCATCTTCCTTGGGGGGCTCAACCCGGGGTAGCGGTCATGTCCGGTTGGGGGCTCTGTTGGCTCTCAGGTGACTGTTTCCTCGCGGCTGCGTGCAGCGGGGCTAGGGGAGGGTCTGTGCTGACGGACGTGGGTTACTGACCTGGTAGCCTGGCTGCCCCTGGGTGGGTCCGGGATGGGCGTGAGGTTGTGGGGGCGCTCCGTCTCCGGGCTGGGGCCCGGGCCGGGCCTCGGGGGCTTGGATCCTGGTTGGTATGTTGCCGGGGTTGTGGGCGGGTGGGTGCATGGGGGCCCAGCCCTGGAGCAGGGTGCCGCCGGTGCGTCGAGCCGCCTGGGGGGCTCTTCAACTGGTGGGGGAGATGGTCACATCTGCAGGAGCTTTCCTCTCTTCAGGGACTCTCTCTGCAGGAGGGGGAGACACAGGAGAGGTGGAGGAAGATCTCAGCCTGGGCGTTTACTGTCTTATGTAGTCTGGAAGATGAGTGGATGGTGGGGTGGGTGCAGTTTTCTCTGTGGTGGGGTTGGGTGAACTGTCCCGGGCTCTGTGGGGCCGGGAGGCGCTGCTGCACTGGGCCCCGGTCTGGATGGGCCTGGGCCCTCTTTCCCTGGCGGGTCGCGGAGTGTGGGAGTGCCTACTGGGGTCAGCGGGGGAGCTGGCCCCAGGGAGGGGTTACCTGCCCCTCCCTTCCTTCCCTCCCCATCTCCAGCTGCCTCCCTCTTCCCGCTCCACCACAACCACCCACACATGCAGGACCTTGGAGTAGGGGTATGTCACCAGGGTGCAGAGGAGGCTACCCCCCCCTCTGTCCCCTTCCGGCTGCCTCTGCCTCAATTTTATCCCACAACTTAGACATTCACATTATTCACACTCTCATTACACATACATATAGGATCTTGGGGGTGGGCACAATCACGGAGTCCATATTACCATCAGGGTGTACACCTCACCCCTGGCGTTGTTGCCCACCTCTCAATTTTAAATACACTTAGACATTGAGGGCTATCAGGAGGGACTATGCGCTTACCTGCTGCTTCTTGGCAGGTAGCTCCATGCCCTCCTGGGTTTTAATTGCACCTTAGAACACACATGCATCAACACTACAATGAGCGGGTGGAGGGAGGTTTGGAGTCTTCTCCCACTCCCATTCTCTGCGGCCTGCTGGAGCGGGAGGGCTAGGAGGAGTTGGCCGTCCGACTGCGGTCTGGAGTGTGGGGCCTCCCTGCTGCTACGGAGTCGGGGCGGTCT